>NC_058124.1:24021647-24328314 GCF_914725855.1 Thunnus albacares | reverse complement strand
AAGCATTAATGTTGATGTGAATCCTCCACTGCAGGAGTAACAACATCTGGAGAGAACTGATGCTGCTGTCCAGCTGTTTCCTCAAACCTTTGGTGGAGATGAATCACTGCAGCAGCTACCAGACACCAAAGAGCCACAACGTTACTCCAGTGGGGCATCTTTTGTCTTCAGATATCAAATTTATGTCAGTTGGTCATGTGATGTATTAGTTGTGGAGTCAAATCCAAATATGGTATTCGGCAAAGCATAAATTTATTTCATAAAATTTTTTTTTACATTATGTGTTTTTGTGAGGAAAAAAACATGTGAAATACCTGGTTTTCCTCATGTGAGCGTGTTGGGTATTTGTGCCCCACCTTTTTGTACTGTCATGACACTGATCGGTGTGTGTGTGTGTGTGTGTGTGTGTGTGTGTGTGTGTGTGTGTGTGTGTGTGTGTGTGTGTTGCCGCTAATCTGCATATAGTAAACAAAAAACATAAACAATATGGGATATTTTTCAGAAGATAATCCAGTGTCAAACTTGGAAGCATACCATGAGTCAACCCTCAGGTAAATCTTCCAGCAAATTTGCAAAGGTGTCCGTGTTTGAAAGTATTGTTGTCAGTTTGGTTAAACAAAGACAAAAGGCCAAATCCACAAAGAATGGATTGCGCCTGCTAATAGCACCGTGAATTGCATAGCATTTGCACCCGTAACCTGCCCCATTTAAGGTCCAACTCACAAAAGATTTGAAAAGAAACTGCAGAGGGCACTAAAGCCTCAAATTGTGTCTTTAATTAGCAGAAGTGTGCACACACAGAGCTCTCCACAATCACAAACCAACTTTCATTTTTTTTTGTTTTTTTACTTCTCTAGTATTTTGCATCTCTAACATGATCTATTCAAATGTCAAATGTCAAAATACAGCTATTATTGTGACTCAGGCAGGTCAGAAACATGTTAGATTAATGTCTTACAGTAAAGGTGTTCAGGTGTCAGTGAATGTATCCGGGATTTCACAGATTTGTGAATTAGACTGTTTTTGCAACAAGGCTTACTTGCCTTATTTGCAAATTTTGCACTGAATGTATGAATATTACCTCATTTACATACATGCAGATGGTACAGGCGACCCATGATGTCAGCACAGTTTGCAGTGCATTCTGCAGGTGCTTCTTTTTGTCTCATTTGCACAGGTTTAGCAGCTGCAAAAGCCACGCACTCCTATTGTGGATTTGGCCCTATGTGTGCATGTCCCCTGACTGAGTGGCTGTCCAGAGCTAACAGTTGCTAACATTAAGCTTAGTTTGCTGCTGACTGAGCAGTTTGTCTTGACATGTTGGCGCCAGCGATATGTTGGTGATTTCAACTTGTTTTTCCGTCACAAGCTCAGTGTGACACGTTTTTGAGCTTTAACAACCGTTAGTGAGTGTATCCTTATAGTCGTCCTCTTTTCAAAATAGTAATGTTATGTGTGTGTGTGTGAGTGTGTGTGTGTGTGTGTGCAACTGTGTGCAGTGACATTCAATGTTAGCCTATGCAATAGATATATTCACAATGTTCACATATGCATTTATTAGTTTAGAGTTTAGTTTATTGGTTTGAATGTGGATTAGGAACTGAATGTTAGTTTTAAAATTATTTTCTTTTCAATGATGTTTATTATAATTATTATAGTAGTTTATTGAAGAACACTTATTTTACACTTTAATATCCTGAAATTATAAGTGTAATAAAAACAAAAACAAATACAGGATCGTTACGTCTAGGTCCACTTTTATTTGAGTACAGATACAAATAATTTTGCTGCCTAAACAAATACAGATACAAATACAAATACTGGGCTCTCTGCACATCCCTGTGATGTACTGTCTTTGATGATGATTATTCGAGAAATGTAGCACTTTAACCTCTGCTTCTAATGCTTTAAACTTTAAATGTCTAACTACTTATGTGTGACTTATGTCTTAGTCTTCCAACACACATTGCTCTTCTACTTCAAGTAACAGCTGTAACTCTTTTTAAACATAAATTTGTAAACGTTCCCACAATTTTACACATACAGTTAGTGTAGAAATTATCTCCTGTCTGTACATAAGGTCAAATATTTTTTTATTTATCTTTCCCTTATTTGGTGAACTTAATTTTGTCAAGAGGAGCTGCTACAGTTTCTAGTGTCATTTCTGTTATCATTTGTTCTAATAGTATTTATTTTTACCTTCAATTAATAAATAAATTCTCCTGAAAACCTGCTTAAGAGGTCTCCCTGTTACATCATACCTGTGTTTGCATCAAATGTTCACATGTAGGTTTAAAGGTTTTGTCCCAAGTTTTGGGAAACACTCTTGTGAAGCTTGTTCCTGATACCTGGAAAGCATGAGCTTACTTTTTAAAATTTTATCAGTTGTTGAAATGTGTGAGGATAAAAGACAAAGTTTACACTACTACAAAATAAAAAAAATAATACTAATAAAAAAAAACACACATACACACACACACACGTTCCACAAATGTTGGTTTATTTTTGAAGTACACTGAACCTTGAGTCTCAGAGTGTGTCTTTCCCTATATCACCACTAGAGAGCAACATAACTCTGAAATGTCTCAGCTGTGAGGTCACCACATAGAAACAGCTGCTAGAGCATTTACACACCTCCAACATAACAAAGAGTTTCCTGACTTAAAGTTTTCTACAGTTAAAGCAAGATTCTTACAAAAAGCCTGTTTCTATGGAAGATCAGACCAATACAGTTAAAGTTAAAATTAAAATTAAACTTTAACTTTTCAACCGTGTTACTGAAGATTTAAACACTTGCAAATTATTATCAAATAAAAAGCAAAAAAGGCCTTTAATTAAAACTTAGCAACAGATAAACAGCAAATTACTTTTGGGAACAATCACCTGCATAGACCTCTGTACTGTAAGTGATGGTCATGATGTTTTGATGTCAAAAAGGAGGTTGGGAGTAAAATTTCCTAGAAAGGCTAACAGATTATACAGACTTATATTGTCTTATTTCCCTAATGTTGTGTTGTGTTGATGACAGCAGTAACCGCCATTGCCATTTAGAAACTTTTAATGCAATTGTTGCATCTATCAGAGGAAAACAAACATCTCAGACAGTCTTCTTCACCACTTCCTTTTGAAGTCCCCACAGTCAGGTTAATGATATAAAGTATCTTCAATATGGCAATTAGTGCTGGCCTTTGTGAATTAGACTGTTTTTGCAACGAATATAAACTATTCAAATCAGCACTTATTTCATGTCAAATGAAGATGGGAAATCATTCATATTACAAAATGTGAAACACACATAAAATGTGCAAATGAATTTAGAAAATTACCTAATGTAAAATGGGGAACACGTCTCAACCAGACAACCTACACCAAACAGACAAAGTGAAGGCTTTTCAGTATAAAAACAGAGGCGTCAAGACAAAAACTTACTGACAGAGACAGACAGACATATGATTACATTACTGCAGAAAAACTACAACCCCATGATCGTGATACACAAAACATAACTACATAAAAATTATCTTAAAAAAACATTTTTTGTGTATGTTGGTGTTAGTTGTTAGTGATACACCAGTCTGATACACTGGATCAATATCTGCACTGATATTGATCTTATTCAATGTAATGCAACACAATTTTATAAACCTTCTGGAACAATATAACTAAAATTTGTCTGAAAAGTTTAAAAAGAGTGTCAGTTTTGAACATCTTCACTTGTAGTGAAGAAGTTATGTGTAGCTACAGCCTCATGTTACTGAAATAGATGAAATAGAAAAATTAAGCACTGGAATCGGGTTGGTGCTCTGTACCACCCTGAGTTTAGGTAACAGGTATCATCAGGAGAGTAAAAGTAGGATTACTCCATCCCTAATTAGACAAATTATATACATTTCTTGCATCCAAGCTCAACACACATAAAGACAGACCTGGTGTACAGAGTACAAAACCTGGAGGAATGACAAAAAAAAGATTACAGTCTGATAAACTTGGACATGTCTGCATTTAAAGAAAGCCAAAAAAAAAACCTTTAACCTACAATATCTGTTGGCAGCCATTACTTTAAACACATCAGTGATGGTACAGATGTGTCATTTTGATCTGATGATTGCTCTGCATGGTGGTAAGACAGCTGAATGTGCAAACACCGACCCCTCCTTGCTGTTGCCAAAATCACCCTCAGTTCTTGATGTGGCTAGTTCAAGTAAAAGAAAATCTAAGTAATCACGCTACATCTTCACCGCTGCAAGATCGCATTCATTTGCTTTACCTTCTCAAACTGGAGCTAAATTCTGATTTGACTTTACTGATTTGGTATTATGTTTTTGGAGCATCATCACAACATTGTATCTGTAGCTTGCAAGGTTAGGTACACTAGCTGATGGTTCCAATTACTGCTTAATAGAGTATGGTTTTATTGCAATAAAATGGGTAATAATATCAGTGTGCTCCAAAGTCAAAGAGGTGACTGGATACTAAAAATCTGCCTGAGGACATTTCCAGACACCTTAAGCTGACTTCCTTATTTTGGTGCTGTCTTGGCTTTAAAGGACTGTTTTTATAAAGAGTTTTTAATGTCAGAGTTGGCACAAAACACTTAAATCTGAAACCTCACACTGATAATAATAGAACTATTAAGCTTTTGATGAGGTCTGAGCTTTGTAGCAGTTTTTCGGGCTGCAACTAATGATTATTGTCATTATCGATGAATCTGCTGATTATCCTCTTGATTAATTGATTAATTGTTTTGTCTCTGAATGTTTGTTTTGTTGGTTTGTCTGATCAACAGTTCAAAAATAAAAGGAATTCAGATTACTGTCGTGTTTGACACATAAAAGTTTCAAATCTTCACATTTGAGAAGCTGTAAACAGCAAATGTTTGGCATTTTTCCTTAAAAAATGACTGAAGTGATTATTCGATCATCAAAATAATTGCAGATTAATTTTCTATCGATCGGCTAATCGGTTAAGTGACTAATCGTTGCGGCTCTACAGTTTATTGTTATGATGTTATACTGCAAGGTGACTTATAATGCATGAGGTGGCAGCATGTGAGTGTCCTGTCATGTTTTTTTGAGCGAAACACTGAACTTGTATAGTAGCTAAAGTGAAGTGACACAACAAAATAATGAATGTTTTGTCCATTTCATACTTTAAGAAACAACTTCTTCACAGGAAAGACAGATGTCAGACGCATTCTCAGACAGACAGACAGAAATTTGAATCAATCAATATCCTTGTCATTGAGTAGAGTCTACTTCAAGTTCACACGTTCTCAGGGGCGTCTGCAGCCGGCTGCTCATTTTGTCCGGGGGAACTGCGCTGACCCCTGAGCCACTACCAAGGATTGTCCTGATGCAAATCAGGAGGGGGAACCAATTCATCGTCGCACAATTCGATTAGACATCTGCATATTGAGCATCTGCACCCCACGAAAATCTGCCAATACCTACTCTCCCTCCCCCCGCAGCCCCCACATTCTCTGGCCCCCCCACGGGGGTAGCGCCCCACGACCTCAGGGGCAGCCTCTGTCCCTGCTCCCCACCGCCTCCCCCTGTCTCCCCCTCTTGTCCCCTCCTGACCCTGTCAGACCCGGCTACAATACCTGACCCCGCCCCAGAGACGGGACGATTAGAGTTCAAGGCCTTTCTCTGCGTCCGTCTGCAGGCTGCCCTGCCTGGCCCCTGTCCGGCCCTTGTCCGCTAATCACATGCACCGCTCTTTTTTTCATACTTTCTCACACACACAAACACACACACACACAGTTTTTCATTACAACTTTTTTTTTTTTTTTTGAAAAGACATGACTTTGAAAATGAAGGCTTTGCTTTCTCTGGAGATTTGCCATTGTGATCAATTCTGACCGCTGGCTCTTATTCAGACGTCTCTGCCACTCAGACGATTTCCCTCTTTTTTTTTTTGTGCTCTTATTGATTCATCAGGCTCTCATTCAGCGCTGGGAAGAGTGAGCAAACATGTCAAGAAGTTTAAAGCAACATGTGTTGAACTTTACCACACACAATGTTAAGTTGAGATGTGATGCCCACACCACAAACTCACCTGACTGTCTTCACTGCTTATACAGCTCAAGATTGGTTTTTGGCAATACAGCATGTTCCTAAATGTGTCTGTATTCTGTCATAAATGTAAAACATTAAGTAATTTCTGGCCATTTCAACAACTTTTGTCTGAATAGTAAAGAGTATTTCATACAGGTTGAAGTAGCACATACTTGAAACATCAAATCAGTCATAACATTTTGCTTTATCTTCTATTAGTGTCATTTTAACCCAAATAAAATATTGCAAATACTTTAGAAAGATCATCATACCAGCTTAAAATCAACAATTTATTGTTCTTATAGAAAACTTTAGTTGCAACTGGTTGCTGTGTGTGAATGCGTGTGACTGCATGATGTGACACCGTACGACACCAGCTGCTCCACATTTACATTTACCAAATAAATAATACTTTGAAAATGTACAATATAATTATCTATATAATCAGTTTGTATTGCTGCTGGTCCAAAAAGTACCTGTTATAACTATGCAGAGGGGGAGTCCTCACTGCATGTCCAGTGTTGAGGAGAAAATGACTGGATGCAGTTGTTTTTACAGCTTAGGGAGCAGACAAGACACTTATTCTATGTGTTTTTCACTCTGATTTAACATATTTTATTAAAAGATGTCTGTGTTTTGTGATATGTCCTTTATTAAATACATCATTGTTTTTTACTTGGGGGGTTTTTTTGCCATAAAAATCTCTCTGTACATCTGCGTTCCATCTGAGCAAACAGAGAGAGACAAATCAGAGTGACATTTTGACACCTTTTTTAGGAACATCCAGTATAACTGAAGATTGTACTAACAAAATGTTTGATTGATGAATATTATGTAAAAGAAATATAGAGGAGGATACACACCGAAAACTTATTTATGATGTCTGTGGTCAGTGCTAGTCTGGATATGTGACAAAAGCGAAACCTGATGCATGTAACTGACATGCACATTGTATTTGAATTACACTCAAGCTGGAATTTGCCAGTGACATGACAGTGAGTAAATCTTACGTAATCCACCCGTGGCAATCGAGGTTTTGCAGGTGCATCATGAATCTCCCAGCAACCACAGCGGTCTCCATTATGGAGGTTTATCAGAGTACTTGCTCTTTGCCTGAAAATAACAACCAGGCTTGACAAAAAGAGACATCTGAGAAGGATTACTGTGGTTACCGATTAAGATGCACTAATGTAGATATGTGTCTGTAATGAGGTGTTTACTGTGACATTGTCCTGTTTTAAAGGAACAGTTCTTTTGGGGGATTGGCTTGTTTGCAACAAAGATTTTATTAGAGCCATCTTGCAAAGTGTGACATGCAATAAACTTACATGAACGTTGCTGTCACACAGTCTAAAGGTGCATTTACTGTTGGTCTTAGAGGTGCTTGAGGTGCTGTTATTGACTCTTTTGTTGGACTTACTTTCTTTCAAAGTGTCGTGTCTATTTCCTCTTCTACTTTTCCCAGAATGCCTCTTGACAGCACCCAAAGAACAGGTGTGGCTTGTTACATTATCTGTAATTTCTGTGAAATTTTTCCAAACATTATTCGTCTGAGTTATGCAAGATTACGTTTTTAGAAAAGACAAAAACATTCATTGAAAGCAGCATGAGGTCCGATGGTGTGAACACATCCAAAACCAAATCTTAGAACACGTGTGCCAGGGTTTGTGTGTGTGATTATGTGTGTTTCTCGTCGCACGTGTGTTGGTATGTGTGCCGCTGATCACTTTGAACCTCGCCTCTCTGATTCTTGGCAGGAAGTGAGCGTCAGCAGCTCTTGGTCGTAAAACTGCTTTTGGTCGCTCTCCCAGGGTGCACTGGGAGGGGAGAGGACAGAGAATCTCTCTGTCACCTCTCCATGGCACGGGATGTGAGGAGATCGCCGGGAATGTCAATAATCGCTCAAACCGAGGACGAGCTGCTGCCTGCTCTTAGTGTGACAGAACCACCTGAATATCAATTCAAGAGAAGAGCAAATTAAATTATGGCTTCTTTTTTTTCTTCAAAAGACACCTGTTAGACAGTTGAAATGAAATGAAAATATAAGGATAGTAAATTCCACTGTCAACTATTGATGATTCACTTAAATGAGTAAATTTAAAAGTCTGCTATATGTCACAATGTTTGTTTACTGTGTGAAAACTTAATGTATCCAAAAACGTATTTGCTTTGTGAGTTTTATAGAAGGGAAATATAAGACAGCTGTTTTGTGCACATGTGCAGAAGTTCTTGCACCCATGCACTATGTTTAAAAAAGAAGAAAGGAGTTGAGCATGTTTCTGCACATCTATTTTCATGTGAGAGAAACAGCAGTTCTGCTGACAAATTTGCTGAAGAAAAAAGGATTCATAAAACAATCTGCTCTGGATCGGTATAACCAATAGAGGTATAGAATAAAAGACAGTTTGGAAAAAATCTGTAGTTTAGCTTCTACCTATCAACAGTTAATATAACACAATACTCCATGAGCCATCTCCATGACAACTGAGCAAATGTGCTGTTGAAGACTGTGAGATGTGGTTGATAGCTCTGGGAAAAGTTAGTAAGTGGGCTTTTTTTTTCCTTTTTGGTCAAAATATTGCTACAACTTATAGCCTGTTAAAAAAAAGAACTCGATTTCATATCATCATCTAGGATGTTGTGGGTCTTTCCTGGAAAATAATCCTCTGGTTTATTAACAGGAAGTGATGGTGTTTTATGTTTCTGGTTTGAAAAACTGCATAGTTAGTAAAAGCAGCAGAAGCCACTAGACAAGCAAAACAAATATATAGGATTAGTTATTGTTGTCTTCTATATTTGGATGTTTGTATGTAGGTATGTAGGTGAGTATACACACTATATATACAATATCCATCGTAGAGTGTTCATACCCAGATGTGTACAATGTATATGCTTGTTATATATAAATGCATATGACTGTAAGTTTATATATGTGGGAGTAGGTATATATGTTTACATGTATGCATTTTTGTTCCTTATTAAATTTGGAAAAAGTGTTTTTTCAGATTATCACTGTAAAAAAACAAATATGTCCTAAAATTACAAGGCTCTAATAACATTGTTTTCTCTTAATAATCATGATACGTCAACCAAAAAATTAACTTTTCTAATTTCTTTTTCGCAATTTCTTACAACTCAAATGTTTTGCGCTATTTGATTGAAAAAAAAAAAAAACATGTTCTTATGTCAATATAATTAATATCATCCTCTCAGGGAAATCCTTGAAACATGAAAATGAATTATGAAAAGTTGCAGGGGCCTGGGCCATTACGTATAACATTTTATTTCTCCTTTCTTCTCTTAGCATATATAGAGAAGAATAATCTAAACTCTCTCTTTGAGTGAATACATTTTTTTTTTCCCAGTAAAATAAAAAAAAAATAAGCATCCTATATCAGGATTTAGTCTTCACTGGTAAAGGGACAAAATAATGTTTTATTGATTTAAAAGGAGAAAAACAGGTTTTCTCGAACACTTGATCCATCCTAAAAATTGATTGAGTTGTCTAAATCGCTGTCTGTTCATTTTATGTGCTGTGGAACTTGGGGCTCGGCGTTCTCCCATCAGGGTATATTTGTAGCTACAACACAATATTCAAAAGCCTTTGTCCCTCATCCTATTGCTGTGATCTGCGTCTCAGGGCTTGTGGACAAAAGGTGTCAAACGGAGCGTTGGACTTGGCCTGCCATGTCCTCCTGAGGCTGCTCCTAATCCTATTACTGCGGGCTGTGGAGGAGTATGGATCCTGTCCCTTCATCCCAGAAACTATTAAAGTCTGAGGGGGCCCTGTGTGTTTACTCTCTGTATGTGTGCGTGTCTGTGTGTGTGTTCTTGTGTGTGTAATTGCATTGTAAGCGACTTCTTATCCACGTTGTCATAATGTGTTATCCACTGATGCGGCTCAAGGTTTGCCGTCTTTTTCAGTTTGTTACGGGGCAGGTGGACATTTTAATCTCGCTCTTCACTGCTGCCATATTTCAACCCAGCTGAGACGCTTGATGTGATGAAGCTTCACCGTAGATCATTTAATTTGGAGGGTATTTGATGCTGTTATGGGAAGAAAAGATTTTATATGTAGAGTTGGAATGTCTCACAGTAATAGTACGTAAAACAAGCACAGTATCCTCCAGAAAATGACAAATGATAAGTCTTTTTGTGGATGTAATTTCTTTGAGACGTTCGGACAATTCGGCTGGAATCTGAGAAGTTTAAGTGACATTGCGTTGATTATGGTGTATGTTACACAACCTTTAAAGCGGCTTTAATCAATATTTTTCATAATAACAATATATCAAATGACAGTGTGTAATGTGTTGTGTGTGGCTGTAGTGATGAACCACAGAGAATTACCAGCCACTCTGCAGCTCCCCTCGGCTTTATAGAATTTTATAACAAGTTTCAGCCCGTTGTTTAGCTGTCTGGCTGTAACTTCACTATTTGGTACTTTACTGTCTCTCATAGCGTCGTTTTCAGCCACAGTGGGCAGCTGTTTTTCAGAGAAAAAAGCTCTAAAAAGCCACTGTACACTACCTGCTCAGCACCAAATGACAAACAGATACAGTTAGCTGTAGACAAGCTGGTGAACATAGTGGAGCATTTAGCAGCTAAAGGGTCAGATATTTCCCTCAGGAGTTGGTAGAGACTAAAAACAGAGCTAAAAGAGAGTGAATATTGGACTTACGCTCACCAGGTGGACAGAAACACGACTCCAAATGAATGATAATGTTGCTAAGTAACTGCTGGATGTGGAAATAAGCAACTGTTTGCTAACAAGTGTCAGTGTAAAAGGTGATAATATGTAAATGTTGTGTTCACTACTTGTTTCCACTGCCCCCAAGTGGCCAAAAAAAATCAGTTAATGCATGCAGGGTTAAGGATGTAACATTTCATTGTATAGTATAAGCATATCATATCATATCATTTTGTACCGAAACGTTACATAACATATCCCATCCTGTCATATTATACTGTATCATAGCATAGCACGTTGTATCGACTGAAGAATTTAAACACTTTTTGTACAAAAACAGTGTTTGCTAGAGTGATAGTTGGTCTCGAGTCTTAAATAGTTTACCTTCATGAAGATTAATGTCAAATCAAATTAAAAGTGGAAACATAAAGCAGATTCTCGTGTGCATTATTTAGCTATTGTTTTAAAAATATATTTAATAGTATCACTGCTGTGACATATCTAGTCAAACCTTGAATTTTGTTCATCTTTACACCTCATCAGCCCCTCATAATTATCTTGCAGGAATCTAATCAGCTCCATCAGTGAAGATAAACTCGTGATGTTTTGGAGAAAAGCTAGTTAAGAACTGATGAATTGGGGAATGTAGGGCGAAGTTAGATATCATCATAAGAGCTGAGTGGGACAGCACAACTAAAACCTGTGTAATCAATCTATGAAGACGTGTAGATCAGATAACAAACTAATATCTCATTCTCTCTATTTCCTCTTATATGTTTTGAATTAAGATTTTTCCATCAACATTTTAATGTTTCATAGATTCTTACCCAAAGTGAGAACAACAGTTTGTGAAGATAGGAGTGTAACAATTCAATCCAGCAGTAATTTGATTTGATTTTGACTCGGTGCATCATCAAATCTATAACAGCGCTATCAATGGAAATTGTAAAAGAATAACTGATTCAGGCAATAATACATAAACACATGCAACCCTTAGGCTGAGACACTATTCAAAGAAAGCAAAAACTCTCATTTTTTAATATAAATTCTGCCAATGAAACAGGACTTCTACAGTAATTAGTAGGTAGCGGTTCAATAAAGAAACACCTTAATGTGATATTGATCAATTGTGATCACATTTTCAAACTTTTAAAATTCCTGATGGTGGCTTTTCTGTATCTAATCACTGCATTACGATACATAAGTGATTTTTTTTTTTTTACAGCCCTAACTAAATTGAAAGATGACAATGTTCAAAGCGGTACCAAGACAGCAGGTGAAACAAGATGCATTAAAGAGAAGTTTCAGATAAAAAAATATAAAATGTAGGAAGATTTAGAAATAGTGTTTTCCCATGTTGAGCGAAATATTGATTCATTATCCCCCTTCAGTCTTTCTTATTGTCTGTGAGCAGTTTTGAGCTCAAAACGACCGGAATGAAATCTCGTCCAATGGCCTTTTGTTTTCTCTGGGTATCACTTATCTGACTAAAGTGCAGACCGTGGCCACACAGACCGACACACACGCACATGCAGCAGTCCACATCCTCTCAATAGTCGCATTTGCGTGTACATTGACCAGAGTCAATTGGCTGTCAAATGCTATGCGCGATTAGACACCAGTGGGTATAAGGCCTAATGCAAGGGAGCCTCGAAAAGCCTGGACGTTGTGGGGCCCCCACTCTGTGAGCCCCATGGCCCTTCTCACTCCCCTTCACCCTCTACAACCCCCCCCCCCCCCTCCCTTTTTCATCTCACCGCCCCAGTTCAATGTTAATGTCCAGTGGTGTCCACTCCTCGGACGTCTCCCTCCCGCGCAAAAACCCAGAGAAGAAAGGGCGAAAAAGAGAAAGAAAACCAAATCTTCCCTCCTTCTTTTCTCACCCTGGCCTCCTCTTGTGTGCTGTCCAGCTGGCTGTGACCCTTGACCCCCTGACCCTCACTCCTGACCCTTGGACCCGTTCCCACGCCACGCCTTTTTGTGTCCACCTCGCCATGGCAACACCTTGGTCACTGCTGCTGCCACGGTAACAGATGGACAGGGGCCTGGAAATAACTTCATTCAGCCCCGCCCGGAGGGGTGAGCACCATGGACAATCTGCCCTAACCCCCCCCCCCCCTCCTCTTCCTCCTCCCCTCCCTGTCTCACACACATACACATACTTGGACACACACACACACACACACACACACACAGCGCCCCCAACCCAACTTTGACACCTCCTGTGCTACATTCTAACACCCCAATCCCCTCGGATCCATTCCCTCAGCAGGGGCCTCTGGGTATCAGGGCCTGATAGAGTCATTAACACAGAGATCCCAGATTCACCCTGGCATGTACACGGGAAATACATGGGAATAAGAATAAGTTGCTGTTGTTGGTGCATAAAAATGCATAAGAAGACACCCCAAAGTCACCCACATATCCCATTTCACACTGCTGGTATTTATAGTTCGGGGCGTAGGAGCACTAACTTCATCGCCGTGCTGTAATTATCTCTCTGCTTCTTTTATTAGCCCTATTGTTTTCTCACATCCGTCGATGAGAAAAGGGGCTGGGGGGAGAGTTGTAAAGACACAGAGCTGAGCAGCGGGGGATCTGTTTGCTAACTCAGAGACAAACGACAAACTGAATAGCATCGCGGAGGAGCTCAATAAGGTGCAGCAGGAAAATGAACTGCAACAGTTTTGGTGCTAATCAGTAACTAACCTCTAAACAAGGTTGTGTGTGTTTTGTCCCCTTCTTTAGGGAACACCTCTCGGACAGAGACTGTGAATAGATTAAAGGGGGATAGTGTAATTACTTGTGCTGAATGGGGCCCACACGGTGCAGAGGAAGAGAGGGTTTACACTGTCGAAACTTTGTCTTTGTAAAGAAGGCTCTGATCCTCTGGGTCTCATCTTGCACTCCTGCCGAGAGCAAACAAACAAATAAACAAACAAAATGGCGACCACTGACACAACTGAGTGCCTCCCATCCAACGGTTATTAAGATGGTCTTCAACTTTCTTTGGTGATTGCACAAAAAAAAAAGGAGTTCAACTTTTTTGTTTTTCCATTCATGAAAAGACCACTTCATCCTTTAATTTTATTAAGGTTTCAGGAAAATGTTGACTTGAAATGCATTAAATGGGTGTGTGTTTGTTTTCCGTTAGACCAAGTTAGCCAACTAGGGAGCAGGTGGGGGGGGGGGGGGGGGGGGGACCACAGGCAACCGCCAAAAAGCTGACCATATAGGAAAAATCACACAAACGAAGCCACTTATTCAATTTTTGGGATTTTGAATCCCCCTTCCATTCCTGCATGCATCTGCATCCCACTATCTTTCCCTCTAGTTTCACTCCCCCCCTCCGCCCCCCTCCCTCCTCACCCATCCCTCCCCTCCTCTCTCCAACACCCCCTCATCCAACCCTGCCACCCCCCTCCTTCTCTCCTCCCTCCCCTCTGCCTCTCGCCCAGTTCATTGTACCAAAGGAGATTTTCTCCATTGAGGCCCAGTCTCTTAGGTAACCCCAGCGCTGCATGAAATGAGGAGAGGGAGAGAGGGAGAGACATGGAATGAGTGAAAGAGAGAGAGAGAGAGAGCGAGAGAGAGAGAGAGAGAGAGAGAGAGGGCGGGGAAATTGAGAGTGAGAGAGGGCGAAGGAAATGTAAAGGCGGAGGGAGGGCCGGACAGAAAGGGTTGAAGAAGGAGAGGGAGAAGGACGCAGGATCAGAGGAGGCAGAGGCGGAGAGAGTGAAAGATGGAGAAGAAGGACAAGTGCGGTCAGACGTCGACAGCGATGCAGCTAAAACTCGACCCAGAACTGAGGGAGGAAGACAGAGAGGCGAGGATGTCTGTCGAACATGTAAGGATGAGTCCTCTGTGGCTGAGAGGGACTTTATCACATGCTTTTTGCAATTATTCTCGTTTCCAGGTTTTAGGCCCCAAAGGGTCCAAACACTGGGCTCTAATGCGCTTTTGTCTTTTTCTTGTTTTTTTTTTTTTCTTTGAGTTGTTATTAATTGATGTAAATTTAGGCAATTACACCTTTATTTCACTTTTGAACAGGACAAGTCTTTTTGAAATGGGGTTTAGTAGCTTATGAGGTAGCAGTACCTGAAGAGACCGGATGAGTTCAGGCCTTCAGGCCTCTTTTAAGACAAGCGTGATCACAGCCGGTTAAGAAGGTGAAATAAGATGATCTGCTTTGGAGTTTTTGTCAGGAAAATGGTGCATAACACTTTTGTTTGACTATATATTACAGGATTCACTTTTTTTATACAGGTACTAGCAAACTTTATTGCAAAGTTTATTCATCACTGGAAAAAAGTTTAAACTTTTATGTCTCATTGACATTATTGGTTCTTTTTTTACTTAAAATTAATGATTTAATCATTTAATTTGTCATTTAAGTATCATTTGAGTATCAAATGAGTGTTAAATGTTTTTTTTATGACAGAAAGTAATTTCTATTAGAAAATTCAAATTTTTCTCAGTTTACTAATTTTTGAATATATACATACACTTGTAATTTTAGAATTTAAATGACATTTGGGGTTTTTTTTCTTTTCATTTGTTAAACTGTGTGGTGGATTTTCTGGCTCTGTGACTTAACTGTAAACTGTTCTGAACAGAGACTTTAACTGTAGGGAAAGGACTCTCTGAAACGCTGCCATCCTTTGTGGCCATGCTGCTCTGCACCTCAATGGTGGGCACAGCACATGGGGTTCCCATGAATAGGCCAGGCCTCACCAAAGACCACATCATTTGGATAAAGACGGGCTCCCACAGAAAGAGAAAACGCCTCACAGAGCGAATCAGATAAAGAGAAAATTTTGCGTACGGCAAATCAGATTAAGGCGAGTCAGAGCTTTACTTTTTCGTTTTCAGGTTTTTTTCTACTCCCCCCCCCCACCCTCTGCCCTCCTGCCTCCAACTCAGTTAAATTTACTACCACTGCTGCTCATGTGTCTGATAATAATGCGCTCTACTGCTGCGCTGAGTTATCATCTCAGGCTTTTGTCTTCTTTGATCTGTGTGACAGTTGGGGGACCCACTTCTTCTTTTGTACGAGGTCACATCGCCGGCTCCTTTTGGACAGGCCTGCCCCCGGGTGGTGACCCCTTCGTTCATCATGGTGTCACCCACACAGAGGACAAGCATGAGTTAGAGCTCTCTCACTCTCTCTCTCTTCTCCTCTTTCTTTCTCTTTGCCTTCCCGCTCACTCTTCTGTTCTATTCTGATCATCCTTTCCTTCTTGTCCATCCATAAGCGCTGACCTGAGGCGAACTGGGGGTCAAACACCATTATGAAACCGAGCTTCAGCAAGTGGAGGAAGTGATTATTGTGTGGAAACTCACCATTCGCCCACTGACTTTATTGAATTGAGGCTGAATTGACCTCAGCAACCAGCGAACCAGGCAATCCTCCCAATCGTGCAAGTATGTGTGAGTGTATGAACATATGGATGACCAAGAGAAGCATGGAGGTCTGGAGCTGATTGTCCAAACGCAATTCTTGCGTCTGCCTTGGTGAAACCAGGAGTTGTGGATGGACATCACGCCCCTGACCTCTGCAAATCACCGAGGGATGGACCAACATGCACGGGATAAAACTGAGTGCCTTTGTGGATAGATGAGTGAGAGACTCTGAAAGACAGAAAGAGAGAGAGAGATATTTAATGAGATAGACTGTGTGCGAGGAAAGATTTGTATCTAAGTAGTTCTTTGAAAATCCACAGACAAAGCCAATTTAGTCAGCTCTTGTGGCAGTTGTGCTTGTTATACTATGTGCCTGTTTTTAGACATTTTATACTTATATTTTACATTTATTGTGGCTTAAAAACAAGCACTGCAGGTGTCATCTGCTCAGATCTGTTCTTATGTACTAACTCACACAAACGATGCTGTCACTGTTGTGTAAGTTTCTTTATTTTCACAGAGAAAACAGCACTTTAAGGTGTTAGAATAGTTGTCAGTTTCATTGTTTTATTATTACTCATCAGGAGAACCTGAAACTGAGATCCTGTGCGACCAAATGGATGCTGTTGATGGAGACCTGACTTCACCACCATCTTGGCTGTCCTCTTCACATTTAACTGTATGTTCACTGCTGAATATCAGGAGGAAACAACAAGATCGCTGGAGTCTGATCAAAAGGTATTTCTCAACATTTTTACATCACATCCCATTTCATTTACATTCTTTTCACTTGCATTTTCCCCATGATTGCCAAGATTACTATTAAGTCTAAGTCTAAGTTTGTTAGCATATGTAATCTTGTTAAGAAGCTTACTTCTGTGTTTGACAGTCTTTAAAATGCATGTTTTGATCATAGCTTGACAATTACAATGACAGTGATAGTAAAATATTTTTGTTTTTCTGTCATCTACAGTAGTTGTCATTAAGTTTTCTGAAGAACATGAAGCAGCAGTAGAGGATCAAAGTGAAATCACCTGGTGGCTCCTGACCTGCAAGGATCTAAAGTGGACTGAGGTGGGTTTTTGGACTCTTTACAGACAAGGATGCATGCATAGAAGACACCTGCCTACACTGGTGACTTGACTTGAGTGTTTCAAGAAATTACAGTGTCTAGTATATTGACAAGTTCTGTGATTTGATTTGATTTTTTCATAGTGGGCTTAAGAAATGGTGTCAGTATTTTAATGTCTTTTTAACATTTTCTAATGTTTGTAATACATACATTTGAAAACTTTGTTGACCTTTTGAGTTACAGAATGATTTTTAGAGGACAGAAAGTTGCACATGCTTCTTCTATGGCTAGAGGGGACGTGGTAGAATGTTTTCAAAAATTATAAGAACTGGAAACATTGAAAACTTTCTTATTTACTGTGTTAAGTTGATGCTGATGCAGTCCAAAGATTTCCTGCTATTGCTACTTCACATTAAAACCTTCTAACTGGTGTACCACTTTGTGGCTTTTATCATGAAGCATGTACAGGAAATGCAAAACTGACTGCACTATTGGACAGTAAATATTGGTCTACAAATGTTTTCTGCTGTTTGGTCAGCAGATCAGATTTATATATTGCAAAGTGGGATGGGTAAAAGAGGAAACAGCCACAGAGAGCCTGCAGCTCTTCATCTACCAGCT
This sequence comes from Thunnus albacares, assembly GCF_914725855.1. Taxonomy (NCBI): domain Eukaryota; kingdom Metazoa; phylum Chordata; class Actinopteri; order Scombriformes; family Scombridae; genus Thunnus; species Thunnus albacares. The sequence goes on along the minus strand of NC_058124.1, from coordinate 24,310,472 downwards.
CAGAAGAAGGCTGTTAGATATCTGTAAACATGGTATGAACAATGTAAATAAGTAAATATGTTTGTTCCTGTTTAACAGTTAACAATAAATAATTGTCACCCAAAGAGTTGGCTCTGTACTCATTTATTGAAATATAAATGTGGTTTAAAAGTTTACAGCATTACATTAATAACTGTAATCTAATTTACTGAAAAATGTCTGGTGCTGTAATCCAATACACAGTAACATAAAATTACTATATTTTATTTGACAGTTACGTGCAGCTACTGCTGTAGATACAGTAGAAAATTACTGTGTTTGACTTCACAGTTACAATTTCCTTACTGTGATTTAATGTACAGTATCATTAAACTACTATGTTTCATTTTACAGTTACAACATTGCAACTCTAACTATAAACACAGTGAATTTACTGTAAATTACTTTTACAGTAAGTTACTTGTCAATTGCTGCCAGTTAGTTACTGTAAAAATCACAGTAAGTTTCTTACGGTGTAAATGTAAATCCTGTAAGAAACTCTCTTGACATTTTTGGAGGTCAGCTCAACTTTTCCCAAACATCGCCCAAAATCAGAATAGTTACTTAAGCTAGAAAAAGATAAAAAAGCTTTTTCTTAAAAGCTATAAAAGCTTTTTCTTCAGGACAATTGGCTTGTGCATTGAGAAGCTGATACAGTTTTCCTTCAACAGGCCAGTTATGGTTTACAAGACAGGCTGGTTTATGATTTTTTATCATCATTGGTCTGAAGTCTGAAGTGTAATGGAACTAAATGGAGATGGCAAATGGATAGCAGCCAAAACAAAAGAAGTGAGGAGGAAGTGAATTAATTTATTTGGCATTTCACACACAACTAATACAAGTTAGCCTTTGTCAAATCTTCAAACAGAACAAATGTTCAAGAAGACAAACTCTCTCTTTCACACACATATAAAAATGGGCTTTTCTAGGTTTCAACAGGTTTCAGGTTATGAAATTTACTTGAAACATAAATATTCATGTAAACTTTCCTGAAAAGAAATGAACAAATAACCGAACAGCCAATAGCATTTTTTTTTTTAACTTTTTCTTTTTCCATCTCTGCTCAGGTGCAAAGCCTAACACTCATACAGGCCTGGATCTGCAGATCAGGGGGTGTCCCATTCTGGGAGGGGGAGGTGGGGGGGGGTTAGAGTCTGTCTGTGGAGCAGAAAGGGCTGAATAGCTCTCACCGTGTTAAGTACAGTTGAATGTGTCCGGTTCGCACTTCAACACAGTCTAGAGAGGGTCTTGCTAAATTTCACTGGAAGCGGTGTGAGTGACAGAAAAGGAGAATGAATGAGAGGAGGGAGTGTGTGTGTGTGTGTGTGTGTGTGTGTGTGTGTACTCAGTCTCTCTGTGTTTGCCCCTGTGAATTTGCCTCTGTGTGTGTTTTCCTATGTTTGACAAAGTTCATGGGGGCCAGACCTGGAGAAAGAAAAGGGAAAATGAGAGAAAGTAAAGGATTTGAATGGGGCGGAGAGAGAGAGAGAGAGAGAGAGAGAAAGAGGGAGAGGGAGAGATGGTGAACAGGATGAAAAAGAAGGCAAAGATCTGACAGAGAGAGAGAGAGAGAGAGGAGGAGGACAAGAGGACATTTTTGGAGGGAAAAGAAGACCAGGCACCTTGAAATCTGTGTGGCGAGATAGTCCGCTGCTTCACAGCACGAGTGGCGCAAATTGGTGAGATTTATACATTGAAGCTGCAGGAAGCGACAACTCGGTGTGGGAAATATAGAGAAAGAGAAAGAAAGGGAGGGAGAGAGAGTGGGAGAGAGAGGGTGGGAGGGAGATCAAGAGCGAGGCTGCATTAATATGCTAATGGCCTGAGTGAATGCACAACAGGCCCACTGACCAGGCTAATCACTGGTGGACACACACTGCGGCTAATCCCTCACGCAGCTCACACACACACACACACACACACACATATGCAGGCACACATGCACATACAGTGCAGTGAAATGAAACAGTGAATATGAGGTTAAACTGCTGAATTTCAGGTTTCATTTGAGGATGTTCACATCCACAATGGCTGAACAATGTAGGAATTATGAACCAGATTTCACAATAGACCCTCAATTATGTGGCAACACATCAAGACAATGATCCCAAACATGCAGACAAAACATCCACAGTGTTTTTATGGACAAACCATAAACAACATTACAACATGAAGTCATTATTCTTAACTTAATAAGTCAGTCACTTGATTTTAATTAATTAATTATGCATTTAACTGTTAAAAAACAGATTGAAATATCCCCGAAAATAAGCAGAAAGTGAAGATGGCTGCTACGAAGGCTACAAAGAGAACATCAACAGGGAAAATATCAAGTATCTGCTGATGTTTGTGGGTTATACAGGCACTCACTGACAGGAAAGAAATATCAGATACAACAAGTTTAGTTAAGTTTGTGTTAACTCATTATATTAATTTTGTCTCCCTAAAATTTGTGTGACTATGAATAAAAAGAGGTGGAATTCCCAAACTGTTTGTCTAAATGTAAATACCATCAAATCTATTAGAAATACATTGTGCTGAAGTAAAGAGCCAAAACAACTGAAAACATTTTGTCAGACTTTAACTACTGGAGTATATTTGAGACTCGAAGAAACAGAAACAGAATTAGGAAATTGAGATGAGGAAAATAATCCAAAATAACCCTTGAATGCAGGTTCTCCAACTGTTGCTTCCCTGTATGCCATATATATTCTGTAATATGTGTGTAATTATTAATATTACGTTGTCATATTATAGGTAAAATAATGAAGATGCAAATGCAATATAATATATATAAAATAATAAAAACGATCAACTTTTAAACCCAGTTTTTAGTGTTTTTAGCTGTGTTCCTTCCTCTAATTGACACTGTAAAAGACATTTAAACCTGCAGAGCTGTTTCTGTGATAATGAAAACAAAATGCTCTTAAAGTCCTTGTGTTTGAGGATAAAAATGCATCATGAATTACCAACACCAATAAGTAAGTGCAATAAGTGTTGTTGTGTTTCATTAGTATCAAAGTTGCTAAAGTTTTCTGTCATTGTGTGTGTAATTTATATGACTTAAATAAATAAAGGAATACATTCAACCTGCCATTGTTAACGTTCACACCCTACAGATCAATATCAGCCAGACCACAGCATCAATCCATGCTTTTTTATTTTGTTTATTAAATGAATGGAAAACAAAGGCTGCCTGGAATGCAGGAAAAATCTATTCTGAAGTGTAAACTACAGAAATAGCTGGCAGTGTGTAAAGTAAAACACCTTTAATGAAACACTTATGTTGTTATTTAGATTTTGTTTAGAGTTTGGCATTTATACCAAAAAAAAATCCTGCACAATTAGGTTCCACGAGTTTTGTGTGATGCCATTATCACCCTCATGAAAAAGGGAAAAAGGGAGTTTTTTCTCGCCAAGTTGCTTGCTCATGGGGGAATGTTGGGTCTCTGTAAATAATATTATATAGAGTACAGTCTAGACCTGCTCTTTATGAAACATACCCTGCGATAACTTCTGTTATGATCTGTATATAAATTAAACTGACTTGACCTGATGTGACCGTTGGATGGTGAAGCATAAAAAAGAAACATTCTGGACACTCAGTTTTTTGTTTTTGAACACAGAAACACAGATATCATTGCTATTATCATTATTATTTACAAACAGAAGAATACACTCCATAGGTAATGAGTAAAATTCAAAGGGGAAAGCAAACAGGGAGTTACATCATCTTGTACTTGACGTAATATTTTTGTTCTAAAGATGCAGATATTAAAAGTTAATGTAGAGCTATAATGAGACCTGAAAAAATTAACCATTTAAACTTTTAATGACAAAGATACAAACATCTTTATCAGCCACAGTGAGAATAAACTGCTGACTCATGAAGGATACAAATCCTGACTGTCCCTTAACAACGGTTAACGAGAAAGCTTTAATTAACTTGAGACTGTTTGAATTATTAATGTGTGTATCAGCTGGTGAAGAGAGATGCAAAACAGACTTCATTATATTGTTATATTCTTGAATATTACCGTTATGCTCATTAGTGATGAGTTAACATTATAATTCTCACCTCTCCACAGTCTCAGTCGAACCTTCCTGTTAAATAAAAAGTGAAGCAATTAGTGCTGCAACGATTATTGCACAATTATTTTCATTATTGATTAATCTGCCAATTATTTTCCCAATTAATTGATGCAACAATTACTTTAATTATCGATTAACCTTCTGATGATTTTTTTGATTGATTGATTAATCGGTTTGGTCTATAAAACATCCAAACAGTGAAAAACGTCCATCACAAGTTTATGATGACATCATCAGTCCAAAATCAAAAGATACTCAATTTTCCGTAATGTAAGACAAGGACAGGCAACAAATTCTCAAATTTGACAACTTGAAACCATCAAATTTTGGCAGTTTTGCTTAAAAAAGACTTAAACAATTAATCGATTATCAAAATAGTTGTCAATTAATTTTCTGTCGATCGACTAATTGATTAATTGTTGCAACTGATTAATTGTTTTGTCTGTAAAATGTCAGGAAAATGGCAGGTATAATGTAGAGCCCAAGGCGTTAAAATATCTTGTTTTGTCTAATAAACAGTCCAAAGTCAAAATATATTCAGATTAATGTCATGTGTATGACAACTAAATGTTTGAACTCATCCCATTTTAGAAGCCGCCACCACTAAATGTTTGGTATTTTTCCTTAAAAAATAACTAAAACAATTATTCAAACATCACAATAGTTGCCGATTCATTTTCTGTCAATGAACTAATAGATTGATCAACTAATTGTTGCAGCTCTAGAAGCAATAAACTTAATGTGGCGTAGCAAAAAAAATAAAGATTTTAAATAGACAAAAGAGTTTCAGGAAACAACTCTCCCTCTCTGGACATCTGATAGCAAGAAGGGTGACATGAACATATTCTTGAGTCTGATATTTGCTCTTATGACTCATGAATATTGTGACACCATTTCTAACCACCACAAAATGTACAGCTGAGCATCTGTGCTTTTATTTAGCTCATCTATGTTAATATATTTTTGTGTGTTCTTATTTTTGTGCAGATACTTCTCAGGGCAATGCTGCATCATAAATACAGTTATCAAAATAAGATAAATTACAACTTCAGGTGTCAGACACTGATGGACTGCTTAACAAGATACAATAGGAAAAGATCATATTTTTGCAAATTCAAATAATCTAATTTAATTTATCGGTCTAAATGTTGCCAGAATACTTGTAATGTGGCTGCAGAGGACATGCATTCAGGATATTAATTTATTTTTTTTAGATAAATTAGCTGTGCTCCAACATCAACAGTGTTTAAATGCGGACTGAAAATGTTCCTTTTTTTTGTACATTTGATTATTTTATTATGTTTGAAGTTTCTGATTGTTCTACGTGGCTACTTGACTGTGTTTGCAAGTGTATGTATGTACAAATATATATGTGCGTATATACTGTATGTACATATTAGGGATGTGCAGAGGGCTCAGTATTTGTATTTGTATCTGTATTTGTTGAGGCAGCAAAATTATTTGCATTTGTATTTGTATTCAAATAAAAGCGTAAAGAGGCTTAAAAATCCTGTTTTTGTTTTTATTACACTTTTAATTTTAGAAAATGAAAGTGTTACAATAAGTGTTCATAAATAAACTACCTTATGAAGGAGATCCCGACATCGGGTCTCCAACTGGAGTCTCCCAGATCATAAACAACTGCGCTGACTAAACTTTACTCATCACCTCACTGCAGACAGACCTCTACCTATTTATACACCCATAACACAGAGACAGCACAGCGTGTAACGTGTAGGGAAGAACTTCAAAGGTGATTATTACTTTGCACTTTTCATTTATTGTCACATTTATTGGGAACAACAGGTTATGGAGAGTCGCTTGGGAGCACATGTGTCAGTAGCTCCGTTTTATCTTTCGAGAACACCCCCAACTCCGGGAGTGATGTCCAAATAAGGAAATGTGCGTCATGTAGCAGGTGGATGTGACTCCCCTCGTTGAAACCTGCTAATAGACGTAACTGCTGAGCAGAGGAGAGACACTGAGATAGTGATGTAACCGACCTGCACGCTGGTATTTGAGATGGGATTTTTTCTTCCCAAAAACAAATAATTTTTAAAATATTTGTATGAAACAAATATTTGTAAAAAAAAAAAAAAAAACCCGCTATTTGTGCTTTGCTGAATAATTTGTATATGGGCACACCCCTAGTGCATTTATGTATCAGGGCTGAAAATAACAATTATTTTCATTAATGATTAATTTGTAGATTATGTTCCTGATAAATCAATTAGTTGTTTGGTCTATAAGATGACGTCCTCAGATGTCTTGTTGTGTCACAATCAAAAGTCCACAACTCAAAGATATTCAGTTTACTGTCATAAGAACCAGGAAATATTCACATTAAGAAGCTGGAATCAGAGAATTGTGACTTTGTTTTCTTAAAAAATGGCTCAAAACCATTAATCAATTATGAAAATAGTGATTAATTTAATAGATGGCAACTAATTGATTAATCGACTAACTGTTGCAACTCTAATATGTATACTTGAGTGTGTGTGTTCTGTTTTTTTAATGTGAAGCACATTGAATCTGTAGATGCAGAGAAGGGCTTTCTGGCACAACTTCACCTACTTCCAAGGTGCACAGAGAAGAGAAAGACGTCTAAAGAAATCAGAACTCCAGCAACACTTGTAGTATAAAGAACAACTTTCGGCTTGTGGCCTTCATCAGGGTCATCATAAAACACATTACAGACTACATTTAAATAGAGTACATTAGGTATGAAAGGTAAGAAAAATATATAAAAGACAACCAATCATGTCCCGAACAGCAAGTTTACAACTAAACCTCTTCAAGGCAACTTTAAGTGTGGAGCCTGTATAAATTGCCAACATACCAAAAACCATCCTACCAATGGAAAGACAATTAACATTAAGGACTTTATTACCTGTAAAACAAAAAATGTTGTCTATATGATACAGTGTCCATGTGGTAACATATATATACAGGTGAGACATCTCGTTCCCTTAAAGAACGTATCACTGAACACAGGAGCTCCATTAAGAGTAATAATGTACCCAGCCCTGACGCACATTTCATCTCTATTTTTCATAAGCATAGAAGTGATTAAGTCCAGCCAAAAAGGTGGTAATGTCAGTTTTCTCAGGAAAAAGAGAAAAGCATTCTGGATTTTCTATTTCCAGAGTTTATCTCCAGGGGACCTGAATGAGGATTTCTCAGTTCATGAGTTTCTGTAGTGGTTCTTAAATACCTCTCATTTATGTGGTTTTGTAGTGGTTTTTATGATGTATTATTTTATATTGTTGTATAATGTATCTTTTTGCTCTTTCTATACACAGCATTTTATAAAGCTTTTTATTTATACTATTACTATTATTATTATTCTAATCAGTAAAAAAGTGTTTTTAATGTATGCCATATCAAATAGGCACATTTTTGGATTAACACATCTTCTGTACAAACCCAAGTACCACCTCTTAGTTGCACTTTTTCAGTTAATGGACCAAATATGATGTCACCCATGTCCCTCCTCGGACACTCCCCTTGCCTCTCTGTTAATCTGGGACAACGATTGGCCTGAAGCCACATGACCATATATCCAACCCATCTTTGTAAATGCCCCATTGGCTGATATGTGTCTGGATGGACATGATTGGTTGTCTTTTATAAAAAAAAAAAAATTTTTACCTTTTTTCATACCTAACTTACTCTATTTAAATGTTGTCTGTAATGTGTTTTAAGATGACCCTGATGAAGGCCACTCTTTAAGCATGTTGAATCTCAGAGTACTGAAATGTGCTATATATGTAAATAAAATTTGCTTTGCTTTGGTTTAATTTGCATTCATCCTCTGGAATTAATTTATACTGGGTAAGAGACACAACCCTAGTCATTTATATTAACATTAAATAAATGGTAGATTTGTTATTTGACATGATGATTGCAAACAAAAAGAAAGAAAAATCAGGCTCTCACCTCTGCAGGTAAAGATGATTCCTTAATTGTTTCATCATCTTTTCCTTCTCCCTCATCAAAAATTAAATATGCAAATATATTTCATTTCAAAAGTTTAACTGCTGGATAAAAGGTGTTTCCTACTTCACTGACAAGTACATTCTGAGTGTATGTGCACTGGAGGCTTCATGTTTCCACATCATACTTGTATAAGTTGCATACCAAACTAGTAATGATGTCACTTTTTCAGGTCTATCTTAAAACAGTCAGGTTCCCAAATGAATGTTGAAATAGTTTTTTTTTTTTGCTATAATCATTCCTCCTGTTCATAATGGCAATTAGAAGATCCCTTCATAATTCACTTACAATCTAAGTGATGGGGGCCAAAATCCACAGTCATCATTTTGTGCAAAAATGTGCAAAAGTAGATATCTTTCAACGTTACATTCTTTTTAGTGTAAATGTGTCAGATATCCACTTGATATGACTAACTAAGACTGCTGAAGTCTCATATAAGTTTCAGATAAACTTTTAAATACATTTTTGCACAAAATGACTGCATGGACACACTGTGGATTTTGACCCCCAACACTTACATTGAAAGCACATTTAAAGGAGATCTTTTAATAGCCAGTATGAACAGGAGGAACGATTACAGCAAGGAAAACCTCTTTCGGTATTCAAATGTGCACTAACTGTTGTTTTAAGACAGACTTGAAAAATTGTGAACCTGTCATTTAAAATCAGATTTTCAATGAGCACAGACAAATTTTCCACTTTTAGCAGATAAATGTGAAAAACATCCTTCCAGTGTCAAACTCTGCTCATACATCATTCTGCATATTGAAGCTCAGATATTCAACTGTAGGAACAAGACAAAACAATATTTTATGAGTGAAGGGGGACTTTAAAAAATATTGACATAATTTATAAACAGAAGAAAATAGAAGGAGAGATTATAGCCACATGATATGATACTGGTTTGTTTTCCAACTCAGCAGGTCCATCAACGCGCCAGACATCGTCACTGTGTGTGTCAGTGTCAATAACCTTTTGAGCATCTGACATACTGAGCTGAACTTGTCTTGACCTCCTGACCTCTTGCACTGGATGTGTCTCCCTCTCTCAGTGACATGACCACACGACCCTTCCCCTGCCCGAAGAAGCTAGTCTGTAGTGTCTGGTGCTGATTCGGGGCCAATGTGTAACTGTAAAAGAGAGCACTAAGCCAAATCCTCCACCATCATCATGTTTTCATCCTTGCAGGGGGAGGGAGGGTTGACTACGAGGCAAAGTGGGGGGAGAGACAGACACACACGGGGCCTAGTCGCCACATCTTTTCATGCGAAGAAGCTGTGCCGCTAAAACGTCAGTAATCCGTATTTATTTGCACTAAATATATAGTTATAACATTTAGCTAGGGCATGACTATGATAGTGTGAACGAGGCGGATGAACCAATAGCTAACTGATTTGTTCTTCGGGTCTCTCGCTTTCCTCAGATGCATTCATGCTAGCTAGCTTGCTAGCTTAGGTGGCTAATCTTAGCTAGCTACGGCGCTTAGCTTGTTTTGCCAACTTACACCAGACAGGGCATAATTTGTAGAAAGTGTAACGTTAATGTGCTGCGTGCATTGCACATCGTATGAAAATACATAAAACGGTGTACTTTATGTCGGAGCAGGGCTGCTAGCGTGAACCAGTTAGCTTTAGGGCAGTGAGTTTACGAGCTATTTGACGGCTAACGTTAAGCTAGCATGCAAAAGCGGTGGTTTGTTGTCATCTGTCTGGGCTCTCTCTATGGAATGGGACGTTTAATTCACTGCTTTGAATCAATATATCACTGTCAGTATGTGGTTATCGATATAATGTTTCATATTCATTATATAACCGAGTATCTTTGCCCTTTACTGTATCAGGACGAGGCGAGTCTGGCATCAGCTGAACAGCTGGCTGCCTTGCAAAGTCCTCTTCAAATCATATGCCAAAAATGCATCAAATACACAGATATTTCTATTGACAATCAAACAGACAACTTATATACTTGTATGGGGCTGTGTGGTATAAATTATGATGCTGCATTTATGCGATAAACTTGTATATTTTGTGCCAAACCAGTATCTAATGCGGAGGTCTTTCTTGTGCTGGAATTTCAGACCCGTTTTTGGTTTCCCAAAACAACTCCGGCCCGGGCCTCAGTCCGCGGTCTAGAGTTTGATAGCGGGCTGTTTGAGACTGAAGCACGTCGGTGTGTAGCAGCCAGCCAGTCTCCGTGCCCCTACCACCATCATGGGAGACAGTAGAGGTGAGAAAATATTTCATTTTCAGAAGTTACAAGCAATGCAAAAATATGGATGTCTGGTAAACATTGCATCTCTATTGTATAATATTGATATTAGCCACAGATTTATAGATCTTACTTGCACATTTGTTTTCATGTCTGCTGTAAAATCAGGCCTGTGAAAGATTTGGTTTATGGTGAGGCAAAGACTTGTCCAGGATTTCTTAATGATCAAATATTTATGCTTTATAAGTGTGTTTAAATGAACTCTGGCGCACAAGCACTTGTAGTTGCAGAGCAAGCATTAGTTAACAAGCACTTTAAAAGTAGGTAGTTAACAGCAACTAGCTCTTAAGGACTTTTTTCCACAAAATGATACTATGCAGGAAAGTATTATATTATGTATATTTGAATGTATATATGTGATAACTGAATTCCTGTCAGCTGTGTTGACATGGAAATAAAGTATTGATTGATTGAGTTTACCTATAACTGCATGTCTTCCAGAGACTTCAGCTGGTCTAAGTCACTCAGGGTCACTTGTCCAACTACCCAACAGATTGCTATAAAGAAAAGTGGGCTTATTTGTCTGAACATGTCTCTTTTTCAGCAGCACATTTGTGATGCACAGCAAGGAGTGTAATAGGTTTAAATGGTGCACCATAAAAAAAAACAACGTCCATGTAGTTTCAAAACTAATTAAAACACTCATTTCTCTACTTAATCGAAAACACATTAACTTGTTGATGTTACTGTGTACTTAATATGACAGTATTAATGATGTATTCTTCTATAATGCTGCTGTGCTCTAATTAAGAATTAACTCTTTCGCCTGTGTGTGTACACTTTATCTGAAACACGTAATGGTAACATGAGAGCATTGTATCACTGTGGCTGAACCTTTATTTCTACTCCGGTAAAGTGATGGTAAACCATGCCAATGTTGATGCCATACTCGTTAAGTTACACACTGTGCAGCTTGAAGTCATTATTCCTAACATGTTTTTGACCAGACATGAGAAAAATATATGTAGATAAATACATAAATAATTTCGGGAGACAAGACATGTCCTCAGTAATTGAAAGCATGACCCCTTGCATTTGTAGACTCTTTATCAGGTTGATATATTTACAAAATTGTTTGTTCATTAATGCATCTTCTCACTTTGGTTGTCTCTTGTCAGATTCCCGCAGCCCAGACAGCTCGTCTGTGTCCTCCCCTCCGTCAGGCCAGCGCTCACCCCCACTGGTTCCCTCAGCTGCAGCTTCCATGACCTCCCTGCCTCCCATCACCTCCGCCGGGGTCAACAGCCCCATCAGTAGCATCGGTTCCCCTTTCTCCGTCATCAGCTCTTCACTGGGCTCACCCTGTCTACCCGGCACGCCGTCAGTAGGCTACGGCCCCATTAGCAGTCCGCAGGTAAGAGAGGACTGCTTTATTTCAGGGATTTTTTTCTGAACAGATTTTTGCTTTGTGATTACATGTTTTTATTCCAGTTTCAAGATTCAGTCACTGTGTAGGTTTTGTGTACGATTTGCGTCAGATTCCTGCATGTATTTACTTTGCGTAGAAGAAGAAGAAGAGTCATGAAATGCATCTAAAAAACCCTTCTTATAATCGTTGTGTTCTCCATCTCCTCTATCCTCCTTTCAGATCAACTCGACAGTGTCCATGTCAGGGCTTCATGCAGTGAGCAGCTCAGATGATGTGAAACCTCCACTGGGCTTGAAGCAGCTGTCGTCCCACAGCCCAGGGCCGATGCTTTCCCAGAAACGCCTTTGTTCCATCTGCGGAGACAGATCCTCTGGTGACAAGACACCTTAAATACACCTATTTTCTGTGCCTTTTGAGTTCGGCTTATACAGTGTAACAGTTGAAAAGTTGCTACTTTTTTAAAAATTTTAGCCATGAAACAAATTGGCATACCTTTTTTTGTCTTTCTTTTTTGGGTCTTCTCCTCCCCCCTTTCCCCTCACCACCCAGGTAAGCACTATGGTGTCTACAGCTGCGAGGGCTGTAAAGGTTTCTTCAAGCGGACAGTGCGTAAAGACCTGACCTACACCTGTCGGGACAATAAAGACTGTATGGTGGATAAAAGACAAAGGAACCGCTGCCAGTACTGCCGCTACCAGAAGTGCCTGGCCATGGGCATGAAGAGAGAAGGTGAGCAACCATGTAGCTTCATCAAACCTCTCTGTAAATCACTGGTTTTCAACCCCTTCTGCTCATCACCTCTAAAAATGAAGCCAGTGCTGACACCTCACACACAATTGAGGATGTTAATTCAGAGTGGTGCCTTTAGACAATGATGAATTGTTTAAAAAAAAAAGTAGGAGGCTTCAAGTAATGACTACATAGATGACAGAAAGTTCTTAAAAAATCTCATGGCCTCCATTAGCAGATGGAGTTTGCTCAGTGGTCATGGAGATGCCTCCACTTAGCAAACTCCATCCCTTAATGTCTGTGAAGACTTTCTGTCATCCGAGTCATGATATGTCCAGGAGGAGCTGAGTCAAGGGAAACGTGACGTGTATTAAATTCTTGGAAGACGTTTTGCCTCCCACACAAAAGGTCCCGAACTTCAGAAGCCTTTGGGATGAGAGGTGAAGCGTCCGTAACACATGTCCAGTTGTCCATGACTCATTCCCTAATGAAAGCCACGAGATGTGAGTGAAAGCTAAGTGGAGTAAGTTGTCAAGCTGCTATTTCAAAGGTCAATAATGAACCTTTTAAGCTCATCTATGAACCTGAAAAAAGGTTATTTATCGGTAGCACAGAGGCTGTAGTGTGTTAGGGAAAGACAGGCAAGTGTTTGATTCAGCTGAGCAGCATCACTGTCATTATTTTGTGTCACACACTCCAGCTCAACTCCCAGATTTCACACAGTATTAGGGGTAAAAAAAAAAAAAATGTAATATTTTCAAATCATTAAAATGTATCTGGTAATATCGAACAAAGTTGATGTTGATTGATCAGAAAATTTCTGCAAGTCTCCTGTAACAACGGCATATTTGTTCTGCAAGTCTGTTGCTGCTAATAAAGAACTCACTATTTGTATTTATTAAAATAAAATTTTAAAAAAAGTTTAGCAAACTTCATGTGTTGACAAACTACTATTAATATATTCCCTGCTCCGGGGACGCGTCCTTCAAAGTCCACATTTCAGTGCAGGCGACATCATTATTGGTCATCAAAGGTCGTCTGAGGAATTGTAGCCTTACTGTGGCTGAAATTTGAAGACACAACTAGTGTATCCTTCCTTCAGTATCCTAAAATTCATGGTGTGTCTGTCACTTGTATCTAAGAATTGATCACTACCACTATTATTATCTCTGAATCTTTTTGCTGTTGATCGTTACCAAAAACCTTTATTACATCCACTGTGATTCAGGGTCTAAAAATAATAAACCACGTAAGAGTCTGGTACATTTTATAGAAATTGTACAATGGTGCAACCTGGTGATCTTTGTCTAGTCATGTTTCTACCAGGTGTTTGTGTTTAGGTGATCATCAGTCACAAATAGACTAGTCACTGCTATTAAACTGTAACATTGTTTACCCACCATGTTTGAAATTAAACATCAAACTTGAAAACTCATAACTACGTAGGCAACTCTTGCTCCCTCTAGTCATGAAAGTGCTTTACATTAAAAAGGAAAACACATTTACAAATTAGGACTAAACTGTTTGCTGCTTCATACGAGTGTCTTAACGCTGAAAATCATGTGAGATCCAGTTTAAGTCAATCAGTCTGAGATAATCTGGTGCTAAATCTCTTTGAGTTTAGCAGTTTAGGTAAGGTATAACTACAAACTACATACTGTTTTTTTCCCCAGATTAGATTAAGATTGAGTTCATCAGAACTTTACTACGCTAAATTTCATAATTCAGTTTGTGTGCGATTAGTCTCTGAGATGTGTGACTACTGTTGTTACTGTAATGTTTGCTGTAGTAACACAGTTCATGCAGATTAGTTTTTAGGAAAGGAGCATTTGATGCTTCTATCTGTGGCAGATACTTTCTGGGCTTTCAACCTGTAAGCCTTCTGACTGTAATTTTACCCTTAAGATTAAATGAGATCTTGTAAGGATAGTAGGAAATGAGTCAGTGAATGATGAAGTCAGTGTTGATGTTTTTGCTGTGCGTTCTTTTTACGCAAGAGAGGTAGGGCTGTACCGAATCCCTCGAAGCTTCGTTCATCGCTGTTGTATTCGAACGGCGAAATCAGTATTTGAATATTTGTATATTTTTTTATTTTATTTTTTTTCCTCCGGTGGTCCAATAGGAAGAGGGGTGAGGAGAGCGAAGAGAAAGAGGGAGAGATGACGGAGGCAGCGGGGAGGAGAGTGAGTCACAGTGCAGGTGCTTTCTCCTCCTCCTCCCCGCCCCGTCACTTGTGCTACCGGTGTTTTGTCGGTCTGCATCCAGCTCTCGCTGAAGCTGCTGCTCCTGGCGGGTCCTCGTGCCACGCGCCTGCTTCCCTGTTCTCACCGATGTGTCGCTGCTTACAACTGCAGCTGCCGCTTCAGCGCGAGCTGGACGCAGACCGACAAAACACCAGCAGCACAAGGGACACCGAGGTGGCCGGCGGGGCAGGGAGGAGGAGGAGGAGGAGGCACCTGCGCCGTGACTCCCTCTCCCCAGCTGCCTCTGTCGTCTCTCCCTCTCTCTCTCTTTCTTCGCTCTCCTCACCCTTCACACCTATCAGACCACCGCAACCGTTGCCTTGAGCCCCCTGCCCTCGAATAATTGCTGCCGAAGCCCAAAAAAAAGGTATTCGGGACAGCCCTAAAGAGAGGTTTTATAATATCTCTGCAGTAGGGGATAGACAGAACGAGTACAGAGTGGTAGAGAGGGAGATGGGGGTGGGTAAGCCTTGTAAACACTAACCCCCTTTCCCCCTCTCTTCCTCTTTTTGTTTCCTCTCGTTCTCTCTCTCCCCCCTTCTCCCTCCTTCTGTAGTGGCCAAGATGAACGACAGATGTAAGGAGAAGAGGGAGGGAGGGGTGTGTGTCTGTGTCTGTATGAGTGAGCGAGAAGCAGAGAGAGAGAGAGAGAGAGAGAGATATTACATTGTATATCAGTGAGAAGGAGCTAGTCTGAAATGTTTTCCATAGTTTCTTGCCAGTGCTCAGAGGTGGACCAATGCCAGCCTTGAATTATTTCCCCATGTTTTTTTAACCTTTATGGATCCAGGGAAAGTTTGCTGAGTACGCACACTCTCTTTTAATCACCATCCTACCGTACTGTATACTTACCCAGGTGCACAGTTAGAGCAGCTCCACTTCTGTCCAGCAACATTAATTTCCTCCCTCCATGTTTGTAGGAGAGGAGGAGTAAATGTTTGATTTCCCACCCAGAGTTTTGGGCAGCCCTCCATCACAAACCCACTTCTCAATTTCTTTTTTTTCTCAATTTATGGCCACTGTCAAGCCTTTTGTTTTCCTGTATCAAATCCAGACACAGTGACCAGTGCAGATTAAAATCAAAGAGTGTTTGAAACATTTGACCTTGTTTTTACATTAAATGCACCTACCAGGATGCAAACTTAAAGCAACTTCTTTAATAGATTATCAGACATATCAACGGTCAATAATGGATTCATCATTAAAATAATACAAAATGCATGTTTTCTTTAAAACAGTCGATACAGGCTACTTTAATATCACAACCAAGAAAAAAAAAGATTTGAATTACAGGTTAAATGCAGTCACTTCAAATTGCTGCTCCTCTTTTAATTCTGTTTGTCGCTATTCATCAAAGGGCCAAAAAAATCCCAAAAAATTAAGCATAATTATTAGATATACTGGAGAATGTAAATTTGATGAAACTGTAGGTTAATATGATGCCATCCATGAACAGTGTAGTGACCCCCCCCCCCCCACCACCACCACCACCACCACACACACGTAAAAAAGAGAAGAGCCGAAGCAACCACGTTTTCAGAGCCCAGTCACATGATATTATTGTCTTTTGACAGCCATTTACTGTAAAGGGTTTACAAAAAATATTACATATGAAGATTTCAATTACATGTATTTAATTTGTCCAAAGAATTTTGTCCCCTAAAATTGGAAGATTGTTCAAAAAAATGGCTTCGGTTCATCTGATGTGGGGCCGATAAAACTCTCCGTCCATATTTAGTCACATGACAGCTCGTCTAGAACGTCTGAAAAATAGAAAATGCAGCGTGACTGCATGGAGTCGCATTTATCATGTTTACATGTACTTATATAACCTGGTTGCTGTCGGCTTTCTGCGGTAACCTCATTTCTTAAATGTCATGAAAACCCAGTTTCCTCCATCTGGGTAAGGAGTTAAGAGAAACTTTACTATCACACATATCTGCTGGAAACCCCTGATTTCCTGGCAGTGAAACCTCGGCAAAATTCCTGTTTTCTGAATATCAATGTTGTATTTAATTGGATATTAAAACAATTAGTTAATGAATATAATTGATGTTGTGTTTGTCACATATGGTCCATTTCTGCCTTGGTAGTGGGGCTGAAAGAGGTATGAAAGACAGTGTGAAAGACATTGAATTGATCATGAATCGTACATATGTGTGTGTCTCTTCTTTCCCACTGTTTGTTTCTCACTGTTATTTTTTTTCACATATTATTCTTTGATCTTTCCCCCGTTCTTTTTGTTTTTCTTTTTTTGTCTGCCAATCTTTCTCCCATCATCTCTCATCGTCGTTGTCCGCACATTTTCTCCTAATCTCCGATTCTACTCCCCTCACGCTCTTTCTCTATTCTTTTGTCTGCTGACCCATCCTTCCCGCTCACCCTCACGCCATTCCTGCACTTCACCGCCTTTCATTGTCTTGTTTTTGCTGTGTTGTTTTCGTCGTTCTCTGCCTTAAAACCCTTCGCTTCTCTGTTGTCGTCCGTTCCCTTTCACCTTTCCTGCTTCTATGCTCTTATGTTCATATCGACCTCCTATTCATCCCCTCTCCTCACCCACATTTTCTCCTTTTGTACTCTTTCTGTTATTTCTCGTCCTTCATTATTTTTCTCCTGTGCTCCTCTCTGTCCTCCCCGTCCCGCAGCTGTTCAAGAGGAGCGGCAGAGGAACAAGGAACGGGAGGGTGAAGTGGAGTCGACCAGCGTGGTGAACGAGGAGATGCCCGTGGAAAAGATTTTGGAGGCTGAGATGGCTGTGGAGCAGAAGACGGAACTTCATGCAGATGGAAGTTCAGGAGGCAGCTCTGTGAGTAGTGGGGATGCTGGAAAATCCAATCAAAGAAAAAAATGCCTTTGAGGTACTTTGTGTAACCTGTATGCAGCTGTGCATTGTTTTTTATATTGCAGGCTCTTGGTATGAATAATACTGTGTCTCATAGTCGAGCTGTCTGATGAAATAATAACTTAAATCCTTTAAATCTGCTCTCTTCAGCCCAACGATCCTGTTACAAACATCTGTCAGGCAGCAGATAAGCAGCTCTTCACCCTGGTGGAGTGGGCCAAGAGGATCCCTCACTTCTCTGAGCTGCCTCTGGACGACCAGGTCATCTTGCTACGTGCAGGTAAATGTAAATTAGGGCTGGACGGCAGGGGAAGTAGGGTATATCGTGTATATCACCAGCCTTAGTGTAAACGGTTTCATGCACATCTCTGGATATTTTTCTGTGTTTCTACTTGACAGTGGCTTCAGACAGATTTTTTTTAACTGCATGAAAATAAGGGGCAAGTAAGCTGAGAGTCCAATGCTAAATGAGAAGCTTTTACCTTTTTATATGCTTTTCATGGCTTTGTGCTACTCCATCATACTCTGTTGTAGTACCATCATACTGCTCCCAATACAGGGTTTGAAATGCATACTCTAATGTGATTTTTAGCCTACAGTAAACACTTACAAAAACTACGACATTCCATGCTAACATTTTATTGAATTCAGGCCGTTACATTAAGTTAATGGTCTCCCTCATGTATGTACTCACTGGTGGATGAAACATTAGCAGCAATCAATATAAAGTAATCCAATACAAAACCACTTACTGTCACTTAGAATCAGCACCTCTCTGACACACTGTCAACAGAAACTGAACATTATAAACTTCACACTTTTTTCAGCTCCACACTGAGCATGAGTTGTATCTTTGTAAAGGATTACAACTATAAATTAATGACAGCAGGTGTTAAATGACACCAGGAACATTCAGTCCTATTACGTATTGAAAACATAGTAGAATATTTATGCATTTTGATTCACTAGAAATATTGAGACACCGACTCTTCAACAGGTTGGAATGAACTCCTGATTGCATCGTTCTCCCATCGCTCCATCTCAGTGAAGGATGGGATTTTACTGGCCACCGGCCTGCACGTCCACAGGAACAGTGCTCACAGTGCAGGTGTTGGAGCCATCTTTGACAGGTAACACACAGGTGCATTCAGTATATGGACAAACAGTTGCTGAACATTATTCTGACAGGCTTTATTACTCTAGTGATCCCCCCCCTTAGTGATCACACTAGTGATTCTAAAGTTTGGGTGGATGACCCAACTGGGAGGACATGCCACCATTTAAAAAAAATAGCACACACTGGAGAGTTTTAGCAATATATGATTATTCTTGTGCTTGTTCAGAGTCTTTTCTGCTCTACTTTGGATTTCAAACTGTATAGGATTAGAATAGATGAGCTTCAACACAGTATTTGGTCCACCTACTCTTAGCCTGAAATAGACCGACTCTGAAAAGCCACATCAAATCCACAGTCCCCTCCTGAATCCACCTGGTAAATCCACATCAGTGCTAACAGCTAGATGAAGAAAGAAAGAACTCTGGCCTTTATTCATCCACATGCATTTCTTTCTGTGTGATGGTTTCACACGCTCTCTGTTTTTTTGTAATCTAAACACACATTGTTCAGGTTTAGCTGGATTTAGCGATCGGGGGTAAGAAGTTAGGATTCTGTGTCTTCATCGCTGGTTGGCTGCAGCTGCTGTGTTCTGCGTTGGCTGTGATTGGCTGAGAGACTCTGCTTCTTTAGTACTGCCTGTAGGGTGACAGCGCATGCCGGGGAGGCTGGTGACTAATAGACAAGCATGTGCACACACACAGACGCGCACACACACTCAGTGGCATAGCACCTATTGCAGCATTTGATAATGTTATAATGGCTGGCTAATGTACACTACTAACGTGTAAAATAGGATAAAAAATGCCCCTAAAATTTATTTTAAATACGATAATGTAATATTTGACATCCCATTGTTGCACAGAAGGCTGGAGAGGACATTTCTATTTCTACCACAGAATAATTACTCAACATAAAGAGCTTTGTTTTCTTGTGATCATAAAATAATTGCAATCTTAATATAACCCAGACTGTCTTTTCATGAGGTAAAAATGTAAAAGATTGTGATAATTATCTATAATCTGCAGTTATGTGCCTCATGACTACTCTGTTCTCTTTAGGCTACTGTATGATTGATAACCACAGGCTCACTATCAATCCCTTATAGGAATCTTATAGGTTATTGCAGGTACGTCAGTTAATAACTGTAATCTGCTGGCAGAAATTGCCTCATGTCTGCTGGTTAAACATTACTACCACATGCATTTTTATTTTTTAAAAATCTTAAAATCTATTCTATGATCACAGGAAACCAAAATAGAAATTACAGTCGTGGCCTCTGCAACCTTCTGTATTTTTGCATCAACCATCAGTTATTACATCAAATGTAAAATTACGTGTTTTTAGTCAATTACAACAAAATTTTTTTGTAATTGTCAGGAGTTGTTTCAGAATATAAGTATTATTGCATTAAAATATCACACTTCTTATGCTGTAATAAATGCTGGTTCATGCCATAATGGGATGTTATATTGTATTATCAATCAGTATATTATTATATCGTTAGCGCTTTGAGCGAGACATTATCACCTGCCTGAAGTAAAACCATGCAGATAATATGACAAATCATAACGAATCTTCCATAAAATCCCAACTGCATCACAGCGTGTCAATTCACTGTTAATTACACAGTAATTACATTGTTATAAAGGAACAATTCCACCTATAAATCTAGTCAGGTTTAAATGAAAGCAAGCTAACTAGGCTCATGGCAAACGGCTCAATGTTTTCCTTCTGATTTTTACTTTTTTTATTTTCATAGCAGTGCTCTCTTCTAGCAGCAGGCTTCTGTTTCAGCTTGGTATCTGTTTGAAGCTACTGGATTGTATTTTTTATCAGACAGGGTGTTAATAATGAAATCCTAAAAATGTAATTTCTTTAACACCTTATTCGAAGTAGATTTCTTACTAGGGTGGCTGTGAAGTGCAAAACACGACAACCTCTTAATAAAACAACTGAACAAAGCAGAAAATATGTCCACATTTCAGAAAACACAACACAAATGTCAAAAGAGGAAACACCTTTAGAAAACTAAACATTTTACTAAGTGGAAAGGGTGCATACCAACTGTTTTTTATCATTCTAAGCAGCTGGGGCTCTTGTAATCGCAGGAAAAGCACAGCTGGAAGTGGTGACATCAATGATGGCTCAGTCCCATTCAAGTGTACAAGAAACCCACACTTGATGCACTAAAGCCGTGTCATGAATTTGGAAAAACTAAACGGGACTCAGCTGTCGTTAATGTCAAAATGTCTGCAGTGACAAAGGTCTGTTGTCTACATTCAGTCAGAATTCAGAACGATAAAGACAGTTGATACCTTTTCTTCTCCAGTCTGTGAAATGTTGTGTTTTCTGAAATGTTCTGTTCTCTGTTTTGTTGAGTTGTTGTGTTTAAATGTGTTTTCTGTGTTGTTAATTGGTTTTCTTAAATGTTTTATATGTTTTGCACTTCAGAGTTTTCACACATAACAGCTACAGCTCAGTGAAACTTGCTTAAGTTTATAATTTTTAATGATTTTGATTCAATCACTCGTAGTTTTTATGCTATATTAACAACATTTAGCCAGTAACACCTGTTGAAGGTCGAGGGTTAATTTTTTTTCAATTATGAACAGTTTCATGTGTACTAATGGGTTTCTGCTGCAAATGCATTTGGCTCATAAGATTTATCATAACCTTCTTTCTGCTTATGTTGATACATGTGAATATAGTAGTTCCTTACGTCAGATTACAGATCCAGATGGTTTAAAACTGATCAGATGTTTCTCAGAGTTGAATTCTGGTGCAGGAGCAAGATAAAGCAAAGCTTGAGCCCATGTTTAGTGTTAAACAGGTTTTAATATATCAGAAACTAGTTTGTAGCACCACAGATTTCGTAGGAACTTACAATCTGTACAGCTGAAGGGCTCAAAAAAACAGACAGAATGCTGTAATAACAATGTAACTGTGTAATGACATTGTAATAACACATTGTGATTGAATACACAGGGCGCACAATGCCGAGGTTGGGGCCATATTTGACAGGTAATTACCACTTGCCACTACACAAACACTTCTCTTGAACCCCTCCTCTTGAGTCAACATTAAAACAATCACAGAACCAAAAGCTTTAAAAGTTGATGCGTTTGAGGCTTTTCCGCAGCTTTGCCGAAGCCAGCCGGGTCTCTCTCGCTACGATGATGTTATTCTGAACAACATCTACAGAGAATCGCTCGACCTGATCACTCAGCAAACACCGGGGGTGTGGGTTTCGATGATGATGATGATGATGACAAATAGCAGTACCGCAGTTTTGTATTTGAATTCAGCACCATGTTTGGTTTGTGGCTTCGAGTGCTAAAACGCTGGTCCAGTTGCCTGCAGAGTACTTTTCATCTTCTGCCCATTGATGATGCCTCTTCTTGCCAAGCCAAACGCTTGTCGAGCCTTGCCAGACCATAATGAGCAAATCAAAATGTGTGGGCTGGCTTTTGTGAAGCTAGCTTTTCCCATGGCATTAATGGTGGGATATGACTCGAAATACTCTGTATCTCCTATACAGGACGCTGTTTCGCAGTTCTTGTCAGTTAGTTTTGATGCCTTTTTTTTTTAGCTTTCGAGAGATTTTAACGGCCTTCTTCGGTGACGCCTCTGTGACGGGAGGTGTCTGTTTTATAACATTATTGACGTACACTCTGGGTGTGTAAAATCACTCCTTTCCCTCACTTTCTCAACCAAATATGAATATAACTTTTTTTATCCTTTGTGTTGGGTATGCATAAAAACCTTGATTTGGCAGTGTGCTGTATTGTGGGCTCAGGCAGTGTCATTAAAATCGTTCCCCGTCAGGAGCAAAGCAGGAGTAGTTATAAAGGTTTTAGGACACATCTGTTCTCACGGCCCACACAAGGCCTCTTAAAGTTAAACTGACATTCTGCTGTTTACACAGTTTTCTGCAAACAAATTACCAGACAATAAAGGTGAAGGTGAAGAGAGTATTTTTTTGTAATCCATTCTCACATATCTCATATTACATCTAATGCAGCATGATAAGTTTGTTAACAACATATTGATATATGGGTAAGACACCTGGATAAGGTCTTTGGTATTTGTTCAGTCTTTACCATGTGAAGTTGTTGTTTCTACTGGTTGCATGTTTGTTCCTTGAATAACGAGACACCTCTCTTAGATCCTCGGGTTCTGAGATTCGTGAAGCATGTTTACAAATTAACGGATGGCATTTAAAGTATAGAATATAACCGTCAAATTCACCATCATGTCTTTGTGTCGGCTCTTTCTTCATTCTTGCACCATCAAGTTAAAATCTCCTTGTTTAGAGGTTTATGTCGATACAGCAGTAGGGGATTTTAACCAAACCTGTCTCTTACCCTAAAACACGCCAGTTTTGACATCCTGGTGTCTTCATTCTTTTCTGTGAGTGAGATCATCTGTTAAATACTTGAACAGTTTGTTTGAGCTTGGAGAATTAAAGTGTTTTTAGCCTCTGAACCCTGATCGCCATATGCTTCAACCTCCTTAGAGTCGTCTGCTGAGGTCAGAACCGGGGCTGCAATGATCATTTTCATTATCGATTAGTCTGTTGATTATTTTGTCAATTAATCAATTAGTTGTTTGCTCTATAAAATGTGGACAAAATTTTGGACAATGTCAATCACTGTTTTCCAAAGCCCAAAGTGACGACCGTCAGTCAACAATCAGAAGATATTTAGATTACTATCACAGATGAATGAAGAAACAAGAACATTTTAATTCATATTATATCCATTTGAGAGGCTAGAACCTCTTAAAAAGCTGTAGTCAAGACAAAATAATGTAAAACTGAAAAGAAACTAGACAGGAAACTAACCTTCTTACTCTCCAGCCATGGTAGATTTAAAGGTTTATCAGCCACTTTCATTATCTTACACACAACAGCGTGAAGCAAACATTGTAATAGTAAGTAGGAGAACCAGAACCAGTCACAGCCGCAACTTAACACCATTTGGTGGCAGCAGTTTATCACTCTGGCCATTTTGTAACCAGTGTGTTTTGTTTTGTTTTTTTCACAGAACCAGCAGTTCAGCCATACTCTTAACTAGTTTGGACATTAAGTCAATGACAGTGTGATTATGGAGTCTGGTGCCTCTCTGTTGTTCTTACTCTCTTCTTCCCTCCCTTTCTTTCTCTCGTTGTTTTTCTTGCTCTGTCACATCTGTCTCTCCCTTGTTCTCTTTTTCTTCCTTCCTTTTGCTTCTTCTCTCTTCTCTAATTTGATGTTATCCTCCTGTCTTTTAACTGTGCTTCCCCCTGCTTCTCCTCTCCTCTCCTCTCTCCTCTCTTCTTTCCTCTCCTCTCCTCTCCTCTCCTCTCCTCTCCTCTCTTCTCTTCTCTTCTCTCCTCTCCTCTCCTCTCCTCTCCTCTCCTCTCCTCTCCTCTCCTCTCCTCTCCTCTCCTCTCCTCTCCTCTCCTCTCCTCTCCGCAGGGTTTTGACAGAGCTCGTGAGCAAGATGAGAGACATGCAAATGGATAAGACGGAGCTGGGCTGCCTTCGAGCCATTATCCTCTTCAACCCAGGTACACAAGCAGGCAGAATCTGGAAAACATCAGACACACAAAGAAAGTGAACATATTAATGTCTGGAAAAATAAAAAGGATTTGTGAAATATGTAGCAACACATCATTTAATTGTCTTCTATCTCCTAAAGATGCCAAGGGTTTGTCCAACCCCAGCGAGGTGGAGCTCCTGAGAGAGAGGGTGTACGCGTCTCTCGAGACTTACTGCAAACAGAAATACCCCGACCAGCAGGGCAGGTACGTTACAACACCCAGACATACCCACACACGAGAGGGGGAGGCTGCTGGTTGTGACGGGTCTGGGAGCCTGTGGTGTGTGTGTGTGGAGACATAACAGTACAGTTACATAATATTCAGCTCAGCAGTTTTATGATGTCACTGCATCCCAGCAGCTGGTTGAAGGCTGGATGTGATGCAGCGGTTTCCCCTGTACCACCAAGATGAAACAAAAACTCAGGTTTGTTTCCTTAGGGAACTCTAATAAATGCTTGGTCACTATACATGCTAGACAGTTGTCCCTCATAAAATATAACTGTTAAAGGGAATAACTACTGCATGAAGAGCTGCCACCCAGTGTGATTGATTGCCGTATTGGTACTTTCCACTCTCCTTAACAAAGAAAAAAAAATCCTATTACTCATCCAGCAAGATTTACACACAATGATATAAAATTTTACATTTCATTTCTGTTTATTTCTGCGTTCATGGATGAGTAAAAGCTCTCGTGCCTCGCTGGCTCTGGCAGGACTGTTTCTGTCATCAATGTGCTTAATTATCTCTTGTTCTTCCTGTTTTTTTTAAGGTAAAGAATAAAAGCAAAGCAAGGAGTCCTGTATCTTTTGTCAGGAGACTGTCGAGAGTGTTGACATGTAAAGCATGAATTAATCTAAGCTGTTAGATACTATCATATATCCTTAGATATCATCATGTTAAATAAGTTTTGTGGCGTACACACTTGACCCCCCAACTTGTTTTAATTTGTTTCACTCTAGTAGTTTTTATTAGTATGATTATTATTGCAGTATGATTTTGCTTTCAGTCAGAGGTTGGTGATCACCCCCGTGTCTGTGTGGCACAAGTTAAATTTAAAGATGAGACTAAAATGCCATCCACACCTAACATACAGTGTATTTTGTTGAACGCTGTAACATTGTGAACATCTGTATCAGTCTGTATTTGTTTTGTGTCATCTTGAAGATCCTTGGGCTACAGTCTATCTCCCAGATTATCCAGTGAGAACAATTTAATGCATTATATCGTCATATTTTTTTCTGAATTCTTGTTTTCAGTTCATATAATTGATAGATTTATGGACGTCTCTCACTCTAGTCTCCTCTTCATCCCTTCTTATGTCATCCAGGTTTGCAAAGCTCCTCCTCCGGCTCCCAGCACTGCGCTCCATCGGTCTAAAGTGCCTGGAGCACCTGTTCTTCTTTAAACTGATCGGTGACACGCCCATCGACACCTTCCTGATGGAGATGCTGGAGGCGCCTCACCAGCTCACCTAAAGGAGCCAGGTTCAGTCCGGTCAGGATCCGATGCACACCAGGATTACCTACAGCCTGCCCCGTGTTGGGTCGTTGGCTCTTGCCATTGGGCTTCACTTAACTGCAGCACCTGCTGGTTTTACTGTACCAGCTCTCACACTTATACACACACATATACTGTAGACCTACACACACACACACACACACACACACACACACACATATGTTCTCAGTCACCGGCGAATTCTCTGCACACACACACTGTTACATGCAGATGCTAATTTGCATCAATGAATCAACATGCAACGTAAATATTACACAGATGATATGGCTCTGAATGAACAGGATGCTAACACACACACACACAAACACACACACACACACACACACATACATTTTCACCCTCTTTTCCCATACTCAGTTTTCCCCCATAGGGGTTAAGACTCAAGGAATATATCCCCTTTTTATCACAAAATTACAGCTAATGTCTTAATTTTAAGTTAGCCTTCAGTTTTCACATCTTCATCTCACAGTGGGTTTTTGCTTCTGCATAACTGGTGTACTCCCCCTGTTTTTACTTGGTTACACTGCTAGCTGCACCTCTGTATATTGTATCCATCACTAGTCGGTTAGTTATCCATGTATGGTTTTAGCTTAAAATCAGGTGCGTAGCATTTCAATCAACTGTCCACCATCAAACAAATTAACTTCTTATTGGTCAGGAGGAGTCCTATAACGGACAGGCAGACACACACCCTCCCAGTGAGTTCATCCAATCTTGTTAACCTTAAAATATTTTATGCTTTTTTTTTTTTTTTTTTTTGAATATTCATGCTGAAACTTGTTTGAGTTTCTATCTTGAAGTACTGTACTCATGAAATGAGAGCTTTTTCCAAGGCATTGTAATCCAGGAAAAGGGGGCTGGGAGCACTTTGTTGAACAGATAAACTTTGTCCTTCCCACCCTGATGCGCACAGTGGGCTTTGTAAGACAAGAAGAATGACTTGAATTATAATTTTTTTTTGTTTGTTTGTTTTGATTTTTATCCTTTTCTCTACTTTGGCAGTTGGTTGGCATTTTGAACAGTTTGAGGCTCACAGGAAGTACAGCTTCATGCAAGACAAAATAGTATTTGTTTCTCTTTTATCTCCCGTTCCTCTAAATCCTCCCTTTCCTGGTGGTCATTTATGCACTTTTGTGAGTTGTAACTGTGTAAATGTTCCTGTTTTCTCAAAATGACCATCTATTCTCAGACACCTAAGATGACCTTGAAGGTACTATGTGTAGGGTTTTCTCATTATTGCATCAATTTCAAATCAGATGAGATGATTTGTTATAGACCTTGCAAAATAATATGTTACTTCCTGTACAGTTGATAACCAGGTTTGGGAATTAACACTAGTTAACCAATCAAATGGTTGAAAATTTTGGCCGGCAGCAGGTATATCGACCTGTCCAGTCCAGCTGATAGTCTACTATTATTGATAGGTAGCTCTTTATTCCAAAAATCTACTTTGTATCAACTGTCTATTGGCCACAGAAGAGGAGAATAACGCTGTGTTGCACTGGCCAACCTGTATCTGTGTTGTGTGGCCATACTGGTCAGGGAAATCATCGAGTAAATAAATTAGTCTAGGCTTGACCCTTCTTCGCCGCAGCTATGGAAGTGTCCTTGTTCAAGATACTGAATGAACCAGTTTCTGAGGCATTGCTTTGTATTCAAGATGCTGCACTTTGCCCTCTTTGTCAAACAAAGTGCAAAAAGCTGAATTTTTTTTTTTGTGCAACACAAAAAAAACAACAGCAGAGATGGTAAATATAAAGATTAGAAATGATCCTACAGTGGCAATAATGCAACATTTCATTTCACCTAGTAGACAGCCGGTGATACTTTTTTAGCCCGTCGCTCACGGGATGGATCGCCGACTGTGGATATCGATTCTTGAAACAAAGCACCGGTGTTTGAATCGCAAAGGACATTTTGTGTGCCATGTTACTGTAATGCAATAATGAAATGAATTAGTTCTATTTAATGGAAATCCTACACTTACTACCTGCAGCTTTGAAAACTTTATTCAGCGTGTATCGGCTCAATGCTTTGCGACTTTTGTACAGTAGATGTAAATAATAGAAGAAGAAGAAGAAGAAAAAAAAAAAAATCACACAGGAGTCATGCAGAAACAAAGGCCTGTTCACACTCACGTGAATGTGAAATACGTGGCTCTGACAAATTTAAAAGCTCTATTTTTTTGCTGTCAAATCAACATTAGACTCGCCTCCCATATATTGACGTCACCATGAAAATTATTATTATTATTATTATTATTATTATCGAGCCCAGGGCCAAAACCACACCTCACTGCTGCTTTTGCACCAACTTCTGCCAATGTTTCCTGATGTTCTTGGTAATTGATTGGCTGGATTTTCATCGACAATGGCACTTGACATTTACTGTGATTGAAAATTTGCGGGCAACTGAATCTGAGCGTTGCATTGAGAAGTCTAATGCAGCTACCACATGTTCAGGATATATAAACTATGAATTAAACCGTCTACGCACGCTCCAAGTCGAGCAATACTGGGGTACACATTAAGACTTATTACCGTTTTTTTTTTTTGTTAGTAAAGTATTTAAAGGAGTGTTGAAGTTCAGAGGTATATTTAGCCTTCTTATTAGTCACCACATTTCATACAAATTAGAAACGTACATTTTGCAGTATCATTCTACAGGGAAGAGGTACAGCTGTCCTCTACCAGGTGCTAAATAACTAATGTGGTCTTTTTAGTTGAAGACTTGCACATTTACATCAATGCAAATACACAGACAAATCAGACAGCCATTTCTCCACCACTGGTCTGCTTAACATGTACATTTATTTTTCTTTTTTGTTTCTTTATGACCCCCTAACTTTATCGCAGACTCCCAACTATGGAAAATGAACACCAGCTAAGTGCTTGTACATTTTGGCTGTGGATGATAAGACACAGCCACAGAGTCTTTTGTATTTTAGAAAAGGCTGGTGGAAAACAGTGAAAGTAGCTGTTGAATTTTTTCACCAGATTTTAGCAATGAGCTTCCTCCCCTGCAGATAGTCCAAATACTTCTACTCAGAGAGGATCCTCGGCCTCCCTCCCCCCCATGTGATGTGGACTCGGAGGCCGGCAGTTAAGACGACCTGTAAGACAGGTTGTTCTTTTTAACACGTCGATGAATTGGTCTAACCATAGAGTTTGGTGTTGTTTCCGTTTTGTTTTGTTTTTTTTTTCTCCACTCATGCATGGCCATCTCAACAAAGTAGTCTCCAGATTAATTTCGTACATGCAGAGGAAAGTCAGCCCCCCCCCCCCCCCCCCCCCCCCCCGCGTACACCGTTACTGCCTCATTTTGGTGTTTTGTTAGCATGGAAAAGCCAGGTGCAGCTGATGCTTTGGGTGAAAAAGCACCAAACACCTGTTTGAATTCTTATACTGTATACGCTACCGTGCGGTCGCGGTGCTTTAGCGGATTGAATCGGTTCTGACGAGCGAATATTAGCAGTTTTGAGACTTAAGTGAAAAGGATTTTGCGGCCGCCGGGCTTTGAGATCTGTGATCCGGTCGACCACACTTACTCAGTCTTTTTATTGTCGGAGCATATCTAGATTAGAGGTAAAAAATAAATAAATAAATAAATAAATAAATAACCTTTAAACCCAAAATGAGATTTTGAGAGTAGCCTGACTCTAGGACGTGCGCTTTTGTAAATAATCTCACCTTCTGTTTGTTTGACAGCTCAGCATCTTTATCTGCAGGATTTTTATTTTTTATTTTCGGAGCTTTTCCTCTGTTGAATGTTTAAGCTTTGCTGCTACAGCATCATGTTTTAAAGCCGGGGATGGGAATAATCACGCAATCAGTCGAGTGCTGAGTGATGCACTTGTTAAAAAAAAAAATATCATAAACATACACAACTGTCTGAGCAAATGCCAATCTTTGTTGACGATTCATCATAAAAGTCAACATATGCAACTTGTATATTCATATTGTGGTAACGTGGTTAAACAGTTGTCATGCAATATGCACATTATGTTTCCGGCATTTGTAAATTTTAGCTTAGTCTGTTACATCAGTTAATAATAACTGGCAGTGAAATTATCTAGAATTTCCATCCCTCCATATAACAGCAATGCATTTAAGTTTTGCTACGCCATGTTTGTATTTCTTTACATTTTGCTACGAGCTTAGAGGATGATAAACAGATACAGTAAACAAAAAAAAAAGCTATATAGATAGTTCAGGTTCTGTACGCGAAGCCACTTAAAGCTTTGCTGATCAGACGGCCTGTTTTAGCAAGAGCTGGTGATCGGGTGTTACAGTTTGGTTTGTTGTTGTTTTTTTTTGTTAAAGAGTATGTGTGGCCACGTGCGTGTACTATTACACACGTGTATGGGATCTGTCTGCAGCTACGCCTTTTGATTGGCAGATACTGTAGCTTTGGCTGTGACGTGATGTGCTGAGCGCTGTTAAATTGATTTGCAAAATAACGAAAAGGACGCACAGAGGAACAGGAGCCAGGCTGGAGGGGTGATTTAAACCGGCTTGTCGACCCGATGCTTTATCAACACAACCCAGCCTCCTCCCTTCCTTCACTTCGCCCCCCCCCCCTCGTCTCCACTGCTTTTTTTACTTCAAACTTAACAAACGCTTATTCACTCACCCACGCGGGCTGAAAAACGCCTGAGCTTTGCGTCGGAATGGACTCGTAACATATGATTCTTGGACTGTTTTTTGGGGAAAAAAAGGATGTGAAGCTTTTTTTTTCGTGAATCAAGCATCGGAGAGCTGTAAGGAAGGGATTCAGTACCGTGTGTCCCTCTTTGCTTACTTTACTTGACGGCAGAGCAGCGACGATCTGCGGTCGCCGTGGGAGACCGTCGGATCGCACCGCAACGCCCACAAAAAAAAAAAAATGTTTGTCGTTGCAACCGTGTGCACTCAAGGCAGACGCATGCTGTGACCTTTTGACTGTGTAGCAGTATCGTTGTCGCCATCTTTGTTACATTTTTGAAATTACTCGCTTTTTTTTTTTTTTTTTGAAAATAAAGACATTTAATTAAGTATGCTTTTTCTTTTTTAAACGGATCACAGGCTGTGACTGAAGAATTGATCATTTTGTATAGATTAGATAATCAGGGTGGCGTTTTTACCTATTGACACAGGCCCCCTGGAGCCAAGGCCCATCCCATTATGATCAATGAGGCGCAGTGTGTGCTATGCAGCCTTGAAACCACCACCCTCACTGGTTTATTTATCACTGCCAAGCTGTTAGCGGATGTGGCCGTTTTTAAATGCAGGGCCGCTCAGCGCCCAGTGCTTGTTTGTCATATATGTTGTGATTATTGTGCAGCACACTAAAGAGTGTGCCCTAACGTCGCCCTGTGTAGTGCATACTAAAGAGGGGCCCTAATAGGAACGGAATGACAGCTCGTGTGGAGAGGGGAGGACTGGTCTTAGGAGAGATGAGTAGACCAGTGTGTGGCCCCCTCTGGGTGCTCAAGCTGTGCATTGGTGCTTTTTTTTTTTTTTTTTTTTTTTTTTTTAAAGGGTCCCCCGGCCTGAAAACGTCTGCTTTGGTTTCCAAAACACAGGGAAAATTGCATATATGAGTGAAATGCAAATAAGGAATGGTTTGACCGGCCTAGCCTAACCCTAGACCTGCTCTACTTGAGCTGCATTCGGTCGGATGTTTTCTGCATCCAGGTCCGCTGCAACTTTTTTGTGTGTTTACTGTGTTAGGATCATGTGTGGCTGTAGCTGGATACTGCCAGCAATAAAAAAAAACCCACAAAACCTTCTGAATCAGTTCTAGATTACGAAGGAGAAACTGTGGCTCTAATCGTAGACACACATCGCAAAGGCCGCTGAAATCCACACGTCTGGGGCCCCCGCCCCCCCCGAGCAGGATCTGGATACATTGAATGAACTTGATGGGAGGCGTCAACTTACTATGATTGCTTTGGAGGTTGTTGTTGTTGGTTTTAAAGGTTGGAGGAATTGTGAAGGGTTGGTTAGAGAGAAGGAGGGAGGAAAAGAAGGGCAGGGACTTTAAAGAACTCTGATCAGGTGTTTATTTGTCGATCAAGAAGAAAAACAGAAAACCCCCTTTTTTTTTTTTTCCAGTAGATCCTAGAATCTTCCTTAATTGTTTACTCTTCACCTAAACAAAAATTCACACACTGTTTCTTTGTCTCGTTTCCTGTCTCCCTCTTCTCTGACTATGCTATTCATCTTTTGTTTATTACAAAGTATTAAACAAATACAAAAACTGTAAAATCTGAATGGAATCTGTCACTCTTATTTTTTAATTTTTTTTTCTCTCTCTCTCTATCTATTTTTTTTTTCTCGTGTCTCGTTCTTTGTCCTGTTTGTATCCTACTCCATCGTACATGTGGAGCTGATTGACTATTGTGTGCTTCGGGGATTGAAAGAAGAAAAAAAAAAAATCTGAATAATTTTTTCAGTCATTAATTCTGAATCTTGTTTCTGTTTGTTGTATCATGTCCGAGTAAAGGTTTTAATACTGTACCCGAACTGTTTTTCATTCCTTTTTTTTTTTTTCAAAAAAGCTCACATTTGAATCTCTGCAGTGCATTTTATAATTCAACTGTTTTTTTTTTCCAAATAATATCAGATATGGCAACATGTAAAAGAAAATTGCTTTAATTACAGTAGTTATATGCTTTAAAACATAATCTGTAGGTTGAAAATTACCAGAGTGCACTCATTTCCTTCCTGCACCCACTCACTGCTTATGAAATGGAACGTCCCGACTCAGCTCCCACTGTGCCTCAGAGAGATGATGGTACACTCCTCAGTCCAGCAGGACCCCAGGGCCTCGGGTGACCGCTGGCGCCGCACTCCCGCCTTACGACCTCTAGAGGGAGCACTGACCTCTTGTCCTCGTCCAAGCTTCCACAAACCGTGGTCTCCCGTGGCACCACCTCCTCCCCTCCACTAAGAGTTGTAGAGTGCCCTTTTTATTGCCTTCCCGCCCACTTAACGCACCTCAGCCAATAAGGAAGCAGCGCAACTGAGATCAGAACATATTAATAGGTAAATTTCATGGCTCTGTTCCCTCTGCCACAGATTCAGATGTCTGTTAAGAAGGATAGGAATGTGGTTATGAGTTTGTATTTGTGTGGCCATGTAGTCTGAGGCTGTACTCTCTCTCTCTTTCTCTCTCTCTCTCTCTCTCCTCCCACCTCCTTCAGTCCGTCTCCTCCCTCGTCTCTGACAGTCTGTCCGGAGTTACTCTTCCTCTTCTTCGTCCTGGCCTGCAGGAGCTAGACTGTACAAGCTGAAATGATGTGCA
This sequence comes from Thunnus albacares, assembly GCF_914725855.1. Classification (NCBI taxonomy): domain Eukaryota; kingdom Metazoa; phylum Chordata; class Actinopteri; order Scombriformes; family Scombridae; genus Thunnus; species Thunnus albacares. The sequence continues at coordinate 24,277,410 of NC_058124.1, read as the reverse complement.
GAACTTAACTCACTCTGTTATCTAAATTCTGTAGACTCAAATACATTATTAGGTCATATGTGAAGCCTGTCATGATAGTTTTAAAGTTTCCTCTAAACTGAATATGAAAGGATTTAACAGCAGTTATCTTCTTATGTTCAGCCTCTTTCTAGTAAACTCATGTTTAGAAAGCAGCCATTGATTGGCAATTTACCTTTACACATCCCATTATTTAGCCTTTTAAAATGCCCCTTTATGATTCTCTTAAATCTTGTTTTGATACTAAGTAGTGTGTTAAGTCTTGTATAAAATAATGTAGATATAATAGTTACAGTATAATGTTTCACCTGAGTTTTGTCCCGGATCCTCCAAACTCCTTAGGAACAAGCCTGTAAGCTACCGGGTTAAACTGTTCACACTCGAGAAGTAGTCAACTAACTAAATACGCTCTCAAACATGAGTTTTGTTACCCTGACATGACTAGCGTAAAACAAATCACTCGGTGGTTAAAGCATCACTTTCCCATGTTGCAGACATCTGTGGAAAGCTGCTCCTGTAGTTCCAGCAGCTGCCAGCAGAGGGAGCAGGCACAATGAGATCTCTGTTCAGGACTACTACGCAGTACATTACAGCCGTGTCAGCAGCATCATATTTGGAGAAGACCTCTACCTGTAACCTCTCAGCTTGGAGTGATAGACAGTAAGTTTTGATTCAGGAGAAGAGTCAAATGTTTATTAAAGATCGGTGCAGAAAGTGTCGGGTTTGTGTCGAGGTTTTCACGTTTTCTTTAAGACTGAGCACAGAAGCACTTTAAACACCTATTGGTCTGTCTGCACATCCTTTGATCAGGAGGAACTACACTTTCAACTTCACCTTTTCCTGTCCTACATCTTTCTTTTCCTGTCTCACTTTTCTTGTCTCACCTTCTTACACTTGTACCTTCCTCTCCTTCACTCCTCTACCCACCTCTCTCTCATTCTGACTCCCTCCATCCATCCTGTCTGTCAACTTTTTCGATCCCCTCCGATGTCTTTCCTGCCCTCCTCTCTCCTCAGTCTCCTTCTGGCTCTAACTCCTCCTCTCCCTCCTGTTTTTTTTTCTTCCCTCTCCCTCCTTTTCCAGTGTGTGAGGGCGAGCGCTGCAGAAAGACACCTTTTATACCAAGGGTCAAATTCCTCTTAATTTCTGCTTCACAAATGTCAATTTTCACCAGGTGAATGTTAATGCTGTGCGAATCCTGTTTGAAGTCACTTGCCAGCAGCGATTTGGTGGATTCTGTGCGGTAAAAATAGCTACCTCACACATTGCGTTCATACACACACACACACACACATCTCTGAGAAACACAGAGCTTTATTGAGTTTGTGTACTCTATAGACAGGGCAAGTACCAAACAGCAGGGCAATATGCCAGGTGTGTTTGCTGCTCACTGTTCTGTTCTCTCAGGTATAATTACACAGTAAGATTAATACTATAATCCCCCCACTCTGAACTTCAGGGTTGCAAAATGTTCCTTTACTGTACAAAAGAGATTCATTCAAATTCTTAAACATTTACACTCAATCACAAGCACACAACTTTAAACCTGCAGTGTTTCGCACGTTATATCCTCCCTGCCTGGAGGACAGATGCTACTCTGAACCACCGAAAACTGATTTATACTGATACTGATTTGTACCAAGAACTACATAAATCAGACTGCAGTCACACAATCTCAAAAACATTTAGCTTGCTGGTTAAAACCATCTACTGTTGGCAGCTTTGAGTGTTTATTGTGCCAAATGAAAGACAACACGTGCATGTTTACCTGCACGTGGGATCAAAATGTCATGTCGGTAAATGGTGAAAGCAACCATTAGTGTGGAATTTTAACCAGATTTTTGTCAACTTAATATACAGCCATGACTGTACTGTTTGCTTTTTTAACAAAAAAAAAAAAACAAGCTAAACAAGCTGTCTGCTGTATAAGGACAAGAATGATGGTAAGGGGAAAAAACTTTGGAATGACAAGTGACAACATTTAGCAAAGTCAAATTACTGGTCAGCCACTGTCCCCGTGTTCTTTCAGCTGTAATGATATGCTAGGTTTTGGTATATACAGACCAAATATGAGCCAGGGTACACTTAGATGGCTGAACGCGCCTCCTGAGCAGAGCTAAATCTGGGTGAAACTCAAAATGGGTCCCGCATAAAGTATATAATTCTACATCTGAGGGTGGTTGGTCTTGCTTTCTAATCAAGGGAAGATGACAGATAAAAATATGTCAGACTGACAGAGACGCCGACAGAGATGTTTCAGAACGACATCATGGTGCCAGAAATATCAAGGAGATGTTCCAAACCTTAATACAAAACTGGAAAACGGTTATGTATGGAAAATGCGGGATTTTAGGCGTCAATCATGATCCAAACTCAAACATGATGTCACACACGCACATTGTCTGTTTGCCTGGTTCGTTCCAGATCATGTGATTGTGCATGCTACTTCTTAATATGACCGAGTCTCTTCTCTGATGATAAAAGTATGCCTTGTCACTTTGCATGTACACTTTAATGTTCCCAAACACCAAAGATGCAAAAAGTCATCATAATATAATATAGTCAGGGTATCTGCAGGACTTAAAAAGGGCCTTAAAAGGAATTAAAAGGTCTTGAATAGTTTTTCTTGCCTGATGTCGACAGCAACATTAGTTATAACTTTTGTTGCAGGTTGTTGGGAGACGTTATGAACTACATGTGAGACTGGTGCGACAGGAAGCTGTTCCATCGTTTTTTGTGGACCTGTAGCAAATACTGTCACTACTGCTAGTAGCAAAGCAGCTCATCGATCGAATATCGTGTAATTGGTTAATCCATCAGTTTTCTCCTGCGTATCTGCGTCCAGGTTATTTTAATGTTAATTGGAATTATATACAGCTGGGGAGTACTGGCAAAAATGTGAGATAAATGTCAATAAATTCATGTATTATATAATATCATGTATGACCATAAAAAGGGTATTAAATTGCATTCTATGTGGAATTAAAAAGGTCTTAACAAGTGAATTAAATTTGGTGAACACTGCAGAAACACTGATATTACATTGACACATACTACCTGGAAGATGTAAAGAAGCCTGTTGAATCTTATAAAAAGATGTCAGTCTGCAATCAAGTCTGTCGTGAATTTTTCAAAATCATGAAGTACATAATACACATTTTTTGCAACAGTTGACCCACTGACATTTAACCTCAGCATGGATTGTGAAATGAGCTTCAGTTATAAAGTGATGTGACTCAGAAGAAAACTACAATCAACAGCTTCAACACACAATATTCTAGGGGAAATATAAAAACGCAAAGCGTGCAGCAACCTCATTAATGATGTCTTTAGTGTGCGAGCACAGAAGGGAGTGAAATAAATTTCTTGGAAAGATTGCAAAGCACCACCTCTTAATTTCACTGTCATAACAAGAGAGACTGGGCAGCGTGTGTGTGTGTGTGTGTGTGTGTGTGTGTGTGTGTGTGTGTGTGTGTGTGTGTGTGTGTGTGTGTGTGTGTGTGTGTGTGTGTGTGGGAGGATTAACGAGCTCCTGTTTGTGTGCAAGGAGCGAACGTGAGAGCGCTCAAATGTGTCAGCAAGGGGAAACAAGTGTAGACAGAGAAACAGAAAAAGGAAGAGGGAGGGTGGTATTTTTTATTTTGCAGTATCACAGTGATTTATCCCGCCGCCTTAGGATGTGTATGTTTTGTTGGTACAGTAATGGCCCGGATGGGACAGAACTGAAGACAGAGATGAAAAAGCTCTTTGATGGCTCTTCAGAGGACAGAAAGACTGAAATGAGTTCATTGTCACAACAGCTCTGATTGTGTTTATTGCTAGTTTTCACTGGCCTCATTAACCAGCTGTTGTGTCTGTGTACTAATACAGTAGGCTCGCATGTTCAGTCTCCTGCTTTGAAATCAATAATTTGTTTTTTTGTTTTTGATTTTTGGTGCCTCAATTCTTCAGAATCGCGTCTCATCACTCCTTTCCTCTCGGGTGTTTTCACTACTGCTTCCACGGTTGTACTTTCTCTGCAAATTATGTTTGTTTGTTTTTCTTTTTGATATTTCTTCCTTGTTAGATTTTTTTTTTTTTTTTTTACTTTAATTTATGCAGGGAAGTTTTAGGAACACCCTGTTCACTCTCACAGTGTGTGTGTGTGTTGTAAACATTTACACCTGGAAGCCTCCAGTCACATTTGTTGGCAGCAGTCGGGAACTAAATGGTCGGTTTATGCTCGGACAGAACCAGTTCGTTCAACATGTTGGAAATCTAGTGTTCATAGTCGTTCTGAACGGCTACGCTTGAAGGCGGAGGGAAAAGTCAGCCGTCATAGAGAGGCGGGAAGATGTGATATAATTTAGACAGAAATAGTTGAGGAACATTGAAAAAAAACGACTGCTAGAGAGAAGTTAAAACCCTGGATCCTTTCTTACCTCCGCACAGCCGGCAGGTCACGACGTGAAGTGGGTATGAATGCCCCCCCAACACCACCACCACTAGCCGACGTCGAAAAGGTGTCGGGAGAGGGGGTTTCCGAAGCTATAGGCTATATTCGCTCAACCGACAAGCCCTTCTGACTGAATATAATGGTCCCTTAAGGCCCTTGCTCAAGGGCATTAAAGTGGTGGTATTTGCAAACGCTGATCTTGCACTTTATCCACCCAGACTTATCCCGGCCCTGTGAGCTCGGGTATTAAAAAGACTACTTTCCAGGCACACACCCACTTCTATAAACTTTAAACCACCGTTGCCCAAATAAGATGCCTGGTTAAAGGTAATGTGGGCAGAAGGTGCCGTGGGCAGAATTTTTGAACAGTGAATAATATCAGCTCACTTGTGATACCTTAATATCTATTCCCAATCCAGTCCTCAAGTGTCTGTTCGATGAGTTTTTGTCCTGTGTTCCAGATTTGACCCAAATAAAAGGTTCACATTTTCATGAACGCATCATAGTTGCTGAATTGATCCAAATTTCAATTAAAATTGCTGAGTTTATCAAACAAGTTCAACAAAGACCCGTCTGTTGTTACTTAAACCATTGATAGTATAGACAGCAAATGTTTAAGCTTGGTGATTGAGCAACATTTTTTAATACATCTCATATACTAATTATTCTACTGGGATCATTTTAAGCCCTTTGAAGTGTTGGAAAGGCTTAAACGTCCAATCATCTAAAACTGTCCGTGGGAAAATAAATAATAAATTAATTTTTAAGTATCTAGGTGCTCAATAAAACCCTGCCCACCTCTACACTCCATTTGTTCATATCCTCTAACTTGCGTTCCTCACTCTGCCCTCTTTCTTTCTACCACCTCCCAGGTGTCATTTCCTCCTCTCACTGAGCTCTTTTCCCTCCTCGGTGCACTTTGTCCTCTTCCCCTCAGTCACTTCTTTCTCCCTCGCCATTTTCCTCATATCGTTTCTCTCTGCTCCACTACTGTACCCACAGAGAGGGCCCTGGTCTCAGCAGCTTCCTGTCTCACAAAAGACCCCTCTGTCCCCCCCCCACCTCCCCGTGTTTCCTCCGCTGCCACCCCACCCCCTTCCTCAACACCCCTGTGGTACATTCCCTCCCTCTCCCCTGGTGCATTCCTTATTGACCTCGGCCGGCTGAGGAGTCACTCTGTCAGCGGGCCTCTGAGAGTGGAACTGAGCCTCCACTGATCTGTGGAAGCAGCTTTTAGGGTTTTCTGTCGACTACGAGTTTGTCAAAAGGCTTTACGTTGCAAAACAAATCTCACATTAGCCATACACTGTAACTTTTCAAGATGGAGGTCTGTTGGCGTGCTGGCTGTGTTCATGTAAGGTACATTACCTAAACAAAGTTTGGAGGGCATCGGTTCATTCAATAACATTACAACACAAAGCTCGACTCCAAAACGCTGGTGAGTTGTAGCCATTAAGTCTGAATGAAATGTTGGTTTTTGACAAAATAACCAATATAAGTACTGCTTCTTGCAGCTAAAAGCTTTCTTTTCAGCTTGTCTACTCTCAGATCTTTTAATACAGTGATCGCTGTGTCAACTACACAACAGTTTGACACCAACAAAAAGAAAACTTGAAATGAAAAAAGTCAGAAAGTTCCCATTCAGAATAAGCAAAGGAACTTTTAATTTCATTAAGTGCGCAGTATAATCAAACAGATGAGGCTGAGGTGTAGAAACTTTGTCTTATTTGTTATCTTCTTCTTTGAGACCCCTCAAAGAGCACTATCACGCCTATAACTTGGCCACGTACCAAAAGAAAAAGGGAAGTTATCCAATTCTCATCCTTTACCACATTAGTTTGTAGTCAGTGTAAAAAATTATATTGGTGAGCAAAAATAGGAATTGTTGCTATGGTTACCTACACTTTAATATACCTACTGCACTGACTTATAACAGCAATTAAGGATTAACTTGGTGTCCCAAGTAATTGTACTGTGAACTCTTAAATAACCCTTTCGTTCATGTTGCAGCATCAGTGGCCCATTGATAAATCAGTTGACTGTCCAGGGCAAACTTTGTAACCTGACATTTATTCTGCTTTTACCTTGACAAATGCCAAACGCTGTTTGTTGGGGGAAGCTGTGGCTCAGGAGCCACTAATCAACCGGTGGTCGGTGGTTCGATCCATCGTTCATCTTGTCTGTATGTTGAAGTGTCTTTGAGCAAGACACTGAACTGAAGTCGCTCCCGATGGGCAGGCCAGCGCCATCAGTGTGTGAATGTGAATGTTATTAATTGTACTTGTTCTTCTCCTGCTTTGACATGTCAAAATGTCTGCTGTAGAAAAATGTATGTTGTTGACTTTGCTAAGATCTAATGTTCATCTTTGATTCCAGCTACCATTGACTTCTTTGTACTGTAGTTCATGTGTTGCTTGATTTTCAAGAACTGAAGAACTGAATCTCTGTTAGTCGCCTGTTGCTATTAATATTTATACAAATTTACCTAATGGTAAATGTCTCATTTGGAAGGAAACATCTCTGCAGTGTTGTTATATAATCAATTCCTCACGATCAACAGTACAAAACCTCAGGTCACCTCAGCCTAGAAAAGCCCAGTTCAGCAGCCGGTGTGAAAAAGGTCTCAGATCTCCTGGTCTGCTGCTCCGGCTCCTGTAGGGGTTCTTTGTAATGGTCAGCGCGGTCAGGTATAGCAAGGTGTCACACCAACGCCAAAATGACCCACCTGACCTTCGCCTCGACCTCTCAGTGTCCAGCTGACTAGTCTGGGTTACAGCCGGGCTTCGCTGCCCTCTGACCGTTCACCGTTCAACCGACTGAATACTTTCAATACTTCACATACTTGCTGCTTCTCCTCTTTCATCTCTTACAATGAAGAAAACCCACAACAGAGTCTTGTTTGTCAGTCAGAATCATCTCTTCCTAAAAAAAAGGCTTTCCTGTCCTGGCAGAGTCCACAAGGAGATCTTCCTTTACCAAAACAATATGTTATTTTTACAGGCAACTTGTAATGTGTGTTGGAAGCATTCAACATCACCAGGTTTCTCATGAATCCTTTGAGCATTGGAGATTTTTTTTGTGTGTTCAGGATTATCAAAGTAAGTTTATTGCTTTTTCCTCTGAGTGGAGTTTTCATGTTCTCTCTTTGTTTAACTGTGTTTCCTGCAGATCAGGTGAGATGAAGAGTCAAAGTGTCTGTTTGTTAGGATTGGCCCTCTGATGCAGGTCACAATCCGTCCATGATGTTCCCTTTGCCTCAGCCCAAAATATGCTGAGTTAAAGGAAACTCCAATGATTTTACGCATCAAGGTCTTTTTGCAGCTGTTGAAGAGTGCTACTGTATAAGTGGATAAAGTTGTATAAAGTTTTTTTTGAGGCTCCAGAGGGAGCTGTGCAAAATCAGATAAATTGCTTCAAGTGATGTCACTTGTCGATTGAACGAAATCAGGGTGTGTGAAGATAGAAAGAGGTTAGTTTACCAGACAATCTGTAGTCCGCTCCACATCTCTGCTTGAGGCTAACAGCTCCAGTAGCCGCTCCTTGAATGACACACCCGAATCTCCAACCTAACTCTTGCAGCCAAGTTGCATTGTGGGTAATGTAGGTGCCAGGTTTTGGGATAAAAAAGACTCTGATTCTGCTCCATCGATTTACATCTTTTTTTTTTTTTTAAACAGTCCATTGTGAGTCTGACAATGTTATGGCAGTGCAACGCTAAATCGGTGGAGTACTTTTTAAGTATTATTTAAAGGTTCCATGAAATGGTGTTGAGATCACAGTTTCCTTAGCTTGTTGTTCTAACATAAAATAGGTGAATGAGGCAGAAGTTGCGGTAACATTGTGAGGGACTTGTTCAGAAAATAAATTTGGACAAAGACTGGAACATGGAAACTTGCCTGAGCTGTGGAGGGTCCCTCAGGACAGACATGAAGAACTTTTTAAAATCTTGGGCGTCAAGTTAAATATGTGTGCGCCTTTTTATAGTGGAGGCAGCGGATGATTTGCCACAAGAGCCAGGTGGACCGTTAGAAATGTTTTGATTCTTAAAGAAAGAGAAAAAGATACCAAAAACAATGTATTTTCATACATATTGTCCATATTTGAACAGTATAACCAGAGATAACAACACAGAAAAGACATCTTTTTGATAATTTCATGGGACCTTCAAGGGCCTCCTTTGAACTGAGTTGACCTTTGCACACTCATTCTAAGGAAAACTCTGCTCTAAACTTTACTGTAGTCTACTGTCTGCAGCACTGACAGCTGTTTAGGTGACTTCATTTATGGAAAAACCTGCGACTCTTAAGACACAAATATGCAGTTGTGTCATAGTCCCCCATGTCCCACCCAGGGTTTTAGTCAGTAGGTCAGTTAGAGATGCTTCCCTCCATCTGTCCATCCACCTTTTCCTTCCCCTACCTCAATTTTCTTCTGGAGTCTCCATGTGTAAATACCTTTTGATCCCTCCTCTCTCCCTCTCGCTCTTTCTCTCTTTCTCCCTCCCCTCACCTCCTGTCCGCTCTCTCCCTTCTTTATCAATGGCCCTCATTCATTCCCTCTCACCCTCTGCATGCCTGTGTGCCCCCCCCCACCCACCACCAGCAACTCTGCCCACCCTCCTCCTTATTCCCTCCTCTCTCTCTCTCTCTCTCTCTCTCTCTCTCTCTCTCGCTCTCTCTCTATTTCTATTCATTCCTGTGATTTTTCCTGCCTGTACCTTTCCACGGCACTAACGTCCCCTCCCAGGCTGCAGTTTCCTCAAAACTTCATATGCGTCCTATCTCTCTCTTCCATCTTTTGGCTCCGTTTCATTTCGGGGATTTTGGTATTTAGATGCAGATCTAGATGTGGTTATTTAAGGCTTAGGCAATATTCATTGGCATTTATGAGAAAAAAAAAATGAATGGCCATTACATGCTGGCACGCTTATTACAATTTCAGGTATTTCAGTGCTTGTTAGATATGGATCTCTTCTGTCACTGCCTCTGTGTAGCACAATGAAGCTGTTAGTGGACACATTAATATACTCTATATGAAACATGCTCATCACATTTATGTTGAAATTATTTACTGCATCGTCCAGTTTTTTTTTTTTTTTCCTCTTTCTGGTTCATGCTGTATCACCAGTCCCTATAATAGCCTTTTATTAATACAGCTATTATGCATCATCTGGGCAAATTACCTTCTAACAGTGAGTAATTGTGCTAAATTGAGCAAATCTTGGAGTTCACCGACTGCTATATTTAACGTCAAAGACTAAGGAAGCTGCCTTCATACTCCAAAAAAGAATTGTTAAGTGATGAAAGCTGCTACTGAAACACAGGCACACAAGAGAAATGCTGAAAATGAGAGAGAAGGGAACACACACATTGCTTTTTTTTTTTTTTTTTAAGTTGAGTTTATCAAATGTCATCAAATGACTAGTATACTTTGGCAAAATATACTGTGTGCTCATATATAAACTCACACAGACATGCACTGTTATACATCAGCTGGCACGCAAACTTCAGAGCTCAGAACACACCCACTTGTGTGTACCCTTGCTCTACCCCCCCACCCCACCCCCCCTCTCCTTTGCTCCCTGCCTCTCTGCCCGTCATCACCCCTTGTCCTCCCTCCTCCTCGCCTGCCTATTTCGAGGTATGTGGTTAACTGGGTGTGCTCGGTGGCCAGATTCAAAATCACTGACCCATTCTCTGTCTAAATTCCCTTTTTTACCTGGCGCTGCACACCTCCAGCGGCTTCACCAGGCCAAGCTGAGTGTGTATTCATTACATACACATACACACACTCTTTGACCCCACTGTTAGTGCTCCCACTCCCTTTCTCCGTTTCCTCCCAGGCCAGCCCCTGCTCTGATCTATTTCAGTGTGTTGTGGCTAGCAGGGTGTGTGTGCGTTTGCGGCCCTGCCCAGTAAAATACAGACTTTTCAAGGAAGTCAGCAGTATAATATGGCCGCTTTATTGTAATTACAAGGTTCTCCTTTTGGAAATAGTGCACAGAGAGAGCTGCCCACAGGCACTTGCTGAATCTGTCTTCAAGAGCTGATGCCATCTCTTGCTTTTCCTTATGCAAACGCCCTTGTCTCAGTCTCATCCACTCTTGGAGGCTCCTTGCTCGCACTGACCCAGATCTTGCCACACCAGTGCCAGCTGGATATTAGTCAGCCTTTGACATTACAGCCAGTAAGGATTCCAGTGCCGTCTGACTGGATGATGTGTCAGAAATATGTTTGGTGGGTGGCCACGTGTGATGGAGCCTCCCCGCAGGGAAACTTTGTGGGCTCAGAGTTCTTATAACCCTTAAATTACTGCCCATAAAATTATAGGGGTTTATTAATTCCAATATGGTTGACATTGAAGCTAAAATGTGTAATTGAAGGGTTCACATTGACCTTTTGGACGGATTTTCTTCTAGACTGGACAAGTGGAAGCACCTGCCTTTTGATGTCAGGATGTTTTAGGTTTTTGCAGCCTCACCTCTTGGTGAAGTGGTCAGTGGGATGTTTGTTTGAAGGATGATGAAGTCACGCTGCTGGTGGGGGCACACGTGCAACTCCACAATGTAGATGCTCAGCAGATTGTGTGGATTATACTGTTGCTAAGGCAGGGTGCTGCATACTGTATTTGGTCAAGGTTGTGGGTAAAATGGCATTCAGGACATATTGGATACAAAAACTGCACATGGTCAGATTTTAAAGCCAAATGCTTCCATCTAACATGCTGTAACAGCAGAATAACGTTGAGATGGTGTCATAGGTAGCCATATTTAACCAAATAGTGTTCGTATGAACATTTAATCATCTAACTGTGAATATGCTGTAAGTATACTGTTACATCTGAACAATTATCTTTTCTTTCCATTTGGACAATACACAATATAAAGTTGATTAGCACAGATTTAATATATAAGTACCTTTATTTCACCTGCAAAGTTAAATGAACTCAGGCAACTACCCCTTGTACCAAAGGCATAGTATAAAACTGGGCATCATTTGACACCATCCAGATGCTACTTTTACATGTAGATGACCCAATCTCTCACTGTCGCCCAGTAGTTCACACTACACTACAATTGTACTTCACAACTGTAACTGCGGTTGTGATAATTTGTGTTTGAAATGTCCAACAGACACTTGTTTTCCCTCCATAGTTCCACCAGCTGCATCTCCACTGGTCGTTTGTCAAAAACAAAAGTGCATCTTTTTTTTGTATTTGCAGCAGTATTTAGCTCAACACAACCATAGTTATATTGGTTCTTGCAAAAATAGGCTGCAAAATAAATACATCATAAAATAACACAACAGATCGCGTCACCAGGGGAACACACAAGTTCTTACATAACATGGATGGGTTTATTTTATGTTAAGGGTTACTTTCCCATATTTCACATGAGAAACAAGTATATAATACATGTTTATTAAACACAAACAAATCAAAAAAGTCTTCCTCTTCTTCCCAGATTTAGCTGTTAATAATCAATAGATGAAATTTCATGTCCTGTCTGGTCAAGCTGTGTACCTGCAAAAAAATAAAAAAGTAAAATGAAGTAGAAAGAAAAAGATTACATTAAAAGAGGGTTAAATGAAGGCCACTTCAAGTCCATTACAGTTTAAACTTTAAACTCCCCAACAGGCATTCAAAAAGGAGAATTGGCCCAGTCTTCACTTGTCCATTATGCAAACAATTCCTGCATTTACTCCATAAAGAAGGAGGAAATAAATTAAATAATATTAATAGGAAATAATAATAGTACAGGCTTAGTACAAATGCCAAATCTGAGATAGAGATACACATGCAGTCTTGGCTTTTATATGGATGAGAGCAAAGTTAACTGAGGTTGTAAAGAAGGCGTGTAGAAAAAAATGAAAGCTAAACAAATATATCAGTGAATAATGTTGGCGTTTCATACTTAATATTCTATTAAAATCTGACCCCCATGACTGTTTGACCATTTTATTGCATATTTTCCTCTTAAAAAGCATGGCACATGGATATCTGATTTGAGGTGCTTGAGGTCTAAATTTGTAACTCGAAGGTAATAGCTCGAACACCAGCTGTCTCAAATTCACTGGAACCAGGAGAGGAACAGACGGATGAAATAATTTTAGCATCAGCAGCTCTTTGTGGCAGAATGACTCACCACACTTCTTAGAGAGAGAACTGGCAGCGTTACTACCTTTTTAAATAAAAAAATGAATTTACCAAAGACATTAATGGATTATTGAATAACTGTAATACATTCAGATAAACTCTACTCACATGACCGCAGTCTGTAGTGATTCTGTAGTAATAAACAAACAACAGGCAGGACAAATCCCAGCCAGACAACCACTTTCTGTTGTGTCCCTGTTAAAACCATGGATACAACAAAAGAGGTGGTTATGATCCTTGAATATGAATCCTTTGGTATAAATGATTTTTTTTTCTAAAAAAGTGCATACAGTACACACACATGTGCAAGTCTAGCACAAACACATACCACAGATGTCTCTTGGGGTGTCTCTTTTTACACTCTGTGGCATCTACTTTCAGAGCACAAGGAGGCCAGAACCAAACATTCTGTCTTCAAAAAACACTCAGTTCACTGTTTCCAGGAAGCCAAAATAAAACCCAGAGATGCCACACTGAGGGAGCGTTTCCTGGACGAATATCCTTGCAGTGAAAATAACATCTCAGTTGTGAAGCATATACAGTGTGTGCAACAAAAAAAAAAACCTCATAACTAGGCATTTACACAACTGACAAATTCTGGGGTTTGTATTGTTTCTGTTTTTTTTATATTGTTTATTCAATCAAATGCACCGATATTTGGTTTTCTACTCCCTGCTTTCTGTTTTTTTCCACTTTCCTGCTGTTGTGTTGACCTCCTCTGTCCTCGTTTTCTATTGGTTCTGTTGTTTTTTTCATCCCAACAACTTTTATGTTGTTTTTTTTTTTTTCTACATCTGAGAACATGAAATTCTATATTTTCCTTCTGGTCTCTAAATAGTAAAATATAGGTATAAAAGCTATCCAAGCCCTTTTTTCTCTTTCTGTCTTTATGATTTCTGATGGATAATTGCTGCCTAGTTAATGGTTTCAGAGAATGATCACACGACGGCCGCTCCTTCTCATTCCGCATACATCAAAGCTCACCCCTGTACTTTCATATATATGGTAACGTTTCTTTCTTTTCTTCTTTTGGCAGCCTCATATGCAAACTCATGGACATTGCACTACCACTGAACACAACCTAAAACATGCCGAGATACTTATAGCGTGTCCCTTTTCCCCACGTCTGGAATTTACCATCCAGTTATATGTGTATTCTGGGTAAATTATGGGTCCAAAAGGATTTCACAATGCATCAAAAAAAAAAAAAGTGGCTGGCACTGGCAGAAACCTGGAGAGTATCCATGCTGCGGCTTATGGTATATACTATAGTTCAACCAGTGTAAAGATATTGGATGTGCTAATTTACTTACAGTTTTAGATTTAAGCTTGACCATCTTCATGCTAACATATTAAAAATATTCATAATTTCCTTCCTCATCAGTGTAGAAAAGCCCCCCAGAACAGCATTTGGACTCTCCACTTGAAGCCCAACTAGTGAACAGTAGGCAGACCAACCACGCCAAGCCAATGTTAGGATAGATTAGGCTTTTAACTGATGACTTAATTCACCAAAACCATGATTAAACAGTTGAATTAGTGATATTAAAAGAATGTGTCACAGCATATTTTACAAACTTTTTATAAAGTTTGACCAGCATCCATCTAAAAGTCCAAATCTGCTAAATCAAACTGAAATAAGCCACCTTTCAGTCTATTTATTGTGTCATATATGTAATGTATGCATATTTTATCAACCTGATTGCACAACCCTGACGGATCCCTGACACTTAATTTTACTATAATGAGTTAAAGCATTAAAGCCTCTGATTATGCTGAACTAATGTCTGTCCTACCAGACGTTTACTGTTCCTCTCAACAGCTACAACACAGATGCTACACTGACACAAATGTTTAGTTTTGAATGTATACTTGTTTCATGTTTATGTTTAGTCTGCTGTCACAGTTCACCTCTTATCTCCACTGTAAGTGGGGTCCTTCTCTGATTTATTTCTCTGTATGCAACTGACTTGCAATGTGTTCACAAGAAGTAACTCACATATGTTGGACACTCAAAGAGCAGCTTTGGCCACAATACTGATGATGCTGAAGTCATAATGAAACATTATGAATACTGTGAAGCAATGCACTAAAACTTACCTAGCTGCAGGTCGGTGTAGATAAGAACATTGGCTAAATAATACAAAAACGAGCCAACGAGCCGCCATCAGCTCATCACGCATGCCCATAAATGGCTGTCTGTTCCGTAGCCTTGGTTGCTATGGTTGTTGCTAAGGTTTTTGCATGTGTTGTTTGCATGTCCACTCTCATATTTCGGATAGGATTTCTGTTCAAACATATACAGATGTATTTGAGAAGCTGACATTTCGAATACTGAACAGAAAAAAGTGAAATCCTACTACTATAGTAAGTTTATGTAGCTTCTGTAAGTCGGCTGAGGGGAAGCTTCTGGGGGCTAAACAATCAGAAGAGAGTGGGACACTTAAAGAGACAGGAGCTGGAAATGTGCATAATATGTCCCCTTTAAAAAAGCCATTTGATAAAAATATGTATGCATAACTGAATTAAAAGAAGATCTATATTTTGCAAATCTGAGTTCATCAGGCAGGTCCTTCCAGAGATGAGGTGCCCTAACAGAAGATGAGATTATTTTATGACCCGTCCTACACATATACAGTAGATCCAGATGTTTGACAGATCATGATGTAAGAATCATCAGGAGTTGTCTGGTGAATGCACACCAGTAACTAGGTGCTGGTCATAGTAATGGCAAATATCGAAAGGAAGACAACCGCATGCAATCAATATTTCAATCACACTTGGTCTTGTCAGTGTCAGATATACACATCTCACACCTGGCACTCATCCATAATCAGTGACATCATCAACAAGTTACAAGGGTTCACCTGAGTTCATCACAATCACTAAACACTAGAAAAAGTTACGCAAACATGTCAACATTTCATTCCATTTATATTTTTGACAACATGCAGACTATTCTTTTTGGAGTATGTCCCTAAAAATGTTCAGATGCCTCAATCACTTAAAGAGGACAATCTAAAAGTAAGTATTCATGTAGCCGTTACAAAAAATGTATTGTTAGGGGCCCAAGCTGTAGATAGCTCATGATGTAAGTCCATTTTGTAGCTGGTGCAAGTCTGAACTCTGAGTGCAGCTCCACACTGGTTACCTCATCAAAAAATGATACCTGGCATAATACGTTTTAATACGTTTTACATGCATACAGACTTTTTTGCAATTTTTGAGGTTAAAAATTTTCAGAACAAAGAAAATATTTAACATTGCAGTGGTTAAACAGCCTTCTGAGTCGCCTTCACCTGGAAATTATTGTTTTTCTGATATAATGTAAAGGAAAAGTTTTATTCTTTGTCTTTATAATGTTTTCTCTTGCTACTAAAACCCTCAGAGAGAATGAGATTAAGGTTATAACATATACGTATACCACATCCCCCTTCATTACCCCTCAGAGAATCAGACAGAAATCAGGGGGAATGAAATGAAAGGTAGTGAGAGAGAACGAGCGGTATAGAGCATCAAGGGATAATCATGGTTAATTACTGCTTTCTGGTTGTGGAGTCTGCATTCAAAGAAAGTGACTAACCATGGGCTGTGTGACTTTAGACAAATTTACAAGGCAGACGGCTGGGTACGTCTGATAGCTTTGAAATATAGAAGATGCTGTTAGCTGTTAAGGGGCAGGTAGGGATATGAAATGTGCTTTGAAATTATGAAAGGAATGTCTGTTTTAAGTTTACTACTAAAGTTGGTTTAAAGTTTATGTCCCAGTGGTTTGACATCAGTACCAATAAGAATCATTGGTTTAAAAACTTACTGTGACCATATTTTTTTCTTTTCCAGGTAAGTATTGTTTTTTTCAGATATGACAAACAGGATGTCAGTAACACCAGTTGTGTTCAAAATGTTCAGTTATTGTTGAGTCAACACTGGTCATCTTTGAGATTATAGCTTGTTGTGTTGTTGGAGTGCATTATCTTGTAAGGCAGGACACCACATATGGTTGCTTGATATGTAGATTAGGTTGCAGGATATCTTTAAGACAGATACAGTATTATTTGTCTAATTTATTTTAAATTTCCAAATATTAGAAAGGTTTCAAATATATCATAATTTCTATCAACCAGCCAGTTTGATGCATTGCTGTTGGGTTAGAATGGTCATTGGGAAGAATGTTCTGCCTTATTTGAACCCGAGTGGTGCTTGGTTATTAGACTTTTGTACAAATGATCAAGTACTTGTAATTTACTTGATTTTTTCCATTTTCTCAATACTTGGCTCTTCTACTCCACTTCATTTCAGATGGAAATATTGTACTTTCTTCTTCATGCAATTTGTTTTAAGATATATACTGTACTACTAGTTATTTTTCAGATAAGATTTTGCATGAAACAAATATGATAAAAATATAAAATGCATTTTTACAGTATTCAGCCAGTGGCTCCCAACCTTTCTGACTTGTGACCCATCATCATGATTCAGCTGTTTCACCAAATTTACTGTTGGTCATGATCATTTTGAGACCTAAAGATGCTGTTAAAGGTCAGAAAATATTTAGAAAACAAAATATTATGTATTATATTCTATACAAGACCACCAAAGCTTATGCTTTTGGCCAGCTGTATAACCTAATCTATTTGATCATCATAAAACATGGTTTGTTAGATATCGTGTCCTTGTAAATAAATGATTTTGGCTGTACTCAGTTCATGCCGTCAGTCCACAACTACTGGATGGATCTCCATTGAATTTGGTGCAGACTTTCATCGTCCCCAGAGGATGAACCCCACTAACTTTAGTGATCCTCTGACTTTTTCTGCAGCACCACTGTGAGGTTGACAGCAGCACCATCATCAGGTAAAAATTTCAATGTTCCCAATACTTTGGTTTATGACCAAAGAGAGCAGAGCTGATGGCATTCCCGTCAACCTCATCTGTACTTTGTGTTTATTCCTAATTAACAAATGTTAACATTCTAACATGTTAAACTAAGATGGTGAACATAGAAAACATTATACTTAAGTACTGTGAGTATGAGAAGACAATGAAGTAGAAGCACTGCTGGGTCTTTGTGGTCGTCGCATACAAGTGCTCTTTGAATACTTCATGTATACTGTGCTTATTCCATCTTGTGAAGGGCTCATTACATGGGTGTATATATGGTCTCAGTCAAAAATGTAAAATGCAAGTCTCCTTCAAAACGATCCAAGGCACACTGTAGGGTTTGTGCAACATTGAAATGGCTTTATTTTACATGGCAATATGTATTTAAAATGACCAACGCATTGCAACCCACATAGGTCTTTATCATTGTCAGCAGTAGCTTCATTGTGAGTATGTTGGCATGTTAACATTAACTTTAAGCTCAAAGCACCATAATGTCTTTAAGTACAAACTCACAGAGCTGTTAGTGTGGCTGTAGACTTTTAGTCTTGTTAATTTAAGCATGATTGTCCCTTTAAACATAATGAACTGTCAGGTGAAAACATTGTATCTCCAAAATGCAAAACTTTTGTAGACAAAGAAAGAGACAGCTGATGATGGCAGGCACAAGTTCATTACACACTACACTGATTCACAAATAATTATTACTCATCTCTCTGTCTCCCTCTTTCTGCCCACCTGGGCTGAAGCTGCAAAACAAGGCCACGTGGGGCTAACCAATCAGCACGAGAGGAGGGCTCCAAGGATCTAGCTAAAAGGGCGTGGTGAATAGCGCGGACAGAAGCCTGATTGGCTGGCCGGACGCTCACTCTCCTCTGCTGCCCAGCGCGGTGCGCTGTCCTGCTGTCTGATCTACCGTTTACCTGGACAATCCATCATAAAACCAACCTTTTTGAGCCACAGGTACGAAGACAAGAGAGAGGGAAGTGAAAAAGTTGAAGAGAAATACTCTGTTGGCCGTTTTCAGTGAATCGGGATTGTTGAGAGAGAATCAGAGACAAACAGTGACTGCGTGTCCTACACGCAACATTAAGCCACTTGCTCACAGTTGAAAAGAAAGACGCAATTGTTGTGTGTGTGTGTGTGTGTGTGTGTGTGTGTGTGTGTGTGTGTGTGTGTGTGTGTGTGTGTGTGTGTGAGTGAGTGAGTGTGAGTGTGAGGTGAAATATTTGTGTAGGCCTATCATTAAAAAAGTTCAGCTTCCACTCAGGCGCTCCTCCGTACACGTAGATAGACGTGCGCCAAGCGCGCAATTACGCACGCCCTCTCTCTCTCCCTCTCCCCCTTAGCCATTCACTCGTTCACCCTCTCTCTCCCCACACACACATACACACACGCTCTCACTCTTCGTTTGGAGAAAGTAAAGAAGGGGAGAGGGAAAGAGAGAGAAGGGAGAGAGAGCGTGATTCCAGGTCTCTCTCTGCTGCTCTCTCCACTTTGGGTACTTGTACCCAGTCTGACTCAATGGGGCTTTAGCACTAAGGGGTTAAACGTTAAAATAAAAGATATTTATTCACCCCAAACCCCTTTTAGTGTTTAGGTTTTGTGCATTAACATAGACAGACATAGGTAACTCATCAAGGAAAGTCTCCGGGAGAGAGGTAGAGACGTCTCCAGAGGCGTGCCTTTTTTGTCTGTTGCCTCGCAGAAGGTTCAGTCGGGTCCCTCTCGTCGGCTGGCTTTCTGTGAGAGGATAACTTCCACCTTATCCTGCATTTACAGCTCAACCAGGCCGGCAAACTACTGCAACACTATGGATATTGGAGATTGTCCCTTACGGAGGAAACGGAGACCATGGCGCATGGACTTCTCATCCTTCGCCTTGGTAGCCGTGGCGCTCGCCGTGTGCCAAACGACCGTGGTTCGGGCAGGTAAGACATTTTGTCTTATAAATGGTTGTGATGTTTTTGGCCACCTTTAGTGTTTTCCTGTTTAAAACGTCTCCATGTTTCTTCGCTGTTTAACGTGTGTATTAAACATACACTTCATCTGTTATAGGACACTTGCACCTGACATGCTTCTTTACATTTTCCCCAGAAAATAGGGTCAGCAGTTCCCCACCAACTGTCATCCCTTCGTATTCAAATCTGTTTTATTTGTTATGGTGATTTCTGCATATTTGTACGTTTATCTCTAGTTTCTGCACTGCGTCAGACTCATCTTCCCAAAGCATCCCTGGACTACTTGTGTTGTCTACATGGCTCCGAAAGGCTTGAACAAAGCTACCGATCATTAATCAAAAATAAGTCGGGAAATCTGAGGCAGTGATGCTGAGGAAATACGTGTGTCCGATAATGGACCTAGGAGATTTAGGGAATTTTCAGCGCTGTGTCAGTAAATGTCTATCCCCTCAAATACAAACGCAGAAAATAACGACACCAATACTGTTAACCTGTGTGATATTTGTTACTATTTGGAAAAAAAAGTTATCAGGGAAATCTCGTCAGCCTTAACACACTTTGTCCGATAATGGATGTTACGCACATAAACCAGAGGAAGCTGAGAGGTTACAGAAGCTTTACAATCACTTTCTGTTCCAGGAAAACACACAGACGCGTTATTATGTTTCGAATAAAAGTTTGCCTTTTCGGACTTAGTCTTCCTCTCTCAGTGCCTGCACCCTGCTGACAGGTGTCACCTCACCAAATGTTGCGATTATCCGCTGAGCTCAACTATTTCAGCCATAATTTTTTACTAACTTTCCTGACATTTTCCTTTCCAATTTATCCTCCTATTAACTAAATTTCACTATTAAGAATCTCGTTCATTTTTGACATGATGGTGCTGATTTTACGCGCTCCAGCAGCCCCCCCATCCGGAGGGGGCCATGGGATAGGACGGTGCGTAGAGCTGCTTCAGTCGCTTTTTGAGAAGATTTGCGAGCTAATAATCCCACTTAGGAAATGTGTTGGTTTTTTTATTATTATTATTATTTCTCGGAACTGAATGTTGGCCTGTGAGTAAACTGATCTGCGCACATAGAGGCTGCAGCAGGGACTGTGGGAAGTTGGCTCGGTGTTTACCAGTTCAGCCTGTGCACCAGTCCATCCATCACTGCCTCCAGGGAGGGATTTCTGCATCTAGTTTGCAGGATGTGACAAGACGTCTGTGGAAAGTTGATTTTGCGTTTTTTCCCTCTGTGAAGAACGAAAGATTATATTTATAATAGTTTTATGACGATGATATTAACAATAAGAAGACTAGTAAAGATGTTACATAATACTGACACCTTTTAAGCCCAGAGGATTTGTTAACTTTCTTCCAGTTGGTAATTCTTAGTAACCTGTATGTATGTTTTTGTAAAGTTTAGTTCCCCTTCACCTCTCCGCATCAGTTATCCATCATAAAGGAATGATCTGTATGTGCTGCAGTTCCCTGACGGACCGCTAGTTGCAGTGAGTTATTTTTAACACAGAGAATCCATTGATTCACCTGAGTCCAGATCAGTTCACATCTTGATTGAGGACGTTTGATGCGGAATGGTACTGCGTGGAAAGAAATAAAATGAAAGAAAAAAGCATTTCAAAAAATTCTGGAGGCACGAAATTATTACCTTTAGTACCTGTTATATGTTGTTTAAATTCTGAACTTGAGATTTTAGTTGAACCATAGTGGATCTGAAGCTGGTTGGAAAATATTTTTTATCTTTTGGCTATTTTTTTTTTTTAATCGTTACACAACTTGTCAGAAGTAGAAGCGAAGTTTGGCTGCTTTGGCTGAGACGCATCATGCAGATTTTGTACAGAAACTCCAAACAGGTTTAGTTTACACAAACCTTTGGAGAAATAAATTTACTTTAGCACTTTCACTGGACAGACGGATCAATGCCTCTTTATTCTTCGTTTGGACAGTTGCTGCAGCTTACGGACCAAGGGGGCTTTTGTAACATAAATTGCCCTCCTTCAGTGTATTCTTTGGCCCCGTTTCCAATTTCAGATTGCGAGAGGCGATTGCACCTTCCCGTCGTCTCCCGTGTGTATTTTGGAGGCGGAAGCCTGAGACATTTTTGCTTTTTATGAATAGGTTATTATGCGGCGGAGCAGCTCGGTCGCAGAGGTTTGCGAGTGAAAGCGTTTAGTGTCTCCGTGTCTATGTGCGCTTTGTACAGTTGTGTTTGTGTATATGCGTCTGTAGGCTATGGATGTTTTTTCTCAGTTCAGGGTGTGGAAATGTAAGCCACATCTATGTGAATGTGCCTCTGTGTGCAACACCTCGACCAGGCTGCGTTTCTCATCTTAAACGATGCTTATAGAAGCGCTGTGTGGAAGAAAGTTATTTTTTGATGATCAGACGCTGTGATAATGTCTGAGTGACGAAGATAAGACACTCCCTTTACCTGTAAGCGCGTGCCCGGTCCCTTGCGTGCGTGTGCACACGAGCGTTCCTGCACGCGCACAATGCATGGCACGCCAGTAGTTGGCCAGACGCGTTGGACCATTGCGTGCACGTATCTGTGCGCGTCCCTGTGCGCACAGTGTGGTGCAGCAGCAGATGTTAGTGTAAACTATAACAGCGCCCCACCCAGGCTGTGAAAGACGGATTTAGAGAAGAAAGTGGTCAGATTCTTTCATGTTTATTCTCTCTTCCCTGGGAGAATGGAGACTTGGAAAAGACCAGGAGGAGGAGGAGGAGGAGGGATGGATGAGGCGCAGCCATCACCCAGAATGCAGTGGGCCTAGAAAGGCATGAAAGCCGGGTTTTGTTCAAAGGTGGAGAAAATCGGAGGGCAATATTTTCTTGACATGGATGTTCCTCAGCCTCATTTCAAAGCAGAGCACTCCTCAAAGGGAAGTCTGTCTCAGTTTGGCTAAACATAACATAACCCTGCGCTCTCGCTCTCTCTCTCTCTCTCTCTCTGCTGGTGAATAGAGCTACTATATGTGGTGGCAGCGCAGAGTTTTGACAGTTCATTCCTGTGACTGTATGGAAGTGTGTGGTATTTCAGGCTTCTGTTGGACACATGTGACTCACTCTGGCAGCTTTAACCTCGTCCCTTTCATTTTGCTCTGTCTTGTCGTCATTCTCATATGGGCCCTGGTGGTTCTGGTAATCCACATCCATCCTCTCTCCTCCTTTCTTTTTAATATTCATACTTTTGCATAGATATTAGACGCTCCAGGATAATGTGTCCAGTTAATCTTGGTAGATCCCCGACAGATGTCAGCACTGCACCCAGGGCCATCACCAAAGTTAGGATTTCAGTAGTCTGTCATCTCACCCAGAGCATCATCTAATTATTAGGTTGATAGGAGTTGGTAGATGACCAACCAACAAGCCACAAAATTAGATGTAATTTGTTTAAAAATACCTTGTGTATCACCAAACTTACAGATGTCCTAAGTGTTTTGAGTCTTTTTGCCCTGAGTTTAGCCTCCCAGGCAGACCTCAATCTCATTCTGTATTGAACTTCCACCTCCTTCTCCATGACTAACAGACCTCAGCCAGAACTCAACCCTAGACTTAACAATGTATAATGAAAGATTGCAATATTGGTTTTAGAACATAATCCTGTGCTGGCTGGGAGGCCTAGTTCAGAGCAAAATATTCCTGTTACTCAAAGTTATTGCCTGTTAGTTTTTAATCTTCACCAGTTTACAGACTATCAACAAATTGGACAGCTGCACACTGACATAGTTACCATGTCAGTTTAAGGCTCAGTATACTAATGATTTCATTATAGATTATTTTGGATGAGAACGTAGATTACTTACATTAGTGTTCATATTTGACACACTTCTCTGTATAACTCTGTAAATCTCTCACAAAAAAGCTGAAGCCTTGAAAAAGCAACTACTCAGGACTGTCAAGTGGCTCAGCCCTCCTTCTGCAAAATGATATTGTACGGTATGCACAGGCAGATAAGGCCCAGACTGTCGTTGTTCTTGACTAAAACACAGAAAAGTCAGTGCTGAGATAAACATGCAACACTTCTGACGCCTCTAAATGTGAGTGATGTACCGAAGGACCTCAGTTCTAAACCGTGACAACCCCTCAAACTGTGAACTCATAAAATCCTCTCAGACAAAATCGCATTAACACAGCAGACGTAAGGGAACAGAATGAATAGAAGATTCCTTCATCCTCAGTTTCATAGGTGATGATTTAGTGGTTTGTGTGTGTGTAGATAGTTAGGCGTTATTCCTCAGAGGTTTTCTGTTTTAGCAGATGATGTACAAGGAAAGCAGGAGAGCGTGCCAGCTTTATAATGACAGACTATAGGATGCTATTCCTAGTCACTGTTATTTTGCTGCTTCTAGGAAGTCAGTGAAGGAGGGCGTGGAGAGACCAGCTGTGTGCTTTTTCATATAATGTTAATGTACATCTTTTTTTCCAGACATCTATACAGTTTATCCAATTTGAAAATAGTTTTAAATGTTGGTTTTAGCTGTTTGTGTATTTAGACTTGAGTGGAAAGTGTTTGTTTCTGGTATGTTAGAAGATATGACTAGAAAGCCTATTTTATATCATCTTTCCTGCAGTTTAACTATTTGCACTATCCTAACGCAGTAAACCAAAATGATCTGATAATATAATGAGGATACAGCCTTCCTTCATTCATTGTCACACCAGTTTCTTTCCCAGCATGCATTGGGAGCAAGTCAGGGAAACATCCTGGATAGAGTACACATATAGATAAACAGGTTAAAATAAATAGCAATGATTATTTTCTAACACACCTTCATAGAGAAACTATGTAGAGGAAACAACCCAATCATTGCATCCTGTAATATAAGGAATACTAATTTTAATAACCAAATACAACAGGAACAAAAACCGATGCACAAGTTAAATACAACAGGATTTGTACTATTCACTGTGTATGAAATTTACATAGTTTCCAGACATTTGATTTTCTTCCACTGTCTGCAAATAATTAGGGTTTTTAATTAGCTGAAAGTATGAAATGTTCCAGTCCTGAGGGAGACTCGCAGTGCATCTTAGGGATCCCAGACGCAGCACATCACAACCTCTGCAGCTTTATCTATCTTTATCTATCCATGCAGTTAAATTACACCTATAAGGATCCCCAGAATGCAGTGGGGATTTCTGATGTGGGGATTTCCACGCTGAAAAGGTGTCGACATAAACAGTGATGATGATAGTTTATTATGCAGCGCTGGCCCGCTGCTGTTCTCTTTATTTTAAGTCTGACTTGTCACCTCTGACTAGACTCTGGGATAAACGTAGGTATTCTGATGCCGCTGTTAGTGAGGATGTGTGATTCAATATAAATATGTAAGTTTATCTTGTAGGATGAGAGCAGTAGGTTTGGGAAATAGTGAGTGTATGATTTTCATCAACATCTTTACAGTAATCTTATCTTTAAAAGACCAAAGTGTCTTTTTGCATGTTTCAAACAATTATCTATAATCTGCATTAGCATTTACCAGTCACCGTAGAGCAGATTATATTTCTTTTTTGCACAGTTTTGCTGTGAAAATGATCCAGTTAAGACATGCAGAATATCAACTATTGGCAGCTTTGAACCAATTATATTGTCAGCAGTGACTCTTCTGTTCAGTCTCAGAGGTGAAACAGTTCAGTGTAACAGATGCTTTTCCTTTTAAAGTAACATATGGAGACTGTGTTTTTGGACTTTCAGGTTTTCTAAGTTGAATGCAGTCAGAGCTGAGCTGTGAAAATTCAGCACAGACATGTCAGTGGTCTGGTTTCTAATTTGTGCCCTTGCTCACTGTCTGTCCCATATGATAGTATATTATAAGGAACCACTGACTGTCTCCTGGTCAGGGTCCCGTTGTCCCGTTCAGGCCTTGTGGTGTCAGTATCCACCCTCAGCTCCAAACTGAGACTGTGGCCTCGGGCCCTGAAACCGCACGTGGCTCCAGTAAGATACACGTTGGCAACATCAGTGCAGCACACACAGACAGGCACAGACCACATAATGGTACACAGGGGACAGTAGAGGACTTGGGCACATGCTGGCAGCAGCTCTTCTGTGGAAGGGAGTGATATGCATGAAACCACAGAAAGCTACAACACACTAAATGATGGCGCTGGTCTGTAGTGACGGATAAACCACATGGACTGTGAGATTCATAATACTCTAAATTTAGAAGTGATAGAAGCAAGTGTAAGAAACTATAAAAAGAGGAGAATGAGCTTCAGTAGCAAGGAAAAGAAACACTCTTAATGTGTCAGAGATTATTGATGTCATACTATGATTGTTTATAAAAGTGTGTAACTCACATTTAGTAAGAGAAAAAATTTAAAAAGACAAAAAGTTACCTTCCACTGCAGGGATTCAGGTTATTCATTAAGATATAATCAATGTCACTTAAGTATTTGTTACCACTCTTGGACACTTTTTGGTGTTTATATGCCAGGTGTATTAGTAACAGACATTTCACATTGAGACAAATAATTTTCCAGTTCTCCTTTAGTCTTGTGTCCTTGCTAAACATTTCCCAGTCCATTAAAACCAACTGATAGACATTCAACGGAAACTTTGGACTTCTTCAATGGTTGTAAAGTTAACTGTTCCTGCATAAAGCACACCTGTAACCTGCATGTCAAACTGCTGTGTGTGAGGGAACAACAGTGATGTTATATTCTATTAAAAATGTGTGTTTGACAGTTTTTCTAGCCAGCCTCTCTAAGTCTCTTCTGTCTTTAAAGCGTCACCATGTTCCAAGTCGAGGTCTAAAGACAATACATGAATTGTTCTTTGATTATTTTACTAAGTTTGTAAGATTTGGATTGGATATCTCCTCTCTGTGTTCTTTTGTTTGGTAAGAGATCAGTGCCAGTGTCAGTTTCTGTTTGAATTGCAAAAAGTTTTAATTGAATTTGACAACACATGATGTTTGATGTGATTCTGACTTTCAGTTGTACTTTTAAATTCACGTCACGCTGCTGAAACGCGGTCTCTTAGCTGCTGCTGCCCTCCGGGCTCTGAATGGTTTCCCTCCTGAACTGTTTCAACTTTTATCTAAATCTATCTTACAACTTGCTGTCGAGTTTTCTTGTGTAATCAGAGGAATTCGGTGAAACATTTGTGAGGATTTATTGACATTTATGTGACACAAAGGATAGTTTTGTATCAGTCTTTTGCCCTCTTTGGCAGCCAGTCACGCACTGCCACACTGTGTAACATCTACATGATAATTAACACCACACTGACAGACCGAATCCTTATTTTATATCATATAAATAATCTGAATTCTAATAACCTCTTTTTTACAGCGTGGCTACACATAATGGATTTTATGTCTGTGTACAGTAGACATTATAAATAAATTATAACTATAGAGCACCATATTGTAAATTATAACCTGCAGTCAGAGTTTAGCCCATCAACTAGCCATCATGGTCAGCGGTGTGGATGGAGCGGCGGCGGGTGATTGAGGAGCAACTGGAGTTTAGTTTCATGGTTTTCAATGTTGAAATTATGTTTATATTTAACTGTTAAGTTGTAAGTTATGATACTTATTGGAGATCTTATGATCATATTTTTTTCCCGAAAAAACCTGCCATCTTTGTGTATTCTTAGAAATGCAAGGAGACTGAAATATTGAGGCAGTAAATTAGCGTACAGATGGATTTGTGTGTGTGTGTGTGTGTGTGTGTGTGTGTGTGTGTGTGTGTGTGTGTGTGTGTGTGTGTGTGTGTGTGTGTGTGTTTGTTTATCTGTGGTCAGCTTTGCGAGTCCTTTTCACTCTGTGTCTCTAACAATGTGGTCGTTGTGTAAAGGTGAGAGGCGAGGGGTCAACATGTCAGCTGGAGTGTGTGTCTGGTATTTGACACAGCTGTACCAGTAGAGGAGAGGGTACACACACACACACACACACACACACACACACACACACACACACACACTCACATATACATTTACACACACAGAAATAGTTAAACAGAGCATCTAAGACAGATTCAACAGGGGAGGAAATAAAGGTTTTGCTAAGAATCACACAGTTGTCACCTCAGTCTGCAGTGCCAGTATGACCAGTATGATTAGTGAGTATACAGGGCTGTCACTGTGATTGGACAAGTTTCAACACATATAAATATGTAGAATATTTAAATATCACCTATTACTGTAAACTGCATACTGTTTTATTTTACATTTTTGACATTACTGACTTAACGCATACTGGGATCGGCTTCAGACCATTGAACAATTACTGAATAAGTGTAGAAAATGGATGGAATATACCGTATTGGCCCAAATATAAGATTATATTTTAATCTTGAAATTACATTTAAGAAAGTGGGGGGTCATCTTATACTACTTATATACTACTCTATTTCACATACAACCATTCATAGGAGTCCATTATTTCTACTTGTTAATCTTTTTGGGTTGTTTAATGTTTCATTTTGGCTCCATGAAAAACTCAATAAACTCCTTTTATGTGCAAACTGATTCACATTCAGATGTTTTGTTTGCATACAGGATCTAATCTGTGTGTCCAGCTGCTTTGTGCTCAGATGGCAGAGTTGTGTGTTTTCTGTTACTGTGTAGGCTAACAGAACTTACAGACTCACTGTATTAAAGCTTCAACACAGGTTAATAGTTACTCTCTCAGTGAGCATTAGCATTGTTTATCTCTCACTCCTCTGAGTGTGTGTGTCTGTTTGCATAGTGTGTGTACATGTAAACACCTATGTGTGTGTTTGTGTGTGTAACATCATGTGGTTTCAGCCCTACAACAGACGTTGACTGTTAACAGTGACGTCTGTGACTGAGTTAATTAAATCTATTTCAGCTCCATCTAGTGGCGGTTGAGGGGAACTACAGTAATACGGACACTGCTGAGACATACTGCAGTTTTAACAGCAGCGCACCTCGTTTTACAGTGTGACTGCTAACCTGAGCGTCACATATGTTTTCTATCAGGTCGTAATAAGGTGGTGGTCGACATGTTTGGTCAGTTGTGGTTCTGTGGAACTGAGTGGGTTCGAGTATAACAGTGACAGGATTGTTTCAGGCTTGGGGCACCTGTTGAAAAAACACATCCTCCCCCATAGTACAGTATATATATACCAAACAGCGTATCATTATATCAGATAATTGGAACTTAAATTTACCTGTGATTTACACTTTAACTCAACTGAAGGATTAAATTCTCTTCATAAAACTTGGACTAATGAAAATCCATGAACTGATTAACTACATTATTTGGGGGTCAAGGTGAAATGGAGTCTCTTTTTCTACATTTCTGAAATAATGGGAGGTTTTCACTGAAGATCAGCAATTTATTGATACATATTTGAACTTCTTTTATCACTGTCACCTCCGTAAATGATAAGATTATAAACTCAGATTTGCCTGCGGTGTCCAATAGTAAAAAGTTTAGGTTATGTTAGGTTAGATTAGTTGAGGCTTTTGCAGTTAAGTGGTAAAATAAATACATAATATAAAAATCAAAAGAAGATTCACAAATGAAGATGAGGGAGCTTATAAAAGATCCTTACCAATTTGCAATTAGCAACATCAGGTAGACAAGTTTTAACCATTAATGCGTTGTGACACACAGTTTCATAAAGTGAGCAAAATGGCCTTTTTCATTTGGACTTGAGCCAGTGCTGCTGTCAGGAGGGATAACTGTACCAGCTACTGTAATCTTTACCTACAGCACCGGTTGTAACTGCCCTCTCGTGCCTGGGAGCCCTGTTTCCTGTCTTAATGACAGCAGCGTAATTGGCCGACGTTTACATCAAAAGGCTGCTGCCATCTGTGAGCGCTTATGGTAAGAAAGACCGATGGAGCGAGAAGAGGGAGAAGAAAGAAAGTAAAGAGAGAGAGTTTGTGCCCCACGGCTGTCTGTTTTCCTACCTTGTCTGGTTTCATATTTGCCACTCCTCGTCTCGCGAGGTGTATCGGTGCAGGTTTCCCTGCCCGGGCCGTGTGAGTGTGTACCTCTGTGGCCTTGTGTGTTATTTTTGTGGGTGTGTTTTTGTCGTGATTGTGGTCCTCCAGGCAGGAAGGGCCCCGGCTGCAGATGTGAGCTAGGCAGGCAGCGGGGGAACAGAGCGGCACATTGTACTGGGCGTACTGGGGGAGCACGGGCTGCAATCTGATCCAGTATCCTGCCATCACAGAACCACGCTGTCTACTGTCACTGCCTGACCCCCCCAAAACACACACACACACACACACTCCACCTCCGTCTGAACCTCTCTCCCTCTCCACCTTCCTCTCATCACTCTCTCTTTCTCATTCCCAGCATTCCTGTGCAGATTTGCAAAAGTCTTGAAAAGTATGACAAATAAATCCAGTGCTCTACAGTTATTACAAGGTTTAAAATTTTGAAAAATTGCACAAAAGGTCTGGAAAAGTTCAAATCAAGACCATTTATAAAGACCCAGTCTAAAGTATGGGAAATAGTATAACATTTTGAATGAGTGAACATTAATCTCTGTCTCTATCGCTCTCAATATTCATTGCTCTCTTATTTTTTCTCCCTCTTCTATATCTTCATCTCTGTTTTGATCTCTCTCATTTGTCCACTTTCAGAAACTTATCTCCCTCTGTTCATTTCCGCCTCTAAGCAGCTGTTTCCAGGGAAGTTTCTATTTTGGCTGGTTAATGTAGCATCACAGTAGCACTCAATCTAACTCTCACTTTCCTTCCTCCTCACACATTGCTGATTCCCAACTCTCTCTCTCTCTCTCTCTCTCTCTCTCATTTCTCACACCCATTCTCTTCCTCCTTCTCCACTCCTCTTCCCCTCTGCTGTAGAGTGATGTTAATGGACTGCGGTCTAGACACCCTGCGGCAATATTAACGCACCATTTGCTCTGTCTGAATAAATATTACCATCTGTTGGCCAATGTGAGTAACTGTTAACTCTGGGTGTCACCTAAACACAAGCACCACAGATGGGATCAGAGTGATTTTTAGACAGAAACTACAACATTGTCTCTCATTTGAGGCTGTTATAAAACATCGTAAGTAGAGGAAGTGAGATGAGTCAGTGACTGGGGGTCTATAAGTGTGACGAGAGCTAGGAGAGTAGCTTAAATCTTACTGTGATGTACAGTATGTGTGCCAGCTGGTGTTCATACATGAAGATGGACAGCTGTGGGCATTGATGACTTGGCCATACATTTGCCAGGAAACATTTTGAGAGACTTGAATTAACGTCAACATCACCCAAAGTGTTGCCTGGTGCAGATTAAGCCTGCATATCTCCCTCACTAGTAATAAGTAGTATTAGTCCAATGGGTTAGGTATCAGAAGTTTCGTAATTTTGCTGACACAATAAATAAGATGGATTTCAACTTTTGAACATTGTACAAAACTAGTTGGGTGTTTGATTTTGACCTAAAACTGAACTTTTTTGTCTTTTAGCCCTGAAGTTGTAATTTTTTCTCTCTGTAACACTGTGGATTTGAAACTTGAGTCCCAATCTACTTATTTAAAAACACAGGTGGTGCATAAGCTGCATCTTTTGGTGGCTTTGCACTTCATTACAACTTACTGTACTAGCAGGTCACACATTTAGCAGCGGTGACCTCAGTCGTGCAGAGATGTCTCATGTTGTTAGAGTTAGTGCCATGTGCTGTTGCACGTGCTCTGTCGTGCTTTTCAAACATGCTGAGGTGGACATGATTACACAATTTTTGCATAAACATGCTGCTTTTGACAGTCTATTTATGTGGCTGGTTAATGATAAATTAAAACAAACGTGTAACTTCATAGGCTTCATCACGGGAGGGATCAGTTGTAATCTTTTCATCAGCGCTGTAGTTTTTACCAGAGCGATACATCACTGCCACCATAAGTTTATTATGAGAAGTGCCACAGTAGGGCTGGCTGTAAGTGATTTTAATTGGCTGTTAACAGCAAAGTTAGCCCTCTGGTGCACTTCAAACACAGGGAGGAGAGCCAAGACTTAGGGAGGATAATTGAGTTTAGAAAAATGTGACTACTGGGTGTTGTTGAAAACTTTCGCTTCAATAATAAAGGGACCTTTTAATGTGTTGTAATTGTCTAAGGTGGACTTGAGCTCTCATATTGTGAAATATTCATACATGTGAATGCAATACCTCAGACCAGGATTTGTGTCATGCAGTTAAAAGTTAAGATCTATAGCACAAGATAGGCAGATAGTCTTATTAGTGAATTACTGAAAATTTGCATTTCACTAGAAACACATTAAACAACCAATTTTTGAATAACCAGTTATCTCAATAAACATGGTTTGGACATGAAACAACATACAGCAAGGCTGAACCTAAGCTGATAGTGTTCCTATAAGGATTAACAGTGTGCTGCTGTTTTAACAAGCATCTCATACCGTACCCACTGCATTTACCAGGATATTGTTCTGTAACAAGACAGTACAAGTCAATGTCTGATGATGATGATGGATGGATGAGTAATTAGACATCCACCCTTTTCAAGATGTTACACTTACAGTGATGAAATAAGTGTTGACATGTTGTATTGCTACTGTTGATTTCCAGCTGTTTTGTAGGCGCATACAGATGCAGGTACAGTATTTATTTTAGCATTGCGTAACCCTTAAGGGTATCAAACTTCAAATTCCAGAGGTTAGAGCGATGCATCTGATATGAGATACACAGATTGAAACTGTGCCTTTGAGCAATGTGAGACAGTGAACAAGTTAAACCACAGTGCAGACTGAGGGTGGAGAAACAGACTGGTTGACCTCAGCGTGTGAAAGTGGAGACAGGATGTGAGACTGGTGGCACAGTGTGTGTGTGTGTGTGTGTGTGTGTGTGTGTGTGATGTTAGGATTTACATACTGGATCTGGAAAGTGTGTTTCTGTGTGTGTGCGACTGTGCGTGCATACCTGCATTTTTGTGTGTTTGTGTATGTCAGGTAAAACTGTGAAATGCTTGTGTGTCCTCAGACAAACATTAATTTGACTCAGCACTATCACATCAACAGCCGCTTGTGTCATTTGCTTGATAAATGTAAGCAGAATAGAAGGCACTGTCTCCACTCTGATTTAAACTGAGCTTTACTGTACCTGCCCTGCAGTGGTACATATATGTGGCTTGGACTGTGGCCCATTTGCTCAGGCACAGTGCTTCCTTTCTGACATTATACCTAAATGTACAGTGGTAGGCACTGTGGACATCCCTGATACTTGCTCCTATATCACATTAGTGCTGCAAGAACATTTAAAAAAAACACTTTCAAGATGAACTTGTTTGATCCTCTGGGCAAAGTTAGCTCACTGCAGCTGCAGAGATTGGCTGCAATGAATAAAACTGTCTTCTATTTTGAATATTTGGCAACAATACAGAAATATAGGAGTAAGCTTTAAAAAATATCTTGACTTTTAAAGTGATTCTTACACATCCTGTAGGATGACGGGCCTTCTGAAAAGCTGTTGGAGAAAACTCTGGAATATATTTGAGCCTGCAGAAGTGTAATTAATCTTCTTGATATATTGTATGTTGATGCAAAAATATACAGATATAATCTGTTTAACTCATGAAGTAAAGCTGCAGTAAGGATTTCATCTGATTTGTGTTTTTTGCCCAAATGAAGAATCAGAATGTACATCTCTACATCCAGCGTTACAAATGAAAACCTGAGACTGAAATGAGCGAAGTGCTCGAGAGAAAGCAGGACTCAAAATTAGATGGATTAGTAATTTGTGTTTGTGTGTGTGTGTGTGTAATTTACTGATGTAACATAACAGGATGTCTCCGGTTTGAAGTCTCAGCTTTGACATTTTCCCTTTTGTCAGTTGTTTTGATTTCAGTTGTTTTCAGTACTTACTGAATTAAGCTGCTCTGTCCGTCACATGCTGAGCAACGAGTCTAATTAAGAGGTTGTTGACAGTTTAATGAAAATTCTCTTGTCTTGCTTCTCTTTCTCTAATCCTCAGATCCAGTGGACGTGTTGCGGGCTCTGCAGGTTCCCTCTCTCCCCGAGGGCGTGAAGAAAGTCCCCGGCTTCTGCACATCCCGTCGCTCCGGCACCCCTGACCATGCCTACCGCATCACCAAGAAGGCCCAGATCTCCGCCCCCACCAAGCAGCTCTTCTCAGGTAGGCTTCAACGGGTCGCAGTGTTTGGAGAGACTGTTCTGTAAAATGCCACAAGAGTGTTGGACCAGTCTTCATCTCTCTAACTATAAATGCCAAAAACTCTGTCTGACCTTCTGAAATCTAACTTTCATGTTTGTTTTTCTTCACATTACTTATGTCATAATAAACTAGGTTTACAAAATGGTTTAACAGTAAAACAACTAATGAAACAATCAGGTTTTAAAGTGGTTGTTTCCTAAATTTTGTTTCCTCTTCAGTATTCAAACTCAAATTTGCTTTATTGTTTTGACTATAATTAAGTGCAGCAGTGTCAAAGCATGTTGTACAAGGTTTACAATGTAAGTATGATCATCCAGAACATCATAATTAATATGATGTTTAATGATTAATAATTTAAAAAAAGGGATATATAGGATATGATAAGATGGGTAAAAGAGTTTTTTCCTCAGACTGTGTCTGTCGTGCTCATATTTTGTGATATTTTGCTGTTTTTATGGCAGTGTAGTTTTTCCCCCAAGCAAGTATAGAGTTTTGTCTTGGTCATATAGTTTGATCATTTTAATAAACTATTGGTATTTGAGCTTTATTTTGGTCAAGAACTCGGTCCTTACCAAAAAAAGTTCTTTAATGGTTTGCAATGTGCAACACAATTTGAATTACCTCCTCACTTGGTGTAAATATGATAGAAAATACTCCTCTCTGATTATCTTGCAGGTGTCTGAACCAGATACCAAACGTTCATGATTTAAATCAATTTGCAAGAACCAGTTAACTGCCATTGTATCCATAACAACAGAGCACTTTAGTCATTAAAAATTAAGCCCATATATTTAATATTTACAATGAATTCCAGAGTGCAGAAAGCTACAATCATCATTACAGGTTGCTATTTATGTTTGGGTGTATTTTAAACTGAGCTCTCTGGAGTTAAGTGTGGCTGTTATGCCCTGTGCCAGATTGCTAAGGGATATAAAGTATAATTATGTGCTGCAGTGCAGAGAGCTGAGTTAAACAGTGTGGGAGAACCAAAACAAATTAACTTAAGAATGCTGTCTGACACCCCGGAGTGAGGAGAGAAAAGAGAAAGTAGTATTTATGTGGTTGTGAAGAAATACTCAAAAGTCAAATCTAATTTTCAACTCGTTTTCTGAGGTTTAGGCTTCCCTCTCCAGCTGTTGCCACCTGTTATTATGTGTCCTCACCATTTATACCAATTTCATATGTGACTATATTCTGATATTTCGTAATCAGTTGACACATCTCTTTAATCACTTTAAGTTCATGTCATTTTCACATTTTCTGCTTCATCTCCCAGTCTAAACTACTCTATTCTTGTCTCCCTTCCTTTCCTTGCCAACTCTTTTTCATTTGTCCCCATTGAACCTTATTTCTTTCTTCACTTTCTCCTCCCTCTCCTGCCTGCCTTCTTCTGCATGATAAATAAATTTAGAAGTGCAAGGTTTACTGCCTCCTTCTACTCTTGTTATTTTACTACAAGCCCACAAGCCAGTCTAGCAATGACCAATGTTTATGATTTACCCCTTACCTTCTTTTGTTGTTTCCCCCCTCCTATCCCTCCCTTCCCTCATCCACAGGTCGTTTCCCAGAGAACTTCTCCATCATGGCTCTGGTAAAAGTCCAGGCTGGTCTCCAGGCCTTCCTTCTCTCCATCTACAGTGAGCAGGGCATCCAGCAGCTGGGCATTGAAATGGGACGTTCACCTGTTTTCCTGTACGAAGACCAGAATGGCAAGCCAGCCCCTGAGGACTACCCGCTGTTCAGAGGCATCAACCTGGCTGATGGCAAGTCAGTAACCAGCAACAACCAGTTTGTGACTGGTTGAGATGACACGATTGGGGTCATGTGGGTGTGAGTGGTTGGGAATAGTATGAGTGTGAGTGTTTGTGGGAATGTTTTTGATATTTAGGGGATGGTTTGATGCCTTTTTAATCAGGCCTGTAGTCACATTACACATTTATTCGCCTTCGGTTCCTCTTCTTGCCTCTAGGTGGCATCGCATCGCTATCTCTGTTTCAAAGAAAAACGTGACACTGCTGTTGGACTGCAAGAAGAAGATGACCCGTCCACTGCCTCGCGGCAACAACGCAGTGGTTGACACCAATGGCATCACAGTGTTTGGTGCACGTCTCCTTGATGAGGAAGTTTTCCAGGTGAGGACTTCGTAAGCATAACATGCAGAGGACAAACTATTCTGTTGTTGGTTGGTTTGCAGTGACAGTGAGTACCCTCCACTGCAGCAGTCTGCAACTACAAAGTTTGAATAGAAAATGTATTTTTTGCTGCTTTGGTTTAACTTTTTTCATGAAGTTACTTTTCTTTTTGGTCATTTAACACAGGTAGCAAGTTCACAGGTAGCAAGGTAGTCTTATGAATTAGAATTGATTGAGATTAAAAATAGATTAATACTTCAAATGTTTTTATCAATCCCCATAATAGATGGCACAACTCTACAGAGTTTTGTTAATCTGTGTTTTGTTTGTTTATTGTTCCTCCATAGGGAGACATCCAGCAACTCCTGATAGCCTCCAACCCCCAGGCTGCCTATGACTTCTGTGAACACTACAGCCCCGACTGTGACTCCCCTCTGCCCAAGACCCAAGCTCAGGACCCCAACACATACGTGAGTAATACAACCACAACACAAGTTCTTACAGAGTCGTTGCTCTTCCACACAAACTTTTCATCAAACAAATAACCTTATCAGTAAAGAATTATCTTTGATACGTCTTCCTGCAGGGCACAATAACATCACACAACCTGTTCCATCTCGCATAAAGTTTACTGTGGGTTGTCATTTCAGTGTAAGAGGACTTTCACACAAGTTGTTCACACAAAGTGAATACACACCCACATAAATCCCATGGCTCTTACAAGACTTCTGAGTAGTCTACCGAGCAGTGTACATTACAGTGTCAGCACTATGCTAAGACTCATTCATAACTTTGTAGGCTCATCTGTAGCTCCGATAAAGCAGGCCCAAACAGAATCGGAGGACTTTTTTTTCCTTTTCTGTGGCTCTTTTTTAAAGAATATATCCAGAAATCATAAATGAAAAGAAACATTCACTGGATCTAGACTGAAAACATCATAAGGTCAAGGAGAGATATGAAGGAAAGGAAAAGGCAACAAGAGTATCAAAAAATGACAATTATCCAATTATCCAATTCCTGGACTAAGACTTTGTAAATGATGGTCATGTGTACTCTTTGGTCAAAGAGATAGGAAAGGGACTGAGGGCCTTTTTACAGTGCTTAAAGAGGTCCACCAGCCCTTTTCATTGCTTCCACTTACTACACACTTTGGGGTCAGTTAATTTTTTTTTACTTTACCAGTCTGGTACAATTGTGAAGAGGCAGTGTGGTCCAGTGGTTAGCACTGTCGCCTTTTAGTAAAAAGGTCCCTGTCTGGAGTTTGTATGTTTTTCCAATGTTTGCTTCAGGTTCCACTGGATCCACCTGGTTTCCTCCCACAAAGGGATGATAAAATCAACTTATTTCCGAAGACTAAATAAATTGGTCACTGAAAGTAAAAACAAAAGCCACATTAAAGCACTAGTCCTCTGAAAATGAAAGAAAAGTCCTCAGGTTCAGTTTGGGTCATCCAATAATGTCATCAAAGTGCTGCCCTCCCTCTCTGTCTTCCTCACTCATCACTGTCATCAGCAACTGTTTGTATCCATCCACTTTCCTCCTCACCTCCTCAGTCTGTGTGTCCCTGAGGTAAATAAATAAAACCGGAGGCATTCTCATATCATATGCCACCATAACTACACCTCTAAAAATGGATACATTTCCATAATTTCATACACTTTGCGTTGAAGAAGGATAAGTTTGAATTGTTACAGCAGTGGGATAGTTGTCACTTTTTCTGCTCTTTTTTGCTCTACTGCAATGAAACACAGAAAGGTAGGGGAAAGAGGATGATACAGGCCAATATCAACGTCTTTATCCCATTATTTGCTCATGGATTGAAAGAGAGAGAACTTGTTCAGTATATAAAACAAATTAAGTTAAATTTTGATTGGTTTTCTGGGTAAATTGAAATATATCAGGATTTGGCATGAAGATGGCTGAAGGTGGAGCCTCTCTTCTTACTGAGACTGGTTGTGCACATTACATGCATTACAACTTCCTCATTCTTTTTCTCTCAAAAACATATTGATATTTGGGAGCTGACAGTTCCCTGACACCAGCTGCATCACAGAGCTACAGTAGCAAGTAATTTTCATCCGCATTCATCCATCCAAAGTACATGATCTCTGTTTTACAAGCCTGCATGCTGGATCTTTAGTCATTATAAATTGTATCAGTCACTGTACAGAGCTCCAACAATTTGTCCCAAACCCTGTCATGTTGATGCTATTGAGATGACTGCTTTCTGAATGAATATAAATCAGTGTGGTTTTATTCATTGGCTTCACCCATTGCTTTATTATTTGCTGTTTTTTTTTCATTCATCAAGGTCGTCTGTGTTTGGACATTTTTTATGTTAACACCTTTTAACCAGAAGCACAGACTCCTTCTGATGAATGGAAAAATAATTTCTTTGCTGTCTCTCGCTGTCTGTCACCATGTTTTATTTTTTGCCCCTTTTGCTGCTTCACCCCAAATTCACCCCTTTTCTGCTTTACCTTTGTTTATCTCTCTGTGGCCTCTGCAAAACTTCTTCACCTCCCCTTGGAAATCCACTCTTCCCTCCCATTATGCATTCTTCTCCCTCCATTCCTCTTGCTTTCATGTACCTTTCTCCCCCCTACCAACCCATCCCTCCCTCAATCTTTCCCATCTTTCAATCCTTCCATCGCTCTCAGTACTTTGATGAGGAGCAGGATGACCATGAATACCCCTATTATTATGAGGAAACAACAGGCGTTCCCTCCTCCTCTCCGTCCCCCTATCCCCAACCTGGGGCCCCCACTCAACAGGTAAAGAGGGAGCAAGAAAGAGGGAAAAAACATGAGCGGGGTTTGAGAAAAGGAAAGGGGAATGAGAGAGAGGTATGAAGGCAATAAGAGAAGGCATCCTCAACAAAATTTAAAGATCACATTTTCTAAATTATGCACATTCTGTATTGTGTGTTTTACTATCATAAAATGCATATTTGTTTGAAAATGTACAGCACATTGTCACTTTTATCACTCTATATGCCTCTCATCCTTCATCCCTCAGTCCTCATCACTCCGTCCCTCACTCGTTTTTATTTACATCTCACCTTTTTTTTAATCCACATTGACCTCTTACACATCCATCTAATCGTCACACTGAATTAACACTGCTCCTTGTAATTTTTTTTTGTCCTCATGTCATTTACGTGATGTCGTATATGTATGTGTGTCTAGATAAGGCCATGTTCTCATGGTGGGGGCACTAGGGTGACATAGGTGCAGCTGTGTTGACATACACACGTGCACATATTCTCTCTTATTCTTTCCTACTTACTTCTCCAATCATCCCTCCTACCTCATACATCCCATCCTGTTCCACCATAAACAAAGACAAAATATCTTTTTCCCAAATATGGTGAAAACCTTGCATCTCTACTCAAAAAATCAACTTTTTAGGATTAACATACACAAAACTGTCTCAGCACATAATGGACTGTGCAAGTAAAAGGTGAAAGTTGTATCACAAACCCAACAATCTCTGATACCATCATGGAAGTGTACTGGAGATTTTTTGTGCTAAAACAAAAGACAAATAGCCTGACAAGGCAAAATCTTTATATAATTTTGATTTTTTTAGTTCATTTGGAAAGGTTCTGTTCAGACTAACTGCAGAGGATCATGAAAATGACCACCAGATGGTGAGTTAAGCAAGTGAGACAGATGAAACAGGGATTAAAAACCATGCTATTTAATTAATATCATCTTTGGTTTCAATTTGTACATCTCATGATTGAGTGTTTTGCCTTTGAGGATTAACTGAAGACATGCAAGGACAAGTTAGCATTGTAAACACTGGGTGTGCCAGATCAACTATTTCTTTATCTGACTTCGGTCAAATAGTCTTTGTAAATAAGCTTTGCTTTAATTTGCGTTGGGTACAAGATAGGCAGGGTTTGTCACACAGTGGTGAGACAGAAAATGTAAACAGTGCTGGATAAGTTGATAATCACAGAATAGCATAATTAAATTGACCTTCAAGTGCTTCCCTGTGATGTCTGAATTTCCTGGCACTCGTTGCATGGTCTTTTTAGTCAAACCCCACCTATTTGCCTTCAAAGTTGATTACAAAAAACAACAGACAGATTTGCAACACTATTTGACCAGGGCATGTGTCTGTGTTGTCTTGTTACTTGCATGATTTCTTGATTGTCTTGGAAGATGTCACCGCATGCACCTACTGGACCTCTGCATCAGTTTACATATCACTTTTCAGTCAACATGGGAATATAAGTGCACATGTTTATTTTTTTTCTTTGTATATGCATTCATGTTTGTACAT
Source organism: Thunnus albacares (assembly GCF_914725855.1). Classification (NCBI taxonomy): domain Eukaryota; kingdom Metazoa; phylum Chordata; class Actinopteri; order Scombriformes; family Scombridae; genus Thunnus; species Thunnus albacares. Next base: position 24,237,402 of record NC_058124.1, on the reverse strand, counting down.
CTCACTGCATACATAACATACATGTATGCCACAGTCTGTCTCTTTTAGGTCTTTTTGGTGTTTCATATTGCATATCTGAGGAGTTTACATTCACTTTGATGGCCTGTTTTTCCTTCATCCAGTATTATTTGGGTGACATTTTTTTTCATTTTGTTTACTGTCAATTTGCACGTATTTTCAGGATAGCAGCATGTGTAATGACAATTAGTCATGTAGAATAATTTTCATGTTGTTTTTATGTGACTAACATGCATTTGCATGCAAGCCTGGCATCAATGCTCCTGCTTTTGTATGGCTGATAAGCAGCAACCTCCTCTTACTGGTAGTTTGACGTCTCAGTGCAGTCATAAACTGTGTGTTTGTGTGTGTATGTGTGCACATAGCAGGTCAGTGCATCCGTTGTGTGTATTTTTGTTTGTGTGTCTGTACAGTTTGTATGTGTTCAGCACCAGCTTTACCTCACCAGTCACACCCTCAGTGCCTCTGCCGAACCACAGGCTCCAGTTCTTATTAGCACAAAGACGCTGCTTTGTCATTTAATATTGAGAATGGCATTACTGGAGAGATCAGCAAAAATTACTCTCATTTGGGTCAAAGACATGAAATTTCTCAAATGTCTTATGCGGATTTGATTTTGACAATTTGTTTGAGTACTAGTATTCTCAGTTGTATATTTATTCACCATTTTAAATCTTGAAATAATCATCTGCTGTATCCAGTAATGCCTGTACAGTCTCAGTCAATCATCCAAGCCTTAGCCATCTTTATGTCATTGTTTCTCAAAACATCCATTCTTGTCTTTCTCTCTCCTTCTGTCCATCCCTTGTTTGTGCTTTTCACCCCCCTCCCAACCCCTCCACGTATCTATGTCTTCCTTCATTCTCTCTCCATGTCTTTGTCAATACGCACTTTTACACACTAAATAACATTTCAACCAAACAATAAACACGGATATTAGAAGAAGGCGCTCAATGGAAAGGCAGCCCCCACTAAATCTACCCCTGTCAAACCCAAACCCGCTCCAGTAAAGCCAGCCAAGGCTGGAGCAAGCAAACTTGTAGTCAAGCCACCTATGCCCACCAAAGCTTCCAAGTCTTCCACTGCCAAGCAATCCAAAGCAAAGCCCACTGCAGTAGAGATCCTCTTGTCTAAGATCAAGCCAACTGCAGCAGCTAAATCTAAGCCCACAGCTGCCTCAGCTAAGAACGGCAATGGTAAACCAGCTGCTGAGAAGAAAGAAAATGGCACAGGTAAAGCCAACGGCAATGGCAATGGAAAAGCTGCTGCAGCAAAAACTAATGGCAATGGCAAAGCTACAGCTGAGGCCAAACCTACAGCTCAGGCTAAAGTAAATGGAAATGGCAATGGCAAGGTTGTAGCTGAGAAGAAAGTCAATGGTAATGGAAAATCCTCAGCAGATAAGAAAGCCAATGGAAAGGTCACTGTTGTGTCTAAGGTTAATGGAAATGGCAATGGCAAAACTGTAGTAGAGAAGAAAGCCAATGGAAATGGAAAAACTACCATTGAGGTTAAAGAGGTTAAAGTCAAAGTTAATGGAAAAGCAGAGAACAAAGTTAATGGTGAGGCTAAGGCTAATGGCAACAGCAAAGTTATTACTGTGGTAGAAAAGAAAGCTGGTAATGGTGCTGCAAATCAGGCAAAAATTGAAACCACTACAAAAGCAAAGACTGAGAAAGTTGTTAAAGTAGAGAAGATAGAAAAGACTGTGGTCAGTGCAGCTAAATCAGCTGCTAAAGTAGAAGCTACCAAGGCACCTAAGCCCACAAAAGCACCAAAACCTGAACCTACAAAAGTGGCAAAGGCTGTGGCCACCAAAGCTCCAGCAGCTAAAACTCAAGTGAAGGTCAAAGAAGTCACCAAAGTTAAAACTGTGGTCACCAAAGTCCCCCTGGTCAAATCAACGGTGAACAAAGTCGTGAAGAATGTGGTCGAAAAGGTTCCCCTACTGAAGAAAGTAGTCTCAACATCAGCCCCTGTCCGGCCAACTCCACCCAGACCCACGAAATCCAAGGTGGTGGTGGACATTAATGTCAAATCCCAGCACAAACCTTTCCCACCCTTCGGAAAGACTGCGCTGAGTGGAACTACAGTCCCAGCGAAGAAAATTACCAACAGTTATCAACAGGTACAACAGGAAGGCCCATGGTCAGAATGTCCAGAACTGTATGTCCCATCTATCCCATCTGGTTGACAGGTCCTTCCACCATTCAGGGTCTGCAACAAAATTTTATGAATCTTGTTTCTAGGATTTTTTTTTCTTTTTGGGTCTCTTTTTGCAAATAGTTTGGTCTTTCAATATGTGGCAGTCTGTAAATTTTGAGGTAAATCCTTGATGGTGGACAATCTGGTCTTCAGAATGGAAGTTGGTTCATACCAAGCTGGGCACCTTCTCCTCTGTTTATATATCATATGATCTTCATGATCATCCAAACTTCTCTATATGATATGATACAGCGGAGCACATTGAAGCATGGCTAATTGTACGGTTTCATTGTTCTTTACTTCACTTCATACTCCTACCTTAAAGCTGCTGAAACTGGATCTCAGAACCTGAATATACTCCAGCACTCCGTCTCTTTCTTTTCGGGAAACCATTAACGAATCAGTCAAATGAATGAGCATGGATTGTTATGGTACAGAAACTTAACCTGAGAAAACACAAATACTATCACATTCTACACACATGCAACACAACAAAACTTTCCTGTCACTCTGTCATTCTCTTTCTTTGTTTTTTTTGAAGTACCTGTGTTTTCTCTCCAACACCTGTCTCCGGTCATATTTTGTATCAAATATGAATAAAGCAGCCTCACAGAACCAAAAAAGCAAGCTTTTACATCAGAGCTTGCATTTCATTCAATGTGTATGGTTATCTTCTATGAAGCTTACTCAAGGTAGAGAAACATTGGGAGGTTCATATTTATTAGTGGGTTCTGGGAAATTCATACCATGATTTGACTTTTACAATGAATTAACTGAATTCTGTTCTGTGAGGCTGTTGATTGGGTTGTCGCTTGGTTTTCTGGTCTTGGGTGAAACTAGACATCCCGAAGCATCAAGTCATGATGTTTTCATCTCAAGGGATGGATAGAGGCTCTCAGCCCTGTTTCCAGTAAGAGCAGACTTAACCCTTTCATGAATCTTGGCTTTGTGAGCTTCAAAAAGCAAAAATTGCTCAACGATACAATAAAAAGAAATCTCAGCAAAGTAGTCTCAATGACTCCCTAAATCTTGCATCTGGCAAAATTTATAGTCATCAAGATTCTGAGACTACCTGGAATTTCTTTTCTATAATGAATCTTTACAACTTTAAAAATGTGAGTTGCCAGTGAAAATGACTTTGCCTTTGGCAACCACAGTTTTATGATGTGTTTCGTTCTCTTCTTTTAACTCATCATTACTTACAAGCAGACTTTGAACTAACCAAGCTCTTCCAATCAAATCTGCTTACTTCCTCCCTGCTCCCCATTTCCTGTCAACTTGACCAATCAGGATGTAGACACTGAACATTCCGAAGCTGGCCACACCCCTACAGAGACTGATTATTACTATGAGGAGACAGCCCATCTGCCAGAGGGTGAGATGACTGGACAAGAAGTGATCCCTTCACAGGTAAAAAAAAAGATAAACACACAGATCAGCGACATAGATCAAAGAGATGAAAACCCCAAGAACACGGGCAGATCAGATAACCCTTATAAAGGACAGAAATTAAACACCAAATTGTCCGATAGATTTGCAGAATCTTAGAATATGAAATCAGAGTGATTCGAGGATAACAATTAGGATAAAGGGACAAAAACAAGAATAAATCATCATCTCAGTACAAGAGGCTTTCATCACCAAAGGAAGAAGACGGTGTAATGCCTATGTGGTGGTGAGCCCAGTCTTTGTAGTTTAACCAAGTAGTTTTAACTGTGTCTCTCTTTACACTTTTCTAACCACACATCACTGTTTTGTTGGCACCGATGCCAAGAGACAAGACATAATGAAAAAAAACCTCTCTCAAAGAAGAATGCACCACATCCATCTGCTTGTATCATCAAACATTTTTATGTGGCTCCCCTTTTCCTTAACAGCAAGATTGGCGTTTTGTTCTCATCTCAAGATCCCTGGTTGATCAGGTTGTGATCTTGAAATAAGAGCAAAAATCTTGTGAAAAAGGGATTCACACAGGAATATTTGATATGCAGTTATAACCAGAGCAACAAAGGGAGATGAATATAATGCATTCTTCTTTGTGAGAAAATCTAAATGAACTAGAGAATACAGTAAATGCTGCAACTGACTGAACAGCTCTAAACTGTTTCTCATAGTTTGCTTCTTTTGGCAATAATGTTTATTGTCATCATTAACATTTCATCTGTATTAGCTGACTTTGATGACTTTGTTATGTTTTCCAATTTTGATACTATGAATGTTTATGCTTCTGTTTTTGAGAGGAATATGTTATGTGCTATATGGTTTTTTCCTAGGAACAAATGATAATATTATCCAATCTAAGATGTATTCAATATTTTTTTTATTATTACTTTTTTATATGACACACCAGTCCAGCGTTATTCCCACTGGATTCATATTTGTTTTTCAAACATCTATGGTAAGTAAACTAGAAAATAACATGGTAGTAATTGCTTTGCATAGCATAGCACATTGCCGCAGCTTGTTTACACAAAGTGTTTCATATCAGCCTTGTGTGTTTAAGGATTTTGCAGGCATTCTGAGTTTTAATATTCTCTCTTTAACTTTTAGTATTTCAGATTTAAAACATGCTTCATCAAATTTGGAGAACTCCTTTGGTTACAGTTCATAACACACAAGCTGATGAGGATATGCTTTGGTGGAAACACATATTATCATGAGCAACAATAGATTATTAACAGAAGACTTAAGGTAGCAGAATAAACCTGATAGTCATAATTCACTTGAAAAAGTCAGACTGAAGTTACAGTGTGAAGGACTGATAGAGTCCCCACAGTCTGTCTGTCAGATGCCTTTTTGTTTTTTGTCCCTGTGTCACTGTTTATTTGCAAAAGGTAAGACTCACTTCTTTCTATATATGCCCTCCTCTTTCACTCTCCCTCTTGTTTCATCCTGTATTTTCTCTCCTTTACTAACATTTCCTCATCATAAATACCTCTCACCTCCTCCTTTCACTGTTCCTTCTTCCTCTTGCATTTTTCTTTTCTTTTGCTCGATTCATCCTCTCCTGTCCCTTCATCTATCCTGTCTCGTGGCTTTGATAAACCCAAACCAGCCCCAGGAGCCGCCAACACTGGTGGGAGAGGAGGTAGATGCCACCAAGGCAGGCGGTGTGGGCGAGGAGGCCTTCACTGAGGAGTATGTGACTGGGGACGTGGGAATGAGGGAATACGACTATTCCTACAGGGACTACAATGAGCCGTTAACAGACACCAGAGATCTTGATGCCAACATGGGCCCCGCCCTGTCCGCTGTGACAGACGAGGGAGGCGTAAGTAATTTTGCTTCAGAGGCAAAAAAAAAAAAAAACTAAATAAGTTCATTTCAACCAACTCTGAATCCTAGTCAAATTGTATTCAATGTCCTCTCAAATGACTTGTTTGAGTTTGCCGTCTCTCAGGGGCTATATTGGAGAGACATTGGTGTTTTTCTGTGTGTTTTGTTTTTTGCCACTCTACACCTATTGACATTCTTACCTATGGTGGCTAATTTGAACATGGTAGGAAATTCTACCCGAGAGACAATATAGCCATAATTTCCACTGCTTCAAATAAGTGAGGGCTTTAGATAAAGCTAAAAGTAATAAAATTAGTTTAGAAATCTCAGGAGGAGCAGCTACAACTTCAGCTATAGTTAGATACCTAGTCTTGACCTTTAAAATTAACCTTCAGACTATCCTTCCACTGGATTCATTGGTTGTTAAAACCTGTTTTATTTTCCCAACCCAAATGTTCAAAATGGCCACCATACTAGTAAGGTCTAATGATAGGTTACATTTTATGCCGGCAAGCTCAATCAATCGCAGAGGAACCTATATTTGAATGCATTTCCAAGACCTAGTCCCTACATCATTGGTTGAAATGAGATTTATTTTATACGGTATAAAGTCAGCAACTTGGGACCCCTGGAAGAATAGCTACTACCATCGTAGACGCTAATGGGGATCCTATCATAAACATGCATACAGTGCATAAAGGGGCATTTCAAAGTGCAGCAAATAACCAAATTGCTGCATCTTTTGTTTTGAATGCCATTTATCTCAGTGTGTGGCTTCATTTAGCGCTGCTAAGCCCAGATGATTCTCTGTATCAATGCTAAAAAATCTCAAAGTAATGGACCAACAGTTTGGAGAACCATTGAACCAACGGTATTTGGACGAAAGTTTATGCCTTTATCACAAGTAAAACAGGTTTTAATTTTATCATTTTATTTTCTACATCGGCATATTAGTGTTTAATATAATGTAGTAAACATACAGTATGTGGGTGTCTTTATGTAAGTGTGCATCTACTGTACCTGTTATCTAAATGCTTGGAGCCAACCACTATTATCTGTCACATGGGTTCTGTTTGTGTGTTTGTGTTTGTCTTTAATTTGCTTTGTATGTGTGTGTGTGAGTGTGAGTACCTCTGTACTGACTGTGCTGTGTTGTTGGCTACATGTGTGTTTTCCTCAGGCTGCCATCAGAGGCCAGAAAGGAGAGAAAGGAGAACCTGCTGTCCTAGAGCCTGTGAGTTACTGATTGTCTTTAAGCAGCTTTTATCTGAGCAGGTAGATGTAAACTGCCTCACTCTGTGACAGAAAGGAAAGGCTTCCTCCAAAGGTCCAAGGATTTGCACCAGCAACTCTCTAGTCACAATATTGCTTCTCTAACTGTGTATGTGTGAACTCACCATAAAGCAGTTGCTCATCATTCATGTTCTGTATCCAAGGTAATCCAAGATATAATTACCACATAGATAGGAAGGTGTGATTTAGATGTAAGACTTATTCACCTTTTGGGATTTTAGAACCATACCCGTTCTGTTATTATATCATACAACTGATCTATGGCTGGTAACTTACACTGTTCCCTATTCTTTGGGAAACATTATCAACGCCTTTGACCTAATTGACCTGCTGTTAATTTTTCAAATGGGGAACTTGGAACAACTTCAGCTTCTTGTCCTGCAAACAAGTTGAAGAGCTGAGCATGTTTTCATATTTGATCTAAACTGAATTGTTACTGAATGTTTTATCCCTCCTACAGTTCATAATTCAGTCCCAAAATGCTGAAATAAGTCCTTTAACTTCAAATTTTAAAGTCAGATCTTTTTACTGCATCAAATATGTCTTTTTAGTTAAGAAAATTGAATTGAAAAAGTAAAGGTGCATTAAAACAACATTTAAACAAGCTTTCTACTCCTGTATTACATTTTTAACTTTGTTTGGTCTTTTGCAGGGTATGCTGATTGAGGGACCCCCGGGACCTGAGGGACCTGCTGTAAGTAAATAATGGTTATTCTTCTATCCTTCTGTGAGCTATGAGTTATGTCAATGGGGGTAGTGTAATGTCTTTGGTACCAATATTAGGTAGCTCTCTAGCCAGTACACTTCTTTATTGCAAGGTTATGACATTAAAAATTGTTTAGGGTATGGATTTCCTATGCAACACTGTGATTAAACCTCACCAGAATTTATGGAAACGGCTTTGCTTATTGTGACTGTAACCAGAATATTCATGCACTCTCTCCTCCTACCTCTTTCAGGGTCCTACTGGGCCCCCTGGCCATTCTGGACCTCCTGGCTCTGTCGGTGACCCTGGCGAGAGGGTGAGTCTTTTACTTTATCTGAAGATGTGCAGGTTTGTCAAGACATTAATGCTAAATCTCTGCACAGACACAATTCTGCATCAGTACCAGTCATTGAAGATGCGCTTTGCAAAAAAAGCGCATTTCATTTCTACTCTTCCCTTGAACTTCCTGGTCACTGCTCCCTCTCTCCATCCTGTAGGGCCCTCCTGGTAGGGCTGGTTTGCCTGGAGCTGATGGAGTCCCTGGACCTCCTGGAACCTCAGTCATGCTGCCTGTGAGTCACCCTTAATCTGTGATGCTTACTATACATGACTAATGTCTGAATTGGTCATAAATGTGAGTGACGTTTAATCCAACTTGGGCAAATGTTTTATGGATGTCTTTAGTGCACCAACATAAGATGTGACATTTGCCCCTTCTGTATAGTTCTGCATGTACAATATACATACATACATACCCCTTAGCGGGTTGAGGCTGGCTTTTCATTAAATAATGGATATTGGCCGGTCAAAGACGTCCACTACCAAAATGATGGAGGTTCCTCCCTATTCACAGTCACGCTATAGTCTAGAAACCTGCCATCATATTCATACTTGCTTGTCCTTTTTTATTTGTTCAAGTAATTGTTCAGCAGTGTTTTTTGTTGATAAATTATATTCATTTTATCCTACAGTTCCCCCCTACCTGTCCACAGGCACAGTGGGGCTCCCCATCTTAAAGAGCCTCTAACCTTGAGGATTTACATTATCTCCTAACATAATCTAAATCCTTTTTACCTTTTCTTTCTGCAGTTCCGTTTCGGTCAGAGTGGAGGAGATAAGGGTCCTGCTGTTTCTGCACAGGAAGCCCAGGCAGCAGCCATCTTGTCTCAGGCCAGGGTGAGTTATTACTTCACATTGCGTCTGTGCAGTTAGTTTGCTTCAAGGACCATCATCATTATAGCTTTGACTCTCACCTCACAATTTCCTTGAGATCCTCACTGTCTGTTATAAACTTAGTGATTATAGATGTGTAATAATGTCTAATAACTATAATAAATGCAGATATGATTTTGTGGATTTCAGCCTTCCTTAGTAAATGTCAGTTATTACTACAGATGTTGAAAAAGACACTTCATGAGACTTGAAAACTGGTTAATTCACTATGGAATGGGTCTTAAACTAAAATTAATGCATAGGTCTACATCTTAATTATTTCAAGCAGCCATCTGCATTCATCATAGTTTATCTTGTGATGTGTTGTCTCTAGATGGCACTGAAAGGACCACCTGGACCAATGGGATTCACTGGACGCCCTGGACCACTGGTATGTAACGTGAAACCTCCGTCCTTACTTGAACATATTAAAAGTTTGTTGTTGTCATCGCAACACTATACCAAAAATGTTGACCTATACAAGGATTTTCCCTTTATTCACTTATTACTATATTTTATGTAGGCTGGTGATCTTGGTTGAGTCTCTTGTCTCTCATTTTATGTGACATCATTGTTAAGGGGCATGAGAGGATAAATAGGTCAGATGATGATGGTGATGTTGATTGTGTCTGTTTCAGGGAAATCCAGGAAGTGCTGGTCTTAAGGGAGAGAGTGGAGACCCAGGTCCTCAGGTAAAAACATGTCCTATACCAAACCTGACCTCACATCACTCAGAGCCAGAGTCAAGTTTTTTTAAACCATTTATATGTCAAATGTAATAAACTGACCCTTTTACAGCACATCATTATATTATAATTGAACCTTGGATCCATGACAGGCATTTCTCACAGACATCTAATTTATTTGTCAGGGCCCCAGGGGACCCCAGGGTATGATGGGACCTCCAGGAAAATCAGGAAGAAGAGTGAGTATAAAAAAAATCCGACATGCCTTGTCATTGCATTTTTGTTAATTTTTTTATTGTTTGTTTAATCCAAAGTACACAGGCAGGAGGTAACTATTGTTTCTCCAAGAGGCTCATGGTCTGCTACAGGTTTACATAAATTCCATAATAAATATTATAGATGTTGACAAGTCTGTCATCAGAAAGTGTTAACTTACTGCACCTTTGGAAATTTCCAGCTAGGGTTACGTCAAACCAGAAGTTCCCTCTGCAACACTTGGACAAGAAATCATCTTCTTCCATAGCTACAATGCTCCTATAGTCCTGTTTAAATTCTCTCTATCTTAGCCAAGCATGTCCTATCAAAAACAAAACATGGGTACCAGAAACTGGCAGAACTGGGTCTGATATACAGTAGTAATTTAAAACATGTTCTTCCTCTGCTCGTCTCCCACAGGGCCGTGCTGGAGCTGATGGTGCCAGGGGAATGCCAGGAGAGACTGGAATTAAGGTAATTTCTATCTGGTGTCATTCCTTAATGGACATATTGGCTTCTGATTTTCAATCTTAGTTTGTAGCTGACCTTTTCCTGTGGCTGGCATTTCAAAAGTCCTGGAACAGATCCCCATACTTCTATAAAACAAAGAAACACTAGTGTTATTTAAGTGTCAATTCATACAGACTGTAACTGCAATTCCAGCAGTAAATATTTTATCTTTTGATGCATTTTGTTAGTAGTGAATTTATAAAATGAGAAATGTGCAACCTGGTAGGCTTCAAGCTTTTACTTGGTATTTGTCTTGCTGGGACAAATCGAATCAAAAGTTAAACTCAGTATTAATGCATCAACTCCACTAATAATAACTAACATGTCTTGTGTCTCTCTTTCAGGGTGACCGTGGGTTTGATGGTCTTCCTGGTTTGCCCGGTGAGAAAGGACACAGGGTGAGTCAAAAACAAAACAATCACAATGTCACATATACTTACCATCCAATGCAAAGAGACTGTGTGGCAGTTTAAGTCCACAAGTCGACAAACTATTGTTATTATTATTGTTATTATTAGTAGTAGTAGTCATAGTAGTAGAAGTAAAATACTATTCATCATCCTTGAATGTTTATCAGATATTTAAATACATAAAATATCTAAATAAATATTTATCTTAATTCTAATCCCTCATCATCTCCTCAGGGTGACACTGGAGGAATGGGACCCCCAGGATCTCAAGGAGAGGACGGAGAGAGGGTAAGAAGATACGAGAAAAGAATCTGAAACTACTCCAGGCAATTTTCAAAACATCTGTCCTCATGTCTCTAATCAGCGTCTTTCCATACATGACATACTGTTTCCGTTTGCGTTTTCAGGGAGACGACGGAGACATTGGACCCAGGGGTCTCCCAGGTGAACCAGTGAGTGTTTCCATGACAACACAGCTGATCCTCTGAATCTATCTGCTTCCATCTGTAGCACCACTGCTACCTCCACACCTGTTGTTTCTCACGATATCAATAATGACTGAGATACTTCCTCACTGTAATTACATGCAGGGTAATGATGGAGAGGTAGAAGGTGCAGCCAAGTGCTGTCAGGATCACAGGTGTAGGGTGTAATGGTTTTTACACAGCAATTACCAACACATGTACAGACTGAAAAGCCTCCTGAAAAGTAATAGCTCTCAATAAACAAGAGTAAGACACCTGATTAACACAAGAGTAAGCACAGCAACCATTAAGTTTTTTTCTTATCACTCACCCACAAGTTTTTTTTCTTTCTACATACTATTATTTCGGATGTCAATTCCTGTCAGTTTCATTTCAATTAAGATTAAAATATAAAACATGTTACAAAGTAAAAAATAGTTATAAATGCATAGCTTGTATTTATCAAAACAAACAATAACACTCATTACAATACTCAATATAAAGTCTGTCTGCATACATGTGTTGCTCTATTTATGTGTCCTTTTGTGTGTGTTTGCCTTTAGGGACCTCGTGGTTTGCTCGGACCTAAAGGTCCTCCTGGAATCTCTGGACCTCCTGTGAGTAAAAACAATTTAAAAACCACATAGTGCTGCCGAACTTTTAGCAGTATTATTGTATCCTTCTGTGGCCACTGAACACCCACAGTACTTGAAACAACACCCTGTGACCTGATATAAAGAAGGGGATATCCAGTAATCTAAAAGTGAACATGTAATGTTCCCACAATCACCTCAAAACTATACCAAGACACTCTTACATGGCCAAGTCTCAAGTATCCATTTGGAAACCATACATTATATTTATATATAGTGGAGTTGTTTGGCTGAAGTGAAGCTCTCCCCTTTAGCAGCAGGGTTTAAGCGCCTGCTGATTCACACAAATCTTAAGGTATACACTAGCATCATCAATAAAGGCTGTAACTTGCTGCCAATGGCACAGAGCAAGGTACTAGCAATGATAATTTGTTTTGTACTGCAGTCAGAACCTGACTTCCTTTTGCTGTTTATTGTTAGCAGGATATACAACATCATCATACTAAGTACAACAGTTTTTGAATTTTTTATATCTATTCTGTTGATGGTTGACATCAATTTTGTTCAGATTTCCATCCTGATTTTGAATTTTTCTCTATTTATTCTCTCTTCTTTCAGGGTGTGCGTGGAAATGATGGGTCCCAAGGTCCCAAGGGAAATTTGGTTAGTTTCACTTTATGTTTTCTAACATGTTATCACGTAACCTTGTTCTTCTGAAATGACAGATATTTAGTATCACTACCTATTACATTGAAAGACCTCTCTTATGAGTATTTCTAAGATGTGATTCTCCCTCCCTTGTCTGTCCTCTTCTCTCCTCTCCTTCTATTTGCTTTCCATTTGTCATCACTTCATCTTTTTCCATTTCTATCTCTCAGGGTCCCCAAGGAGAGCCAGGACCTCCAGGTCAGCAGGGAACCCCAGGAACTCAGGTGAGATAGAAGACAACTGGTCAGGACAGGGGACATACTTACGATATTAACTCCACTCATCAATAATTTCTCATCAGTAATTATATGCTAAAGAACATAGCCATGCACAAACATGCTCATGAAAATAAAAGGAAACAGTAATGTTGAGTCTGTAGGCATTGTATACAGTGAACATAGTATGTCTCATGTGTTTTGTTGTTTCTTTTTTTGCAGGGAATGCCAGGACCTCAGGGAGCCATTGGACCCCCAGGAGAGAAAGTAAGAGACCAAAAATACATATAGCTAGTCTGTATCAAAAGTACAAAAGGAATACAGGAAGTTAAATTCTCCAAGGAAAAATAGTCAATAAGCAACAGTCATGAGATAAACTGACCAGGACAATCAAGATGAATTTTGTGCTGCGGCAGATTCAGTTCTTTGAGAGAGATTCAGTATTGCAATGAAACCACATTTGCAGAGCAAAACATTTGTTTTACTCATAGTTACCCATTTGTTTTCGTTAGTTGATGAATAGCTTTTAGCTAGGTAGCTAAACTGTTTTTACAAGTTTTCCTTCGTCTGGTGTTTTGTGGCAGTTACTTAATAGATTCAAGTGTATTACAACCAACCTCCAGACTGTAGTAGAGCACACTCAAGAGAGAGTTTTGCATCTAGCTCATGAGATTCGGCCAACAGACAGGCATATTGTATATGGTTAAGTGTAAATTGACATCCACTAAATTCTATCTTTAGTTTACCCAGATATGAGACACTTGAAATGAAAAGTGTAAATGGAGCCTTATATTTACCTCCCAGGCCACTAATTTGTTTGTCACTTCAGCTCATGACCACCTTGTTTTCTCCTCCAGGGTCCCACAGGAAAACCAGGTCTGCCAGGAATGCCCGGAGCCGATGGCCCTCCTGTAAGTTTGTCTCCTCTTTTTTTCTTTGTTTATATCTTTACAACTGAATTATGTTGAATCCACCAACAGTGGATATCCTTCCTGGGGTTTGAACTTTCTGTCCTCCCTTCTCAGGGTCACCCAGGAAAGGAGGGGCCTCCCGGAACCAAAGGAAACCAGGTGGGTATCAGTCATAACCCCATCACACCGCATCCCCTCCTTACAAACTCATTTCACCTATTACACATGAAGACAAGTGAAACATATTACATCTAAAAGAGTTTCAATAAAAAGGCACATTTATAGTAAATTTGCTGGTGCAGTTACTTATATCTTTGTGATTGTAGTTGTCAACATATTTATGTTATGGTATTTATTTTGTTGTAAACTTGTCCCCCTCTCTCTTTGACCTTTTCCAGGGCCCCAGCGGTCCTCAGGGAGCTATTGGCTATCCTGGCCCTCGTGGCATCAAGGTTAGTACAGAAACCAGCTTTTAACCCTTAAAAACTATTCTATTGACATTTTTTTGATTATGGTGTCAGTTTGTATTACCTGCACAGTTTGGATGACTTTTCTCTCTTTTGGATTTTGCATTGCATGTGTACAGAAACTGTGCCCCAAATATTCCTTAGCTCATCAATGATTTGATCAATTTAATGCTTTGATTGCAGGGAGCTCAAGGAATCCGTGGACTGAAGGGCCACAAGGGAGAGAAGGTAAGTTATTCATTTTAGTTTAATATTTAATACTTAAAAAATACACATCACTCATCAAGAAACACAGGACATGTTCAGGTCTTTTTGATTTTTAGGGCAAAATGCTTTTAGACAAAACGTGTTTGATGTATTTTTTTTGTTGAGTATTTATGTTTTTTGTTTGTCTGTGTTTGTAGGGAGAAGATGGTTTTCCTGGAATTAAGGGAGATTTTGGCGCCAAAGGAGAGAGGGTAAGATGGGATGATGGAGAAATGATTGAATGATGATGATGAAAGATGATTTGTTCATTAATGGAAAGATGGATGAATGGAGGGCTGGACTGATTGATTGATGTATTTTCATTCTCCATATACATTGTTTTAATTTATCTTGATGGTTTTACTGTGTCTGTTCTCCTGCTGACAGGGTGAGCTTGGAGTATCAGGCCCCAGAGGAGAGGATGGTCCAGAGGGGCCAAAGGGTCGTGTAGGACCCCCTGGTGAGATCGGACCCCTTGGACTGGTTGGAGAGAAGGTACGACCTGATGATTGGCTCTTAGTAACATGCAACAGGTTACAGATATTCTTGGTTTATCCACTGTTATTATTATGTTTACAGGGGTATTCTATTAAAACTGAGGTTTTACTCGCTAATTGCTGACATAGGGATATTCTCCCAAGTTTTTTGCGATTAGTGAATAACCCCATCCTTGTTCAAACATTAGGAGAGAAAAGGTTATCATGCCGCCCTCTTGTGGTGGTATTTGCTGTTAAGTGAAATCCCCTTTTTAAACTCATGGACAGCACCTCTAGGAAAACAGGAGTAGCTGACAGAGGCGACTGTATGGTCCTATTTAGCAAAATTGGACAGTCAGTTTTTTCTGTGAGAGAAACAAATCTTTGGAATACTCTGCCTGTAACTGTAGCTGTGCTCCATACTGCAATTTTACTCAGCATCTACTCAGACATGTGTTCTTGTATGATGTAGAATTAACTCTAACTTGTTTGTAGTGTTTTATACCTGTCTGATTGTATTGTTTGTTAAAGCTTGTTAAGACAAGCAGCTGTGATACATTTTCTTCTGTTTTTTCCTCCTGTTTTGATTGTAATTCTGCTATGAATGAAGTGTTTTATCCATTTGTCAGTCAAGACTACAGGTTGCACATTTACATCATTGTCACCTATAGATAAACAAATAAATAATAATATTGACATATGGAATTTGTTTTATAATTATATTATGCATTTAATTTTCACATAAAGCAGTTTTTTTTTGTATTATACTTAAGTGTTGGATATATTTTAATTTGCTGCAATACATTTTTGCCATGAACTTCACTGCATGATAATCATGTGATTGTAGTAAATCTGAGCACAGTATCAGAAGTGCTGCATTTTTCCTCCTCAATATTATGGCATATATTCCTGTTAATTTACCAAACAATACTTGTATATTTCATGTCAGATTAGAATCATTGTTGATGTGTAACAGGTTGATGATATTTAAACAAACTTACAGCTATTGTGACCATTTGGGTTTAAGGCTAATGATTAATGGAGTCAACATGTAATTTCAGGGTAAACTTGGTGTACCTGGACTTCCTGGATATCCTGGAAGACAAGGACCCAAGGTAAGAACGACACAAACATAGTATATCCCATCATTGAGCTAATGATTGATTGATTCATCCAGGTGAGAAACAGTGCTGATGTTGAGATATCATTTTGTTTTTTAGGGATCTCTTGGATTCCCAGGATTCCCCGGATCTAACGGCGAGAAGGGAACAAGAGTAAGTTGATGGTTCTGCAGAAGATTTAGCTTCACAAATCAGAATATCAATATTCTTGAGACTGTAAATGATTTGTAGTCAAAGCTGTGATCAGAGCGAGAGTTGCTGTGTCAAATGATGTTTCTGATTTATTGTCCACACAGATAAAATAGATTACTGGATACATTAAGTTAGACAGAATACTTAAGTACAGTTCACCTCAGTCTGTTTGAGTTTATGATCATGTTTTTTTTTTCAGGGTCTGTCAGGCAAATCAGGGCCAAGAGGACAAAGAGGACCAACGGTACTGTTTGTTAATTTATGCATTAATTCACATTATATTCATTCAATTTTTCAGTCAGCTTGTAAAATCTATTCTGCTCAGAGGATAAAGATTATTTTATTTTGATTCTTTCTTCCACTTAAACTATTGAGCACAAATGGATATACAGTATCAGTCAAAAGTTTGTGTGTGTCCAAACTTTCTACTGGTACTGTAAACCCATATAAACTCACTTTTTTGTGCTCGTGGTATTAAACACTGATTTGATTCACAGATAGCATCACTTTTGCATTGTTTTTGACTGATGGAGGCTTCTCACTAAGTAAGTTTACTATTTTTGTCCATCAGGGTCCCAGAGGTCAGAGAGGACCAAGGGGCGCGACCGGGAAATCAGGAGCAAAGGTTTGTCTACTCAGTGGATTTATTCTGATTACACTTTGAATCTTTGTTCGCAAACGTGCTACGCAAGCGCCATTATGTTGATTTTTTTAATGATGATAGTTGGTGTTGATTATCATGTTGACATTGTTAATACAATTGTCTATATCATTATCATTATATATTTATATTGATGGAATCTAAACTTCATAAACAGGATATATAGATTTTTGTATTTAATAACTCAATTTGAATTTGCAAAACCAACAGTTTAAATAAAGACACAGGGCAGTTTTTTTATGGCATGTCAGGAAAAATGTTTCAGCTTACTGCATACAGCATTTGCCGTCTTGCCTGAAACACCTACCACCTGTTATCTGTGATTTATTTACATGTTTCTTTATATCTTTGCCTTAAAAGAACCTGGCTCAAAATTGCAGTGGAGGCCATATCAAGAAGCAAAAGATATTGAACAACAATAGTTTGTTATCCTATTTTTAACATTTTTTTTTTACTGTGTGTTTTTCTTTTATTGTTGCCTATTAGGGAACTTCAGGAAGTGATGGCCCTCCTGGTCCTCCCGGAGAGAGGGTGAGCTCTTATTTTTCATTACAGCAAAGCACCAACACCAGTGCTGATGTCCTGCTGGGTAGCACTTGGTCAGAGCCTTACATTCAAATCAGTACCTCATGTTGACCCTGCATGTTCTTATCATATCATATGTTGTTGTCTCACCAGGGATTGCCCGGACCTCAAGGAGCCAACGGTTTCCCTGGACCAAAGGGACCTCCTGTAAGTAAAATGTTTTAATACCAGTTACTAATTAACTGAAACAGTGGTATCATGTGGCTGTTCATAAGAGAATTGTTATACATTGTTCCAGTGTGGTCTGGGGTTTGGGTTTGGTTTTCCCCTCATGCTTGTAGGGAAAGCTCTCTTAAGGTGGCGATTTAATGAATATTTGATGGTTAATTGATGTTTCCTTACAGGGACCACCAGGAAAGGATGGACTGCCTGGACACCCTGGCCAGAGAGGAGAAGTTGTAAGTTTTTCACTCCTCTTTCAGATGGCTAAATGTTCCTCTTTTATCTTTTATCTTGACGTCCACCACGGCTCTCTTGAAGGATATAGACACTCAGAAATCATGTCAGTGATTAGTGATTGTGATTATTAAGGTTGAACTGCTTACTCCGTTGTTTGTTGTTCCTGCTGCAGCTGGCATCCCAGAGAATAGCTATGCATTTGGCTATCTATGGACCTGCTAAATAGTTTTTCACATGCTTATGTCATGTAAACTGGAATGTCATTTTCTGTTCATTGAGTAGACAAATCATTGGGGCCAAACTCTCTCTACAAAATGATTGTTTCATTGTCCACTTCAGTCATGAAGCTAAGATAGTGATGAAGGGGATGAGAAGGGCTGAGTTGTTCTGACGATCTAGACGTGACTTAGACGCATTATGATGCATCTCAACAATAGGAAGGTTGTCAGATATGTTGTATATTTTCAGTGTGTCTTGACCGAATTTCTCTTCTCCAGGGTTTCCAAGGTAAGATGGGTCCACCTGGGCCTCCTGGAGTCGTTGGACCTCAGGTGAGTTTCTTCTTAGTTGTGCACAATTTTCTCACTTATGATAAAATATTCAATTCTAAAGATAGAGGGTGTTGTATACTGGACATTTTTTAAAGCCCTCAGAGGCAAATTTGAGATTTGTGAAATTAAATAAAAATTGAATTAACTTGAAAATGAGTGACAGCAGTTTTCACAACAACACAACTTTTTGTCTTTTTTCCCAACATCATCTTCCCCCCTTTTACCTTCTCCATCTCCATATCCATCTATCTCTCCATCCTCTCAGGGTCCATCTGGAGAAACTGGCCCCATGGGCGAGCGTGGCCACCCCGGACCCCCAGGTCCACCTGGAGAGCAGGGACTCTCTGGTCCCTCAGGGAAGGAAGGCACTAAGGGAGACCCTGGACCCCCAGGAGGCCCAGGTAAAGATGGGCCCCCAGGACTGAGAGGTTTCCCTGGAGAGAGAGGACTGCCCGGAACCCCTGTGAGTATGACTCAAAGTAATATTGCGTAGATTGTCAGGTAGATACTTTGAGCCAAACTATAGGCTGCCAGTTGATTTTACGAAATGATTTTAAAGCTTATATTGATCCCTTTAATCACAATAAATTGATCTCTGGAGAAAAGTGTCCAGCTTAGGTGAAAAATGACTAACTGATCAACTCTTTCTTGTCTTTTCTTCCAGGGAGGTGGAGGACTGAAGGGAAGTGAAGGACCTGCCGGACCTCCTGGACCTGCTGTATGTTTAAAACCACATGAGTTCATTTTCATCCCCCAAATTCAAATTTATGGAGTTTACATTTTTCAAATATTTGAATATTTCATTATGACATGTCTTTATGAAATTGTTCCAGTTGGTAATCATAGTATATCTCACTTCATGTATGTATACCTGCTGTATCAGTACTGTCTTTATGCTATTGTACCTCTCTAGGGATCTCCTGGTGAGAGGGGATCAGCCGGTACCGCTGGACCTGTTGGACCTCCTGGCAGACCAGGCCCTCAGGGGCCTCCAGGACCCGCTGGAGAGAAAGGAGTTCCTGTGAGTATCTGTAGATGTTTGTCCAATGTATAGTAGGGCTCCTGACTCAACATTCAAAATAAGGTGTTGTACATCCAACCAAAGCTTAAATGTCAAATATTCTTATTGTTATTCTTGTCTTTTTTCCTCTCTCAGGGTGAGAAAGGACCTATTGGCCCTGCAGGTCGTGATGGTGTCCAGGGTCCCGTGGGTCTTCCTGGACCTGCCGGATCACCAGGAGTACCCGGAGAGGATGGAGACAAGGCCAGTAACACTGAGTAACAATCTTAACAACCCAAAGTTGTGTTGGAGAAATGTTGAATCTCCAAATGTGATGCATTATTAACTTGAGTCATGTTTAACAGTATATCATGACATGCATTGTCATATCATCCTCAAGGTTCTAGTTTGTAAAACAAAGGCCTAAAATGCCTTAGATATACTTCAGAATAATGGGTCAGATAGTTTGATGGTTTTTGAGTTGTGCATCCATGTTTTTTTCAGACTCTTTCCTGTAACTTGCTGTGTCTTTGTCATCACAGGGTGAGGTTGGAGAACCAGGCCAGAAGGGCGCCAAGGGAGGGAAAGGAGAGCACGTGAGTGAAATTAAAAAGATCATCAAATCCTAAAATTTGTTTCTGATGGGAAATAATCTGAATTAAAATTTGAATTCAGATTAAATTATTAATATTAATTAAATTATAATTATTGCTGTTTGCTTTTTCTTTGGTAGGGTCCTCCTGGTCCACCCGGGCCAATGGGTCCAGTCGGTCAGCCTGGTCCTGCTGTGAGTACAGATTTTATCTCTTTGAGGACACAATCAGACAGTTCACAGTTACAGTTGGTTGTACTTGTTCCTAAGGGTATGAACTACTAGTTTGATGCAGTAGTTGCAGTTCTTCCTCTGTTTATTTCAAACAAACCAGAACATGAAACACATCACTTCCTGTACAGCAGGAAAGTCACTGTTTTTTGTATTATACAGGTGAGAGAAATATAATAGAGGTAGTGGCAAAGCAGAAGGTTATGACTATAATATCCTATACTATATATGTTTTAACAAGTGAATCAACTAAGTAAGACAGGAAACATTTAATAACCACCGTGAGTGATTACAATCATGGCGACAGTGTTGTCAGCTAAGTCTTTATTTCTCTTTTTTTCTGTTGTGTAGGGTGCTGATGGAGAGCTTGGACCTAGGGG
The DNA here is from genome assembly GCF_914725855.1 of Thunnus albacares. Lineage (NCBI taxonomy): Eukaryota > Metazoa > Chordata > Actinopteri > Scombriformes > Scombridae > Thunnus > Thunnus albacares. The sequence continues at coordinate 24,217,039 of NC_058124.1, read as the reverse complement.
CCAACAGGGGCCATTTGGAGCTAAAGGTGACGAAGGATCCAGAGGATTCCCAGGAGCCCCAGGACCCATCGGACTGCAGGTAACATTAACAAATTCACTCAATTCTTTATTATGTTTTTATTTTTAGACTGCAATGTAAATATTGAGATGATGTTCGGAGCCACATTCTTATGTTTGTTTCTTTGTTTAACTCTTGCCTTCGTTCTGCAGGGATTGCCAGGACCATCAGGCGAGAAGGGAGAGACTGGAGATGTTGGACCTCTGGTGAGTTTCAGGAATACAAGCCGATATAAACTTCTGCACATTTTGTCTTTCACTGGCTTTAAAATTTTAAGAAATTATAACTTTATAATGCTAACAACTATGAAGACAAACTGAAAGTGAGTTCATTATCTGTCTTAATGTTCACTGAGGGGTTCAGTGACTTCTATCATGATATCAGATAAATGATAAAAACATGAGTCTGTCTTTGTTTTCAGGGTCCTCCAGGCCCTCCTGGACCCCGTGGCCCTGCCGGACCCAACGGTGCTGACGTAAGTGTTACAGCTCTTATTTTAAAAATGACAATTGTATAATTTAATATGGGCCACAGTACAAAGAACTGTTGTTTTTATGTGTGTTTTTCAGGGTCCTCAAGGTCCTCCTGGTGGTGTGGGTAATCCTGGACCTGCTGGAGAGAAGGTGCAGAGATAAAGAATTTTCTCTAATATGAACGCAGTTTTTCTGCATATGTGTGATGGCTCTCAAAGTAATAAAAACAAAAAAAAATATTTAAAATTTGTCCTGAGAACTAACAAATACTGTTTGCTCCATAGGGAGAGCCCGGTGAGTCTGGACCACCTGGAATCGGAGGAGAGCCAGGAAAGAAGGTGAGTGGCTGAGTGTCTAACCCTTATACCTTGTGCATCAAGATATTGAGAGACTGTGCCTTTACTGACGGGTTCATACCATCCACGAGATAAGAAAGTGTTCTATGTTCCCATCGGCAGGGTCCTCGTGGAGAACGTGGAGAGAAGGGAGAGGCAGGACAACCTGGAACTGCTGGACCTGCTGGAGGAAGAGGACGACCTGGAGATGACGGACCTAAAGGAAACCCTGTACGACACTCACAGTCAAACACACACACACATACTGACATCGCCACACAGATCAATGACTTTAGACTCCACTGCACAGTGAATGATCTTTGCCTTAAATTCAGATGACATCTCAATCTCTGAATTGTGTTTTTGTCACCACCATCAGGGTCCCGTTGGTTTCCCTGGTGATCCTGGTCCCCCTGGTGAGGTTGGACCCAGAGTGAGTATCATTTTTTTTAAGAATAGACATCAGCATCCTCTTTATAGACCACAGCACTAATATATTCTGTTGATAAGATTTCATAGCAACCGTGTTCTGCTTCACTCTCAGGGTCAAGACGGCGCCAAGGGAGAGAGAGGAGAAGATGGTGAACAAGGAGAATCTGTAAGTCAAACACTATCATAATGCAAGTATGTGAATTAAAAATTGTAAAGTGTCTGTCTCCATATTGATCTTGTCTGCTCTCCGTCCCACTACAGGGCTCTCCTGGACCTTCTGGTGAGAACGGACCACCTGGCCCACCAGGAAAGAGGGTAAGGTCACAATCTTCATCTAACAGGAATAAACCCACCACCTATCTTTTATCCAAACAACCATTATTGTATGCTTTGAGAGATGAAAAAAGAAGGAACATTTTAGTTTGCAAATACTTGGTGGTGGGGCGCCAGTGCAGCAGTAGTGCAGTCAGCATCCAATAATAAGCACAAACAGTGATGTTGTATTCAATATGGATTCTCTCTAGTGTCAGAAGAATGCCCTGAAATGCTTTGAATGGTCTATATTTGACGTTCAGCACATAATCCAGTTAAAAGGCATCTTTCTTGCTATAGATAGGATCAAATTATAGATTAAATTTAATTGGATTTATGATTGAATTATATTTTAATCATGTTTTATTTGCCAGGGCCCTGCTGGAACAAGAGGACCAGAGGGACGTCAGGGTGAAAAAGGAACCAAGGTGAGTCTGAAGATTTTGAGTACATTTTCATTATTGTAATTTTGTCTTCAAGTCCACATCAGCTCACTGTGGGTCTGGGTTGATCATTTAAAGTCTAAACCCATGGCTTACAATAAAGCAAAGAGTAATCAGATACTAAAGTGGACATCTGATGACTATCTCACTTCCTGGTGATGACAATGATCCCAGGATAAATTATTAACTCTGTTTTAATTATGAGAAACAATCTGAACGTGTATTTCTCTTCCTCTGAATCAGATGATGCGTAGAATAACTTTTTAAAACATGCTGGTTTTCAATCATGTTTCTTGTATACTTCATTCCATCTCAGGGAGACCCAGGTGCTGTTGGCCCCCCTGGAAAGACCGGCCCCGTCGGCCCCCAGGGTGTACCAGGAAAACCAGGAACGGAAGGTCTCAGAGGACTCCCAGGATCAGTGGTCAGTAAACATTCAGATTCATTTTTTGTATTTGTAAATGCGGCAACTAAACAATAAAAATTCCACAAGTAACAATATGTGTGTACTGTATACACTGAATGTGTTTCTGTGTTTCAGGGAGAGCAAGGATCTCCAGGCCCCGCCGGACAGAAAGGACCACCTGGACCTATGGTCAGACAACTTTTTATTTTTATTTACACATCTACTCTATACTTTGACATACATTACATTTATTAGACTATGAATTGCTGTCCTCATTCTCTCCTCTTCCTCTCCTCCTGCAGGGACCTCCTGGTTTGCTCGGTCTGCGTGGAGACCCTGGTTCCAAGGGAGAGAAGGGACACCCAGGTCTTATCGGTCTCATTGGACCCCCAGGAGAGCAGGGAGAGAAGGGAGATCGAGGTCTGCCTGGCCCTCATGGATCCACCGGACCTAAAGGAGAGACTGTAAGTCTGACTTTTATCACATGTGCTGGAGAGGTTCACATCATCTGCCATTATTTTCATTGGTTTTGATAATAACATATGAAAACTCATCTCATTTTTCAAATGTCTTGTGTTATTACAGGGAATGGCTGGAGGCACGGGACCCATCGGCCCTGCTGGTCCTCCTGGTCTGCCTGTGAGTGACTTTACTGTTTCATCCCATTAAAAATGCCATCACACTTTGTTCCCAAGATGTTTTTGAGTGTCATATTGATTAATGACAGCAGTAAAACATTGAAGGATGGTGACCATCATAAAACTAAAGTCTCACATCTTTTTCAGGGTCCTCAAGGTATCAAAGGAGCTAAGGGTTCTTCCGTGAGTATACCTTAAGAGTGCTTGTACCACAATATGAGTCCGATTGTTCATGAAAAGTATATTGACATTGATCTGATGGTCTAATAATTCTTGAACTCTCTCCTGGCTTTGTTTAGGGAGGAGCTGGTCCGAAGGGAGAAAAGGGTGTACAAGGACCTGCTGGACCTCCTGTAAGTACTTTCCTTCTTGTTGTGAAAACTTCAGGAACTTCAGGCTTTATCAATTGATTGTGAGTTAATTGATTACAATGTAAACTTGCTTTTCAGGGCCCGCCAGGTGAGGTCATCCAGCCCCTGCCCATCCAGAGGAGTCCCAAGTCCAAGCGTTCCATCGATGCCAGCCAGCTGCTCTCCGAGTCCGATCCCGACATGCCTGCATCTGATGCCACTGGCACTGAGTTCCTGATGGGCAATGAAGGCATGGAGGAGATCTTTGGCTCACTTAACTCGCTACGACAGGAGATCGAGACCATGCGTTTCCCTCTGGGCACCCAGGACAGCCCTGCCCGTACCTGCCAGGACCTGCACCTCAGCCAGCCAGACCTCAAAGACGGTAATGAAATGTCCCTAAAAATGTTATCTTGCTGACCCCAATGAGTCATGATTTCTCCATCTGGTTTTGTTCTCCTATTAGGTGACTCTTATTGTCATTTCATTATGTGTATGATGCAAGATTTTTTTTTAATTAAATAATGCATTTATTCAAAGTAAAGATATTTCCTTGCCAATATAACAATAAAGAATTTAAAAATTGTTTGAAAAAATCTAAGAAAATACTGAGACCTTCAGTTTTCTCCCAGTTTTCTCCAATTTCCCTCTCTCTGTCGCCCCCTGCAGGAGAGTACTGGATTGACCCCAACCAGGGCTGCTCCAGAGACTCCTTCAAGGTCTTCTGTAACTTCACTAATGGAGCAGAGACGTGCCTGTACCCCAGCAAGAGCATCAACACGGTCAGTCCAGCGATTCAGCAACCCCAAAAAAGCTCCTTAAGATTCAGTTAAATCAACTTCTCCCAACACTAACTGCCAATGGTCTGGAAAAAAATCCACAAAACAAAATATGTTAGGGAATCATAGGAATGCATTTGGGTGTAAAAACAAATGGGAGTATTAATCAGCATAAGTGGAGGTTTGTATTCTCCAAATGCTCTCTTTCTAGAAACTAATTTTGCAATAGCATCTGCACACTAAGACCTCTCACATTTATAATAAAAGATCTCTGAATGGTCTGATTGTGAGGCATTTAGACCATTTTTCAGTAGCATTTATTTATAGTGCAATAATAAACCTATTTAACTAAACATATCTGACCATAATATCTGATGTGGACAATTCTGGTGGCAGGTGAAGATGAGTTCGTGGGACAAAGAGACTCCAGGATCCTGGTACAGCCAGTTTGCCACTGGCAGCAAGGTCAGTAACACTCTGTGACATGAAGGTTGTTTCCAATCTTTTGTTTTTACTTAAGGACCCTCTATTTTTATTCACACCTTCTATTTTCTCCTTATAACTCCTCATTTTCCGTCCTCGTCCATTTTGCCTTGAAAACCCCTCCAAACCCCATTCTATCACCTCCTCCTCCCAGTTCTCCTACGTGGACTCTAACGGCGAGCCAGTGGGCGTGGTCCAGCTGGGCTTCCTGCGTCTCCTGAGCGTCCAGGCCCGCCAGAACCTCACCTACCACTGCCACCGCTCAGTGGCCTGGTCCGACCGAAGCGCCAACAACTATGAGAGGGCGCTGCACCTCCAGGGTGCCAACGATGAGGAGCTGAGCTACGAGACCAACCCTTACATCAAAGCTTTGGTCGACGGCTGCTCTGTGAGTTAACACACGTGAACTGAAGACCTCACTTCCTGGAAAATAGTGCTTTAGTGCTTTAAATCTTTAATATTGACTATATGATATTTTTGACCCTTGAAAACTCACTGTGTTGTTATCACTGAAACTACCTTTTAATTTTTACCAGTGTTGCTGTTGACTTTAAAAGTGTAGTGCAGGACTTTTGTCTCCCCCTTCTGGCAGTGAGAGTAATTACAAAAACACTGTTGACACGTGTTTACATCATAGGCTCTACCATAGCCGACTCCATCACTACTGTTGCAGCTGTAAAATGGTGGATAAATTGTTTTGAGCGTCACGCAACCCCCGCAAAATGATTCATTTCACTATCAGAATTTGATCCATTCGGTCCAATGACATTTGGAAAGTCCAGAAGAGCCACACGATTAAATTAATTTAGCCCCATTCAAGCATTCACGCATTTGGTGGTGATAGGCTTAATCAGCATTGTGTGAACTTGTTTGGTAAGGGCTTGAATGTAACGGACGTTCATTTAAATGTAAAAGTTCCACACTTTAACAGGATGTAATGAAGCATTTAGCTCAACTAGATACTAAGATACTTGAGAAGGGCCTATTTTGATCTCAAATGTATTGGATAGAATACTGTCTTGAAATAGTAATGCTACACAGCTTACTTGTACATAATGAATGAGAATGATAAATCATAAACTGTTTGATCTCATCAGTTATGAATTCTAACTCTCTTTCTATGGTGTTACCAAAGTTATTAATGCGCTAATGAGCTTAAAAATATCAACAGAATTCAAACAATACAAGTAACTTTATTGTGAGACCAATATGCAGGAGTTTTGACCTTCTCCATGTACCTTGGAAGTAGGTGAAGTTGTGCCAGAAATCCCTTCTTTACTTCTACACAACCACAAACAAACTACCTTGTTTACAAGTGTTCCACCTGTAATTATCTTGATGCTATTTTCTGACATGTGTCTATCTCTCTGTGTCTCTGCAGTATCGTAAGGGCTTTGACAGGACAGTCCTGGAGATCAACTCACCACAGGTGGAGCATCTTCCTCTGTTGGATATCAAGGTGTCAGACTTTGGGGAGAGCAACCAGCAGTTTGGTTTTGAAGTGGGACCTGTCTGTTTCCAAGGCTAAAACACACACATACACACACCATGCAGAGAACAACACATGCAAATACTCACACACATGCACTTAGAGACACACTTACACATGATAAACATACAAGCCCGGTAATTTGTAAATTAACTTGTAAATGATATGAAACACACACGCACACACACACACACACATACCCACAGACAGACACACACTTCCACACGCAGATGCTGTTGTGAGACAAACACGCATTCACACTCAAGTACGTGCCTGGGGAAAGCAACATCCTCCCGACAATTAATGGACGTCAAAAAAAGTAAAGAGGAGAGAAATATTTAAAAACTCGCGGAGAGGAGACCATCGACTGGGCGCACGACCGCGAGAAAAGGAAGAAAAAACCAGAAGAGAGTGTTCTTCGGAAAATAAAACAGTGTTTTCTTTACCAGCATTGAAAGGGGCCGGCCTAAGAAAGAGAGCAAGCCGGCAACTTGAGGCCTGAAGCCCCCTGTCTCTGATCCCCCCTCTCACTCTTCACTCCTCCCCGCTGTCTCTCTTTTATTTCCACTCATCTCACCTGCTCTACCTCCCCCCCTCCTACTCTTAAAAAAGGGTCACACTCTGACATCTTTCCCATTTCTTTCATTGCACGTTTATGGGCGAGCAACGTGGTTGGCGGTCACTCTTTTATGACCGACAAGAGGTGCAAGACGCTCCTATGTAGCTGTATGCATCTGTGAATACAATCATTTGTTTTGGTTCAAAGGTTTTTGAAAACTGGAAGGTCTTAATCAACTTTTTTATCCCTTCTGCACAGAGCTTCTTTTCATGAACCAAAATAGATTCAGTAGATAAACAGCAAACATCAAAATAAAACTGGAAGATGACGACTTAACGGTTAACTTCTCTGGTCGTCTTGTTCTGTAAGAAACTTGTAGTGACTTGTCGATCATGTTGCTCACACTGTAAACGCGGAGTAGCTATCAGCTCTTATCTCATTACATTAAAAGGAACCAAAGAATGAAAGCCACCAGTTTACACCCAAAGAGGGAAAATGACCGAACCAGCTGGGTCTTGCTCTTGTTTTTGTCTTTTTTTTTGAGTGAATTTTCTACTTTGTCATGTCCTCTTCATGACCACCTTGTAATAAACCACCTAAAAATGTGATACACAGCTCAAACTGATGATGAAAATCTATCTGGTGTTTTAAATTGAGGGTAATGGAGTCTAAGAAACTCTCCTCAGCCCTGAGAGCAGCATAAACTGTGTTTGAAATGTTCATTGGTTAATGTTGGAGAAAATCTGCAAGTGAGGCAAGATAGAAGATGTGTCTATACCTAGATCAGTGAATCAAAAGCCATTATTTTTGTAAACTGTGCTGAAATTCATGTTATTGTACTTGCATGTTATTGGTGCTTTTGAAAAGGTCTGATTCTCTTTAAATCATGAATCACGCTGCCAGGCCCCCTACTACACACCAGTCCAGTATTTTCTCTTTGGGTACTTTGAGTTTTGTTTTCCATCCAGAACACATTTTCTGATTTCTCATCCAAGTACAGAACATCATCAGGGTTTAAATATGTATATGAGTTTCAAAGTTCCCTCCTCCTTTTTTCCTAAAACGGTGAATAAAATGCATGCGTTACTGAAATGAAACTGTGTGGCAAGGTGCTAATTATACCAAAGCATAAAAATTTTAGTATTAACTTTGAGTCCTCCATTTTCTTTAGTCTCTTTTACAATTTCATACAGCTTTTTACTGGGGAAAATGTGCATTACATTTCATTTGTACAGAAATAGTGATATTCTATTGTATTTATTTAAAACAAACAGGGTGCTTTGAGATTAAAAAAAACGACCACCAAATATTCCAGTCAAATGTGGTATATTTCATTTGTATTTATTTCCTGTAGCTGTCACTTGAAGGTCAAGTGAAGTGAGTGACTTGCATGTTAAACTCAACTGCCAGCCTGAGTTATGGTGCTTCTGTTCACGCCCTGTCCAAACTCCTTTTGTACAACCAAAGAATCTGTGGCCATATTTTATTTGTAATATCCCTTTTTTAGTGTTTTCACCAACTGTACTGTGCTGTTAAATTTTGCTTCCACTGTAATGATTAAATGGTGACTCTCCAGTTTTGTCACATTTCCTTGTCGTTGCTACTGTTTGACTTTGGCGTGTGTTGGTTTCATTGCTTCGCTGGGCTTTGAAATGCATCACAGAAATACAGTTTACTGCGATGATCTAGATTAAGGTGCTAAAAATATTAACACATAATTCTCTGATCTTCTAAATTTCTATCTGAGACTACAGCGAGTAGGAGAAAGGTTGTGAGAGGGAAGCGAGAACTCTGTCAACCACCGTGGGATTAAAAGTAATTAATTAGATTAAGGGGTGATGTCATTCTATGGCTCTGGATTTATTTGTTTATTTTTATTTCTTTTTCTTTTTTTTTAAATATAGCAGGGAAACTGGGCGGGATGGCCAAAAACCTAAAAATAATAAAAATCTGCCCTTGAAATTCTTCAGAGAGAATGACCTCAAATATTTGTTTTAATTGTGTTGAAGACTAACATTTCAACATAAGAATATGGTGCTTAAAAGAGAAAAAAGTATTATTTTATAATGTGTGTAAGTATTTTTTTTTAAATCCTTGTTTCTGTAATATATAATCTTTTTAAAAAGAGCTGCTTGACTCTTGTTTTTCTTCCAAACCCCATCATCACGGGTCCTCCTTGCGTTACTGTAAATGGCCACAAGATGGTGCTGTTTCTCACTTAGTTACATGAACAGGAAATTCTAGTTTCTTTTGTTCGTGGACGTTTAAACGAAAACTTTTTATGTTTATGCTCCTTTTTTTTTTTTACCTTTTTGTGTCACGTTGGGAGAAAACTTCAGACAGTATCCTGCATGTGTGTGTTGTGTTGTTGTGTTTATATTTGTAGTATTTCGTTATAAATCTAGATGTGAAATATACAGTATGGTTCCCCTTGTAAATCTTTTCTTTTTTTTCTTTTTTAATGCCAAGATGGAAAGTTATTTTAATTATATTTGACGCCACAGATTCAAGCAGTATTTTTAAAATTATTTTGATAATTGTTCCTCACAGAAAAATTTACCAGTAGTAGTCATTGACTGTAGCTATATAAATATAGACGACGTGTCTCCACTTCCTGCTACTATGCAAAAGTGAAGCCAAAATATCTCTTCTCTGGAAGCTGCCGTCTTGCTTATGTGTCGTCCATATTTATATACAGTCAATACTGTCCAAGTAACGATTGAAAGTGACATCACAAGTTTGTTGGTTACTCCTGTCAGTTAGGAAAGAGCAGCCACGGTATTAACGGCTAACGTTAGAGCTGGGGTTCAGTTATGTTATCGTCGAAACAGCAACAACAATTCTGGTTATGTTTTGGACTGAAATTCGTAGATATAGCTCATGTTTTGGCTGTTGAACACAATTTTATGTTTGGTATCATTTACTAGAGAAACATATTTTTCGAGAACAGCTAACAGCTTGTTTCTGCTTTGTTGGCTTATTTGTGGGCATGATAAATTTGTTCTTCATGGAGAATTACTACTTAATGTCTTGGAGGTGTCCGAAATTTTATCCTGGGCTCCGACAATGATCTATCATGTTTCTATTCATTTTATTGTGGTTGAGATGTGATTTGTGCATGTTTCTACCACTAGCTGTTTTTTTCACACAACAAAACAGCGCCATCTTGTGGCCATTTGAATTTCTAGCAGCATCTAGCAGAACGGACTTGGCAGAAATGGAATATAATATTCATAAACAAGTATGTTTTAATTAGTGTATAATCACCTGAAACTAAGAATTGTTGTGTTTTCATTACCTTAGAATGAGCCCTTTATATCCACATAGGGAGTGCGTCCTCTTCCACAGAGCCTGCCATGTTGCACCGGGTAAGTTAATATCAGGTAGTTTTATTTCACATGCAACATTAAACTTTGTGCATGCTAAGTCACTATGAAACTGAATATTTTACCTTAATATTCCACTAATTTACCCATTAATAATGATGGAATTGAGATATTTATTACAAGGTTTTATGTGGATAATTAATGGGTTGAAATAGGCATTTTTAATGGAATATTTGCACGGTTTAAAATGGACCAAAACCATGAAAAACACCCCTTAATGTATACCTTAAAATGCCTTGATTTTCTAATTAAGGGGGAAAATTGGGTGTAGTTTTCATGGGTTTTGGTCCATTTTAAGGTTTTTTACCCCTTAGATGGACCAAAGGTAAAGTCCCCCTTAAAATCTACTTAATTTCTTTCCTCCAATTTCCTCCTCACTCAGCTGACTTTTGATGACCATAAAAGACATCTATGGAAAACTTCTTTATACCATCTTAAAAACATCTCTAAACTCTGCCTCTCTCTAACCCTGTCAGATTCAGAGAAACTTGTCCAATGCCTTTATCTCCTCAAGACTGGACTACTGCAATGCGCTCTTCGCAGGGATCCCTGACAGGAGCATCTGGAAGCTAAAGTATATTCAGAACAATACTGCCAAGATCTTAACAAGAGTGCAAAAACAAACATATAACACCAATTCTGTTTTCATTGCACTGGCTTCCTTTGGGATTGACTACAAAGTCCTGCTACTCACATACAAATCCATCAACAGACATGTGCCTCCTACCTACTGGAACTGATAATACCAAACTGGCTTCCTAACCATCTAAGGGCAGCACTGACCCTAGGCTCTTTTTAAAAAGGCTGTTTTCATCTTAACTCATACTACTGTTTTCTTTATGTTGTGTGTTCTATGTTCTTAATACTAAAGCACTTTGAGTTTCACTGTGAATGAAAAGTGCAGTACAAATTAAATGTATTATTATTATTATACTTATTAAGGGATTTCAATTTCCAGATCTCTGGCTATCATACTAAACTTCTTAATATTAGATTATTTGGTGTGTTTTCAGAGTCAAATTAAGGAGTAATTAATGGTATAGGCAGGTGCTGTAAGTGTTAAGGAGGTATTAGTTTGGCTTTTTGCAGTGCCTGAACAGAAATCTTAATTTTATGCAGCCAAATGTTTAAATTATGAATTTTGGCATCTGCGAACGTGTAAGACAGTTTTTTCTCTTTTTTTTCTCAGTGATGAACCCTTCTTCACCTTTACACGGTTGTTTTCAAAACCCACAGCTATTTTGGAAAAAGGACAAAGTAAATTGTTGTTTTACTTGGTGGCTCAGCAGAAATAATCTATTACACAATTTTTGGGATTATGTGCCTACCAGTATCCAAAAACCTACAGTTTATTGTGAAATGTACAAACACAAAACTGCTGTGTTTATGACATTTAAATCGGACTTTGGTTTTAGCAAAGCAGCCAGAAGAAAGCCCGGCAATTAGAGAGCCATTTTAAAAGCCAACACCCAGGTGAAATACTGAAATGCTTGTTGAACGTGTCAAACAAGCAGAGGAGCTTGACGGCTCAGTGAGTTAAGTTCAAGAGTTCAGAGGTTCAAACCCTGCTCAGCCCTTTAATTTCCAGCAGGCCAACATCCAGAGCATATAACGAAAAACTCTTAGAGAACAAAAGAAAATGTGAAGAGGCTCTGGTGGCAGAGTTCTCAACATAAACCTCTGAAAATGTCTGTAGATCTGGAGTGGCCGGTTCAATTCCTACTTCCCCCAAACATGGATAGGAAAGACACTGGCATCATAGACATATGAAGGAGTAAACATGACTTTAACTCAATTTTATAGATAAATATTGAAATGCATTATGTACAAAAACATTACAAACACTGGTAGTGTTTATTGGCACAAAAAGTAGCTTCATGCTGTACAGTACATATTCACAACCAGATTTATAAAACATAATCATGACTGAGCAGCTATGAAAAGTAGAATCACTTTAACAATTAAATTAATTATGCAGAAACTGGCCTCCTATTGGTCTTTATCAAAGTGACGGACAGCTGATTTATCCAATGAAAAGTCCACCTGACAGAAAGAGAAACATAAGACATAAATGAAGCTGATAGGTGTCTGCAAACATACTGAGAAAACAAATATCTTAACTTTGGTCATAAAGTGAGAGAGTTTTTTTATTTTACCTGTAACCTCTATGCTGGCTCCTGTGATGTATCGAGAGTCATCTGAAGCTAGAAAGGCACAGACATCAGCGACCTCTGGAGAAAGACACCGAAAGAAACAAGTCAGATGAAGTCACAGCATGTCAGACATGCATCCTTCCTGGTATTTCACTTCACAAACCTAAAGTATAGGTTCACAGTTTTCAAGTTTGCCTTGAACAGTCAGTTGTCCAAATGAACATTGAGATCTCATCCAAATACACTTACTATCCAAGTGATGGGGGACAAAATCCACAGTCCTCGTTTTGAGCAAAAATGCATTTAAAAGTTTATCTGAAGATATTATGAGGCTTCAGCCGTCCAAGTTAGTCATATAAAGTGGATATCTACAGTCTTTGTGTCTCAATGGCCAGTATTTTCTTGTTAAAGTGCAGTGGACAGATTGTAACAAAAAGTGGGAATTTGGCACTAAAAGAGACTTTGGAAACTTTGGACAGCTGACACCTCATATACGCTTCAAATAAAATTTTAAATACATTTTTGCTTGGAAGCAAGGCTGCTGATTTTGTATCCCATCACTTACACTGTCAGTGCCTTAAGAAGGGATCTTCTAATGGCCAGTATGAACAGGAGGAATGACTACAGCAAGAAAAACATGTCAGCGTTCATTTGGGCTCCTGACTGTTGTTTTAGGACATATTTGTGAATGCGTCCTTTAAGTGAGATAAAGATGATCAAAGGTTTGGGTGAGGAATTAGGAAAATCCTTTGGAACTAGTTGAGCTGCAGCTGATACAGAGAGAAATCTGAAACCCACATTCAAAATGTTGAAGCAGAAAACTACAACAAAACATTTAAAATATCTTTTTAAAAAAGGGAATAAAGATTCGAAGTCAGCACAACTCTGTAAAGATCACATGTCTTTACTGACCTGCAGGCTCACCCATCCTCCCCAGAGGCACTAAGGACTTCATCTGAAACACACACAACAAGACAAGAATAACACAAGTTTTATTTTAGTATAAAATAGTTCATAATGAAAAACTGTTATCACTGAGGTCAGTGTATCATCCTGACTAACCTCAACATCGTTCCTGGAAAGACAAGTTACTGTTGAATTTAAATATTTAATGAGTCTTTGTGCAGCACAGATGAACCTCCGTTGTCTTGGTGGCTGAGGATTTGTGTGAACTGACCCTTTAATAAAGACTTCAATCAAAGTAAACCTTAAAAGATAATCTGGACCCTCTGCTCTTTCTCCTCCCTCACACTTCTGCTCCCCAGTAAAACAACAGTGACGTCCTCTTTAACACTGTTTTTTCTTGCACTTTCTTAATAGTTTGGATGAAATGACCCTTTAACGTTTACTGCAACAAAATAAGGTCACAATTTCTAGGAAGTAAAAGTTTTTAGGAAGCACCAATAACTGCATTTAAACAACTTAAAATACAACAAGATATAGCAGGTAAACTGAAGTAATTTTACATTTTATTTAGACTTTAATTCCTGCAGTTTCCATATGTTGCTTTCCTGTCTTATATAACAATTTGGGCTGATATTTTATTTTTCTCCTCACTAGATGTGTGTGTACCCGTGTGTGTGCTGTACCTTGCTTATAACCTTCTCTGGTACTTTATCCGTCATCGGAGTCGATATAAAACCTGGCAGCACACAGTTACACCGAATCCCAAACCTGAAAGACAAGAGAAGACAAGGAAAAAGCAAAGGATTTGTTTTGTTTTTTTTCTTCCAATCATTAAAATTCAATCAGCTCCATGTGTCTTGATCTGTTATTTGTGTGTCAGGTTTTTCTAACCTGCTGAGCTCTTTGGCAGCCGTCCTGGTTAAACCCTCCACTCCAGCTTTAGAGGCAGCGTAATTTACCTGTCCGATGTTTCCAACCTACGAACATTAACCACAAGGATACAAGGATAAGTCCACATAAACAGGGAAAATATAGATTTAGTTTTTTATTCAACAGAAAAAACTCAAATCCATCTGATGCTTATAAAAACTCCACAAATCCTTCACTAAATCCTGAGATTTGTGATTTTAAAACCAGCTTTTGAATTTATAATCTGTTTAGATTAGAATAAAGCAAAGTTCTTGATGGATGATTGCTCAGTGTATCTCTTATGTAATTCCTTGGAAAACAATAATTAAAAAAGTACAAATATGGTCCTTTACTGTCCCTTGTCTACTAATATTTACAAAGAAAACTTGTGCTTCATCTGTTTTAGACTATTATTGTTATATGTTTCTGAGCTTAAAGCTTAAAAGCCTCAGCTAAATTTTAAAAAAGTAAAATAGACCTGCTGGTATCTTACCTTGCCCACGATGCTTCCCACAGTAATGATGGATCCTTTGGGTGCTCCACAGGCCACCAGAGCCTGAGCAACAGCCTGAGTGACCAAGAAGGAACCCTGACAGACACGAAAGGAAAGATGACTGAATAAATCACTTCACACTGTTCTGTCATTAACTCAGCGTGCAGCACTAACCTACAGTATTTCAACAGAGAGGACGAGAGGCTTCAAGTTATACACACAGATTGAAGCAGGGAGGATATTACTAAACCAGAGCTGCAACGATTTATCAATTAACTGTCTAGTTGTCAACTGTTAAATTAATCGCCAACTATTTTGATAATCAATTCATTGTTTTGAGTCTAAACTTCTCAAATATGAGTATTTTCTGGTTTCTTTAGTCTTCTATGACAGTAAACAACAACTTTGGATCGTGGATTGTTGGCCGGGACAAAAGAAAACATTTTAGGATGTCACATTTGGCTTTTGGAAACATTTTATAGACCAAAAAACTAATTGATTACTCAAGAAACTAATAAACAGATTAATCAATAATGAAAATAATCATAGTTGCAGCCTAATACTAAACTGTTGAAAAGTGGAAAAATAGTCAGAATTCTGCTGCAGTTTGGTTTTGTTGTGGAGAAAAATAGCTGAAAACTAACTGAAAATTCAAAATAGTTACAGGAGGATATTAAACACAAGCTACTATTTTCCTTTAAAGTGTCAAAATCCTCTTGACTTCTCTAGAAAATTAACACATTAGTTACTGTTCTCAGTGAGAAATACCCCTTTTATTATCCAGAGATTATACCACCAGTAAAATACCTGGTGAAAAGCAGACCTGACCCTCTCACTGTGCTTTATTAAAACCACTTCAGACGCTGGTTTTGTCTTAAACTGGGTGTTAAGGACAAGCTCTCCTGCAGCCAGTCACCTGGTCAGAACAGGTGTCACAGCTCTGTACCTTCAGGTTGACCTGGATGACTTTGTCAAACTGATCCTCCTCCATGTTGAGCAGGAAGTCATCCTGGGTGATGCCTGCTGCGTTCACACACACTGAGGGAGGCTGGAAGTAATGAGCCTGTGGAGGAAGAGCACGATTATGACTAATAGAAGAAGAGATATATCAATAACTGTTGATCATTTTGACTTTAATGGTAAAAGAACATGAGTTGGGGTGTTTCTCTGTCTGTAACACACCTGTATACTTGTAACCAGCTTCTTTATACTCTCTTTTGATGACACGTCGACCGCGGCCGCCATGTGACCCTGGCCTCTGAGGTCACTCGGTAGGTTTCCCAGAGTTTCATTGGCCGACTCCTCACTAATGTCAGCGACCACCACAGAGGCGCCCTCGGAGGCAAAACGCTGGCATACCGCCCGTCCGATCCCACTGCCCCCTCCTGGGTGGGAAGAAAGCAGCATAAAGACACAGCAGGGGGGTCCGAGCACAGACGAGGAGATGTTGTCCAAACTACTGCAGGATTCTTTCAGAGGGAAAACTGTGTGCCGAGAGTTTGTCTCTGGATATATTTGATGGGAGGAGGGTCGATCAGAAACTAAAAAACAGGAAACTAGGGCTGCAACTGATGATTATTTTCATTATCAATTAATCAGTCAATTGTTTTATAGATTAATCAATTTGTTGTTTGAGCAATAAAATGTCAGAAAATGGTGAAAAATGTCAATGAATGTTTCCCAAAACCCAAGATGCAACCTCAGATATCTTGTTTTGTCCCAAACAGCCGTCCACAACTCAAAGATATTCAGTTTACTATCATAAAGGACAAAAGAAACCACAAAATATTCACATGTGAGAAGCTGCAACTTGAAACTTTTTGTATTTTTTCTTTAAAAAAAAAAAAAAAGACTCAAAATGATCAAAATAGTTAGCAATTAATTTTCTGTTGATTGACTGATCGATTCATGGATTAATCGTTGCAGATCTACAGGACACTAACTTGAGCTACAGATATTTTCATGTGATAAGTTGTCTCCCATCAGCCAAGAGGTTCAAGCAAGATCTGCAACAATTAGTTGATTAATCAAAAATTAATCGCCAGCTATTTTTAAAATTGACTAATCGTCTTTTGTTTTAAGAAAAAATGGCCAAATTCTCAGAATCCAGGCCCTCAAATGTGAATATCTTCTGGTTTCTTTAGTCTTCTTTGATAGTAAACTGAATATTTTTGGGTTGTTGAATGTTGGTCTAGACAAACAAGACATTTCTGCACACCACCTTGGGCTTCGGGAAAGAAGTGATTGAGTGATTTTCCCCATTTTCAGACATTTTATAAAGTTTATAAACAACTAATCGATTAAGCCAAGAGAAAACAATCTAGAATCGATAATGAAAATAATCTTTACCTGCAGCCCTAATTTATACTGTATCTGTCTTGTCATTGTGCCACCTTCAAACTGAATTTTCAATTACTAAAACCAAAATGAGACCAAAAGGCTTCGGTCAAATCAAGTTAATACTTTCAACGTTACAGTCTTTTTAGTGCCAAAGTCCCTCTTTTTATTGCTATACTTCCACCACAGCTCAACAGGGAAACACAAAGAGAGAATTTGATGCTAAAAAGACTGTAAATGTGACAGATATCCACTTGATATGACTAACTCAGACTACTGAAGCTGAATATAAGCTCTACATTAACTTTTAAATGCATTTTTGCACAAAATGACTGTGGACACACTGTGAATTTTAGCCCCCCAACATTGAAAGTGCATTTGAAGGGGATCTTTTAATAGCCAGTATGAACAGGAGAAATGATTACAGCGTGTTTATATGGTCACCTGACTGTTGCTTTAAGACAGACTTGGAAAATTGTGAATACTTCCTTAAACACCTTTTACACGACTGGGAGTCAAAGATTTATCGACAGTTTTACTTTTATTGTGGTTTAAATCAGCTCTGACCATGACGGTGTTTGATAGTAGTGGACCAGGATAAGATTCAGCTGCCTAAAGCCAAACCCTCCACTTAGCAAACTAGTTTTGAATTAGTAGAAAAACACACTAACAAACTTCCAAAATGTTATTCGAGAATATGAGAACAAGCTGTAGCATTAGCAAACTGAGCTAACTAGCTGGTTAAAATGGGACCAACTCTGACGACAAAAGCACATAAAAGACAACAACCTGCAGAAACAAACCGCTTCCACACAGATTTTACTATTTAAATATCTATATGAACGTACCGGTGACCAGCGTTAACCTTGATATGAGTCTAGTAGTCGCCATGATGGTTTTTATTGTTGTAGTTTTCAGTTTGTCCACTAGATGGCGCCAAAAGACCGGTGATTTCCGGCGGCGCAGCTGAGTCCATTTATATAAAGTCTGTGGTCCATTCTGAGCTGGAAAAACTTTACAATCAAAATGTTTCTTTTAAGATAATAAAAATACATATTTAGCCGATTATTTTTCACTCTGGTTTTATTTAGAGGAAGAAGAAGAAGGCAGAAAAGCTCTTTGTTCATAAAATACATTGCTCTAGCCAAAAAAAATAAAACAAAACAAAAAAATTGGGGTAATTTTTCTCAGGGATGTGGACTCTTGTTTCAAATAAGAAATTGCATTTTATTTATTTCTCTTTCTATTTTTTATGTGTAGTTGGTTGCATTTTGTTCCCAAGACTGTACTCCATGTTCTTCATTCATTATGCCTTCAATAAAGAGATTAAACAAAACAAAAAAGAACATTTCTGTAATTTTTTAATTGGTTACAGATTAATTATTAGTCAAACTATATTTTTAAAAGGCCATAACTCATAATAACAATACACAGTGACACAATTTAAAGATTTCTGCAGTCTGAAAAGGTGCACGCTGAAGCTACAGCTTATTGTGCCTTTTTTATCAATAAAAATATCAAAGAAAAATTATATAATATGACTAATGCCAATGAGCCATTTTGTTCATACATCTGTATAGATGTCAGTAAATTATTATCATTATTTTATTTAAAATGTAGTATGTGTGTTACACAGTTCTTCTGCAGCTGTCCATTAATTCATCCCTTTAACTGAAATATAATTATTTTCTGCATTAAGCATATTAACTTTCTCTCATTTTAAACAACTTTTGGATACTTTCAGGTAAATAATAAAACAAATGCTATAAAATATTTCTACTACCACTACTACTACTACTACTACTAACAATAATAATAATAATAATAATAATAATAATAATAATAATAATAATAATAATAATGTATAAAATGCATGATATATACATCTGAAGTTAGTATCTTAACATTTTGACATCATTTAGAGCCTTACCTTACCTTTTTAAAATGAATTAATTAATGTTTTGCTTCCTTGATTTTGTTTTTTTAACTTTTAATTATTATATTTTAGATATTGTCTCTTTCTTCTACATATCTTCACAATGTTACAGTTTTAAATGCAGTTTTCTACCTGATAAAAGTAGTAATATCATCATACCCGAAGCATATGGTCGTCCTGGATCAGGTCTGGGAAAATTAACTTACTAATTAGTTTTGAGTCATCAAAAATATTTTAACCATCTTGCAAATGATTATTCAAGAGTCAACAATCAGCTGTGGTTTATTTTGGTGGTTAAGTAACTTAACTTGTTGATTTAAATTTGATTTTTAATTTGTGACTAACAGAAATGTTAAAAACATTAATAAGCAAAAAGAGTGTTTGCAATATGTTTTTATCAACAGATGTTTTGTATTATGTTACATATTAAAGCATTAACATGATAGTGATATAACCCTTGTGGTGGTTTTTAGTCTTTGTAGTTCTCTTTTTTTCCACTGGATAGAGCTCAAAGACCTGATGTCACAGATTTCCAGTCAGAGCTGGAATAAGATCAAACTATTAAAACTAATTATGATGAACTGCAGGTTCGATATGTTGTGAAAAAATACTGTAAGTCATTTTGAAATACAGCTATTGAGATCATACCATGATCATAGTAATTTAACATAATTTCATGAAGTGAAACTCATCACCATGTGGTTTAACTGTGTCTGTCGTTCTTTTTGGCTTCTTCGTTTATTTTAGTTTTTGTTTTCTTTGTTTTTTTATGAGGTGGCAATAATGATAAGAAGAAGAAGAAGAAAAACCTCCATATAGTACCTGAAGCAGAACTTTGGTACTAATGTGGCTGAAACTGAAACCCCTGCAGCTGAACTCTACTGTATTCATCTGAATCACAGGGAGAAGTTTTACTGTCTGTACTGATCTGATCTTGTTGCTTAGTAACTTCTGACATTGCTTCATCTGATTTTGCAACATTTTATGGAAGATGATGACTCACACTAATGAAAGTAAAACCTTGTTAAACTCCTCCTGTTGGAATACAAGTAAAACCACATAAAAATGCTATAATCTTCTATCAAAACTATACAATCTGAACAGTATAAACATTTATATACAGCACAGTTACATTCATGTAATATCCAGAATTCATGATACACACATGAAAGAAATCTTTGTTACATCAGCTATAGTGCTGAAAGAACATGTGCACACTTTCATTTTCATTCATTTCATTTAATCTTTATTTGTTATGGACAGATACATTATACATAGATTAATGCACAGCAGTTATCCAATAAAATGCATCAGACTTTATAGCTGCAGCTGCTTTCCGATACTGTCACTAGAGGATCCTTTAAAATAACAGACATGAAACATGTTCACAGACAACAGAGTTAAACTATGTACATTTTATTAACCTTATGGGAACAGCAGTATAACTTGCCAGCATACACACACACACACACATATGTACATACCTACCGTCAGCAATATTACTAAATGAATATGTAAGCCGATGCAAATTTATGTAAATATATTAAGATGTAAAGATGACTAGAGCTGGCACTCAGCTCCCATTATATTATCTGATTATTATCTAATTATATCAAAGGATCTTCACAAATTTCAAGGCTTTATTACTAAATGTTAATTTAAAATGTGACAGTAGATTATAAAACAGTGACTGATCCTGTTTCCTGTTGTCCGATCTGCAGTGTTTTTGTTCAGATAGCCGTCCAACACATCTCAGTGATCTCCCACCTGTCTCACAGGTATGTGACAGTAGTTCAGGGACAAATAGGAGGAGGTGGGGTGGTTCGTTCAGGCTTTGCAGGATGTAAGGATCAGGTGTGTAATGGTTATACTGTTATCTTACTAGCAACAGAGAATCAGGATGCAGCTCAGCAGTGAGAATTTGGCAACTTTTTCTCTTGTTTTCTCCAAAAAATTAAAATAAATATGAGTCACTCTCTAAG
Organism: Thunnus albacares; assembly: GCF_914725855.1. Classification (NCBI taxonomy): domain Eukaryota; kingdom Metazoa; phylum Chordata; class Actinopteri; order Scombriformes; family Scombridae; genus Thunnus; species Thunnus albacares. Next base: position 24,196,180 of record NC_058124.1, on the reverse strand, counting down.
AGATAATTCACAGCCAACTTGAAATGATAAATGTTGTGTATTAAGCTCATCCAGCAGTGTCGTGGTTTCCCAAAACCAGTTTGTCAGTTCCTATTTCATTACAGCTGAGTGCTAAGGCTTTTTTTTTTTTTTAATTAAGGCCATATTTTGCACATTTTGTCATACGTTTTTTTCCATCACATTACATAATGTTGCAGTGTTTGCTATTGATGCATCACCAGTTTGTAGTCATAACTACAAAGTCAGTTACACAAATAAGTCTTATTTAGTTTCCATTGAAAACACGTCGGCTTTGGCAATTTATCTGACATTCGTTTGTTAGTTCACAGAGCAACTTAATGCAATTTGAAGGGTACAAAGATCAGAGAGGTCAGAGTCACTGCCAGTTATGAATTGGCGATTATTCAGTATTTAAAAACAGACGGAAGAAAGATAAGTGAATTTCTCAAGTACTGTTTGTCCCTTTGTGACGGTAAATTGTGCATTTTAACAGTTTGTAATATCCTTGTTCTCTCTCTAGTCTACTTGTATGAGCTCATCATGATCCCAAAATAATTCATATAAAAAATAAAATAGCCACATAGTGAAAAGATGAACATTTCTCAGTTTATTTATGTACACTTGTTCAGATGAAATGGTGGAGTCAAGTACAGAGGCATTTAGATTTCTGACAAACTTCAGAAAAAGGTAAGACTGACAACTCTGTGGAGTATTTTGTCTCAGAACAGAAGCCCAAAAAAATCTTAGCTGGACAAAGAAAAAAAAAAAAAAAATCTCACCTAAGTTACTGAAGGAAAAACAAAAACATGCTCGAAGATTGCGACTGTAAAATATGTACACTTCTACAATCCTGACAGTTAGTCTGTGCATATTTCATAGAGTAGACTTTGACTTAAAAAAAGCTTTTGATTACTTTCAGAATCATGAATAGTATCTCCATTTAAATTTCCTCCTAAATAAATAATCAGTTTCACACACACAATACTCCAATCTCAAGCCATAGATGATTTAGAAAGAAAAAAAAAACTGATACACACCTTACCTAAATCACAAAATCGTTTAGTAGTACCACCAGAACAAACAGCTCATCGTTATTACTGACAACATTAAACCATCTTTTTATGCCTACTGGTTAAACTTACTGCTGGATCCCACAATTTAAAATATTTTTAAAAAAGACTTTGTTTACCTTCCCAACCTGGTATTACTAATGTTTAAATCACACAAATAAGTAAACTTAATCTTTAAAAAAAAAAAAAAAACTCAATACAGAAAATACAACTTTCAGCTGCCGTAGATCTCAAAAGGCCAGATTGTTTTTAAGTCAAAGCAATTTTGTGACACCGTGGTGTTAAGAAGTGATGAATCATGGGAAAAATCAACCCATAATGCTTCATCTACTACTTGAATAAAATGGAAAACATGTTTCTTGCAACTAAAAAAAGAAGAAAAGTCTAGATAATGGTGTTGTGACTGAAGTCAAACCTGAACACAAAAAAAAGAAAAAGAACCAAGATGTTATTTGGGCACGAGTGCATGGACAGACACGTCCTCACAATTTATTAGCAGATTGGTCACAAGAAGAAAAAAAAACAAAAACAAAAAAAAAAAGCAACACATGTTTACAGAGAAATTGAAATGGAAAGGGGAGGAGGGGGGGGGAGAAGAAGAAGACAGCACACATGGGAACAGAAATATTAACTTATAAACTGAACTGGCTGAACTACGGTATGTCACATTTCTGTACAGTGGCCAACCCTTTCGAAGAAGTACATGAGTACACAAGGATGCAGTAAAGTAGTACACGAGTATGCAAATGTTTGTCAGCTCCTCTGTATTGCATGCATTCTGTATTCTACTGAACCAAGGTGCTTCTGCGTGCAGACTGATTTTTCCAAAACGCCTGCGTCAAGACTTTTGAGGAACTTCACAAGGCTGCACTTGTGGTGCCGGATCTAACACTCGCAACATGTGCATGCAAACACATACAGTACATGACACATTCATACACACACACACACACACACACACAGTCACTCAAACACATACATACAGACACAAACACTTGTTTCCCCTCTACCCTCTCTGTCACTCGAAAAAACAAAAACAAAAAAAAAAAAAAACTAAAACACAACTCCGCCCACGCCAGTTCATCTTTCCCAGAATGAGGGAATAAATTTGCTCCATAAAATGCTTCTTTATAAAAGAAAAATAGATATTTATATAACTGTACACCTTATCTATACAGCATAAAGAAAGGGAGCATGGTAAGAAGGGAAATCATCTCCAGAAATAAGACAGATTCTGGCTCTAGCACCCTTATCCCTCTAACACATGCGTCACTCTTCTCCTTTATTTTTGCAGGAGATGGAGCGTCCCTCGCTCTGCCCGACGAGGCCAGTCCTCCAGAGAACAACGGGACTTTGCGACGAGTCTCCTCCTTTCCATCCGTTCATCCTCAACTGTTCTGTGTCCATCACACGAATGGATGAGTGAGCTGAGCGCAGGGAAAGCCCCATCTCTCTCTCTCTCTCTCTTTCTTTCTTTCTTGGTTTGACACTTGTAGAGTCGGACCAGTTCTGCGTAGTCGCTGGTCTCGTCTGATCCGCCCTGCGGCTCCATCGTCAGTAGCTCTACTACAGTTCAGTCCACTTGGTGGGAAGCGATACACACGGGGTCCGTCACACGACCCTTTTTTATATATATATATATATATATAGAAACCCTCTGCCTCTCAGCCGGAGTCTGATTCGCTTGTGTCTGAGGATGAGGAGGAAGAGGATGATGAAGAGGAGTCTGAGGAGGAGCTGCTGGCGCTGAGACGGGACGGCTGGGTGTGAGCCTCCGTTGCAGGTTTCTCTTCTAAAGAAAAAACACAAAACACACATGATTAGGATGATGTGCTGCACACGAGATAGAGAAGCACTTTAACATTTAAACTGTTACAGTAAGATACTGAAAGATGAAGATAACTATGATAAATATGATCCTATATACGACTAAATGCCAATATATCTTTAGTCATTATTAATACAAGATTTAGAAATGATATTCTGCATGGATGCTCTGCAAAATTGAAAAGGACTTTTCTGATGTGATATTGAACGTTATAACAAAACCACAATTGCATCTTTTGCATATTTTCATTATCAATGAATCATTCGACTATTTTCTTGATCAATCAATTAGTTGTTTGGTCTATAAAATTGTGGAAAATGTCAGCCAAATACATCTTCATCCACAACTCAAAAGAATAAAAGACAATATGTTCACATTTGGAAAGCTGGAACCAAAGATTTTGGACATTTTTCCTTTAAAAATGTTTTAAAATGATTAGTCAATTATTAAAATAGTTGGCCATGAATTTTTTGTCCATCGATTAATCAACTAACACAGTAGTTGCAACTCTACTATAAATATACACCTCTGTAGTTGTACAGAGAGCAGTATGGAGGACGTACGTTTGGCTTTAGCAGGCTTCTTTCCAGAGTTGAGCTGTCCACTGACGTCCATCAGCCTTCTCTCCAGCTCCATCTGTTTCTCCAGAGCGAGCTCTTCACGGGACTTCCCAGCACTGTTCTTACTTGCTGCATGCAAACAGTAAACATCAGTAAGATGGAAGTAATGTACAACATAGTCAAAGATCTACAGTTGAAGATCTGGCACCACGATAGGTAACAATAAATCCCCAAAACCAGCAGACTTACTGAACATCGTGGATGTAAAACAGCACTACTTACCATATGGCTTTCGAGGTTTCTTCCTCAGACACGTCATGACGTATCTCTCCAGCTCCCGCAGCGTCGATGGCTTCAGCGTCTCAAAGTCTATCTCGATCTCCTCCGGGTTGGTGTCTCGGAGCGAGGGCTCGCGGGACTGAATGATGTAAACGACGCGGCCCAGCTTCTCACCGGGCAGCTTGTTGATGTCCAGGCTGAGCTGGCGCTTCTCGTCATACGACATGGGTGCCGTCTCCTCCTCCTCGTCGGAGTCGAAGTGAGGCACTATGGGCTCGGGGACCGGAGGAGGCATGTTAAACATCATGCCTGCCTTTTTGGATCTGATGGAAGACAGGAGGGAAGGAGATGGAGAGAAAATTAGATTAGGAGTGAAGTATACTCAAACTGTAGAAGAAAAGTAGGGGTTTCTGGCACAACTTCACCTACTTCTAAGGAGCATGGAGAAGGGAAAAGAGGTCAAAAATCCAGCAACACCTCTAGAGTTTTGACCTCTAAGTATACTCAAACTACAATAACAATATCTAAACTTTAGATCTTTTAACATGGAGTTCTTCCTTCATCTAACCACATCATCCAGATCATGTACTACACACTAGCATTTCCAACCTCGTCCAGCAGGTGTCAGTACTCACTTGCTCTTGTTGTTTTTCTTGCTCGGTGCCTTCTTTATAGGCATCACAGGAACGCCCACCGCTCTGTTGTTCTTGGGTTTTGGAGTCTTGGTGATTTTGGGGGTTTTTGGCGGCCGTATCGGTGTCAAGTCCTCCTCTATCCTCCGGTGCTTCTCTTTTTCTACTTTTTTCTTCTTTTTCTTGTCTTTCTTCTCTTTCTTCTTCTTGGGTTTGACGATGGGACCCTGGGAGAGTGCAGTGAGCTGCTCGTGTACGGCTTTTAGCTGCGGGGAAACAGAAAGACGAATGGGTCAGAAAGGAATAATAAAAGGATGTAGGTTAAAACTCACATCTGGTTTCTGCTGACTTGTATTTGAGCATCTTTTCTTTTTATTTCTGTTTTCCTGCTCTGATGTGTGTTTGCATACAATAGCGTGCACACCTGTTCCTGCAGCTCTGCCAAGCGGTTTGCCCTCTCCTCCTCGGAGTCAGAGCTGGGGCTGCTCTCGCTCTCCTCACTCTCACTGCTGAGCTCGCTCTCGGACGACGACGACGACGAGGAAGATGAGGACGAGGAGCTAGGGGGTGCTGGGGGCTCGTCTGGCATCTTAGCAAAGCAGAACTCGAAGACATCCTGTGAGAAAGAGAAAACAGCATGGGAGTGAACAAGATGAAAAACAAGAACACTGGTGCTCATTCTTCATTGAAGAAAGAAGGGAGTGATTTCAGGAAAGAGGAGAAACTAGCAACACATTAGCTTTATGCAAAAACTACAATAATGATAATTCTCATTACTGGAGTAAATAAGTTACCTGGAGTTTTCGGGCCATGGCCACCACATCATGATCAGGGGGGTTGTACTTGTAACAATTGGAGAACATCAGTCTGACATCTGCAGAGAACTGCTGGGAATCACGATACTCTCTGCTGTCCATCTTCCGCTGGAGACAAAAAGAAGAGATTTTAGCAAAATATATAAATATTTCATGGAGATCTGGACCTTTTTAGAATACTTGTTTTAATTAATTAGCATGATAAAAAAAAAAAAAACTAGAGAACATCACAGGGTCATTCTTTAGAGAAAATTTACCTGAACTAAAAGATGCCTACATAGCATGCACATATATATGAACTGAGAAAGAATAACAGTCTATAGTTTCGATTTCTAACTTTCATCTTTGAGTCCAGCGTGTGGTTTTATGTTTTGTTTTTCTTTCAAAATACTAAAAAAAAAAAAAAGAAAGGCCCTGGGCTATGAGGTGTTACTTCATCACTGTGTTGTCAGGATTAGGAAACAGATAACACCAGGCACTGTCTTCTGCTGTGTCAAACACTGACAGTGATGCATGAGCATGTTGTCAAATAAATGTACCTTAATAGTGCTGAGGTCCATGGGCTGCTTGATTATGTCGTGGTAGTCATGGAGACCGAGTGTTGTGGCATCGACGGGCTTGTAGAACGGCCAGGCGTACGCTGCGTGCTTCTTGGTCAACAGCTCTTTCAGGACCCCGCTGCAGTAGCGTAGCTGGGGGCTCAGCTTGCTGCGGCGCACCGGTGTCGGCAGGATGGAATCTGGTAAATCCTTCTTAGGAGGCTTAATGGGTCGTCCGCTCACACCTCTCCTGGCCCCTCCTGATGCGTTGGTGCCCATCATCACTGTTCCGCGGCCCATGCCCATACCCATGCCCATCCCCATGCTCTGGCTGAGGCTGAGGCCCTGGCCCATCCCCAGGCCAGAGGTGTGGTCCATCCCAAGAGAAGTGAGGGTGAGTGGGGAGTCGTGCCCGCCGCCCATCCCCAGGCCGATGCCGCTGACGCCCATGGTGCTCATGATGGGCATGGCTACAGTTGTCGGGGTGGTTGTGTCTGCTTTCCTCTTCACGCCTTTTTTCTGTGATTGAAGAGAAGAAGAGGGTGGGTCAGAGAAGGTATGGCCAATATCTGACTACAGTTACACAACATTTTACACCGTCTGTCCAGTTCCTAAACATTTTCAAGAAAATGTCCTGTTTCTGTTATCTCCCTAATGTCAGCCATTACCTTTGCGGTGGGCTGTGTGGGAGGCAGACCCGTAATGGTAGGTGTGCTCTGTTCTGTTGAAGGGGTAAGGGGCAGGCTCTTTGTCAAAAGCGTCTGTGGTGGGGTGGAGAGGAGGGAGTCGGGTGTTTCCGGGGTGGGAGGTGAGTACGCCGACTGGGAGACTGCTGGGACCTGATGAGCTGTCGTCACTCCGCCAGAGACTGGGAGAGAGCAGGAGTGGATAGAAGGAGAACGGGAGGGAGGTATAAGGTAGAAAGTTACTGATTTGTGTATACATGTTTTAGATGATTACAGCCGTGTATGTATGATGATCAGAGACTCTGCATGTCTGTGTCTGCCAGTGCTCACCTGCATTTCCTCTGCCTTTTTTGCCAGGTTTGCCTTGTTTAATCCGCGGAGGGGGAGGGGCCAGCTCTACCTCCTCCTGGGGCATCTGAGCCACTTTCTGCAGAAATGCTTTCTCCAGAGACTGAGCCATCAGGACTATGTCATCTGTAGACTGCGGAGGAGAAATATAGGACAATATGCTTAAACCGGTAGATTTAAGTCAGCGACACTTCACCTGATTGATATATCAACATCAACTGAATAATTTGGTTCTCAATAAGTTACAATTATTATTATTAAATAATTATTATTTCAAAGTAAAGCGTCTGTCACTGGCTTAAGATGTTTCCCCCCAACGATTTCACTCATTAGGTTTTAGACTGGCTGTACTGTGGACACAAAGCATCATGTTTGCCATGTGTTCAGGCTACCAGCAGCAGCTGACGTGAAACATTATCTTGCCTGGTTGACGTAGGCTCACAATTTCTCAGACAGACACACACACACACACACACACACACAGTCTTACCTTGTTATAAATGTAGCAGTTGGTAAACATGGTGTTGAAGTCCTGCATGCATTCACTGGCGCTGCGGTAATAGTTATTCTCTAGTCTCTTCTTAATAGTGCCCATGTCCATCGGGGTCTTGATGATTTTATGATAGTCCTGAAAGGAGACAGAGACTCTCAGGACAAGAAACAGTGGCTACTACATCCTAAAATGATTATTTGACTAATTAGATTTTTTAATAACAATAATAATAATAAATATTCCAAAGACGCCTGTTAACAAAATAGATTTTATATATTATTAGCCTGTGGCTGGTGGGAGCTCCTAAATATTTCTTTAAGTAAGTTTAAAACTGACAGACTTGGAGTGGAGTGATATAATGGTTACAAGTGATTAAAACTGATGGGGACACTGACTTCTAAACAACACCTGGAGCAGCTCAGTTTACCTTTGAGATAAACTGAGTCTGAATTTGTCTCTCCATCTAACCTTCAACAGTGACATGTTGTTAAAACTGAGGTAGGTGGCATCTGGTTTTACAAAAAGGAGTGAGGTTGTTTCTAGAAATAAGGACGGTCTCTCCTCTAGGAAGAAAGGGGGGGGCCATATCTGAATTCTTGTCATTTACACTCACAGGCAGGTTGAGCTTGACAGTGTCTACGGGTTCATGAAAGGGCCAAGCAAAGTGGTGCCTCCACAAAGACTTGAGCAGGACTTTCTGTAGGAACTGGAGTTGGTTGGTCATCCTCCCCTGTCGGTTGGGGTCTTTCACCGGAGGCTGTGGAGGTCCTGAAGGGGTCATCTGATTGAGGGGGGGCATCCCAGGACTCTCAAAGCCCTCATAAAGCAGTGAAGGTTTCCGGATGCGTTTTCCAGCTGTGCCAGAACCCTGGTCCATCGTTGTGACTCCCAGTATGCCAACGTCAAGCCCGACATGGGAGCTGTAGAGAGCACAGTTGAAAGACCAATGAGCCATTTGGCATAAGTTGTAAAAATGATGCCAAGACGGACATTTGCCAAGACGGTTTGCTCTTTGCCACAACAAAATCAAATTTTTGACTTTAACAGCCAAAATACTATTTTGTCCTTCTTTTGGACGTGGATGTACCCAGCTGAATGAATAGAGACAAGTACACTGACCGCATTTGCAGCAACTTAAGTGAAGAAGTTGCATAACTGCCTTTATAAAAACTCTCAAAAAGGTATTTGTTACTCCCGTCTTTCCACATAGCGACTACCTAGACCTTCAATCCTGATGGACGTAAAAGGTTGTTTTCTGCAAGTGTTGGCAGAAATATTTATGTCTGGTTTTCTGTTCTGCAAGTCTGGGATTAACATAAAACTAATCATCATTTTATTGCGTCATCCTAATGTAATAGTGTTCCCTTGTTGGTACACATTTTATGTTATCCTATCAAACTCCACTAATCCTGCTAACCCTACCACACACACACACACACACACACACATATAAGCATACAGTATAGAGTAAATCCCCTACACAAGGCACGCATGGTAGGTCACACACTCTAAACATTACTCAGCAAGCGCACATCAGTCTGACTTGGAATATACTCTTGCCAAATCAGCACTCAGTATTCCCGGGGGAATGGACATGACTACCACTTCCTCCTCTTTATATCCATGTCAATGATTACACACACAAAAACTCCACCCCGTTTCCCTGTTAAAAAAAAAAAGGTCTCCCTTAAGGATTGTGGGTGGAGTTTCAGTTGCCATGTTACAGTAATGACTGGACTATTCTTCAGTTTCCCCAACAGAAATGTCCTTAACATGCCCAGAAAATTAGAATATTGTCTGCAATTGGTTAACAACCATCCACTTGTCATATTATCAATTGCACTATGGCTTTAAAGGCCACTGAAATTTGCAAAATTAAGAGGTAGTTTCCGTAGGGAAAGCGAGCAAGACTCTGATCTATGCTCAATGACTGGGTCAAGAGCTGCCATCAGCCTTTAAAAACTTGTTCTGACCTGGAATGTGGCCTCACTAGCTTGACTCGGCAGAGGGAGTCCCGTATAACCTCAGTTACGGTTGTCCTGCTGTGGTAACACCTTTAACACCACTGAAAAAAACACTGCATGGTTACTTGGTCTTTCATGGAAAGAGTCACTGTTTAACCTTTAAAGAGAGAGGTTATATATAAAAACAACATTTCTCTTCTTAATGTCTTAGAAAATGTTTTTGTCAAACACTGTTGACCTGACTTTCCCCTCTTTTACATCACTGACAGTAAAATCTACCATTATTCTGTTTGATGTCTCCACATGTAACCTTAATCACATCCACACTGGTACAAAATAACTGTACTATTTCTACAACTCATCTCACCAGCATTACTCTACCTACAGCTGTAGTGACGCTGCAGCAACACATGGCGGGCTTGTTCAACTATGAAGCAACACCCCTGCTCCCTCCACGCAAGAGCTGGATTCAGCCAAGTAGAACAGCCACAAGCCATCGAGTGAAGTGAAACACAGCGAGACTGGTGTTATTCTCATTCTGAACAATATATGCTATTTCACAGTCGGTGTTGCCTATCAACAATACTCAGATTTCTGATACAAAACTCTGGGCCCCAGTTTACATGTCCATAATACCACTGAGCTGATTCAAACACTTAAATATCTCTATAAATGTATACACTCCACTACATAAGTGTGGGTTGTACCATCTGCTACTTGATAGGAATTGCTGCAATGCTACAAATGCTCATCTGTCACACAACGCTCAAAAACATTTGACATCCCGCTGTTCTGATGAAGGTGGGGACATGTAATTATGTGCATTACATTATGTAGCATCACAGCAATCACAAATTAATAATCTTTCCTGCTGAAAAAATACCAGTCCTACTAATTCTGATGTGAAGGGATGTTTAAGTTGTCAACAGTATGAACTCACCATAGCCATCTCCGCTGGCCTACTGACACATTTAACTGGGACATTTAGGGTCATCGGCTGGAAAACCAGTTCTGTTGAAAAACCAACACTAAAGCTACTAACATCTGGTGTTTGCATTGTCGGCTGTGGAATGACCCCATCGCAATTTAAGTTTAAATCTAACAAAAACAAATGGTTCTGCACATTCAGAGCTGTGAGCTTTAAGAAACTGATGCAAATAAGGTGAAGTATTACTGTTTGCATCACATTGTGAATAAGGGGTCCCATGAAACAGGTGCGTAACTAACACTGAGATGTATTCATCAATCTATTACCTGTATGCCTGTTTCAGCACATGTATGCACTGCCGTATTGTACACATGCATACTGAAAAATATTGTTTAAGACTCAATGGTAGGGAAACTTAGCTACTGCATTAACAATATAAAAATATTACACATGATGTAGGTACGTAGACATTTCTATAAGCAATATGTTTATTAATAAATAAATAACTATTTGTATAGTTTATGGTAAAGCAAGCTGTTTGAATGATACAACCTTTGGAAACACATTTGACAGTTAGTGTACTTTATTATTAAAAAAGGAAAGTAATCATGTACATAACATTAACATCACTAAACAAAAAAAAAAAAACACTTCTTGCATTAGCTGTAAATCGGATTAACAAATTGGGAGGAGTAAAATAAAGTATGAATGACGAAGAAAGAAAAAAAATACAGAGAAGTTGTTATATGAATTAAGTAAAGCCTGCTGCTACCTAGCTTAGGTTGAGTGACATTGAGCTCTGTAACCAAGCAACCAAATGAAACACCCAACACACGTGGACAACCCAAACTAACCACAGATATTGACCTTTCTGGTGATGGAAATTAATGACAACTCCATGCAATGTCTTAACTTTCTTAAGCTCTAATTGATAAATAACGCATTATTGGTGCAGCTGACAACATTAACTGCTTTAGCCATTGCGCTGTAATGCTATGTAGTCGCACCACAAGCTCCTCTGGCCGTCACATGGCTACAATAACAAACCGGCGAAACAAGCAGGAATGCATCTGCTACCCTCTCTGCCTCTTCAACGCTATCAACAACACTAAGCTAGACTCTACACTACAGGCTAACGATATTGTTAACATAACACTAAGTTACCCTGGGGCAGTTTATATCAGATTAAGACCACTTAAAACAATTGATTGTCATTATATAAACACGGCACGTCCATTTGCAACGCAAAAAGTGGTCAGGCTACTGTTAAAGAGAGGAATATTTTAGGTATGGGAAGCTAATGCTAGCACGGCTAGCTCCAACTGCCAGGCAGCGGGAGAGAGCGGCCAACGGCAGAGGCGCTCCGAAGATGGCGCCGGCGTAGTGCGAACAACAGTCGCAACTCGTTACAGCCCACAAACACATTTTATTATTATTTCCTCAACATGAATTCCGTTTCTAATCCCGACAAAACTCCTTCCTGCAGCATATTCAATGTCCATTTCCCTATGTCACTCAATATTACTGCGAACACAGGTTACCAGTAACGTTATCTTGGCAAAAAACATGAGAATTGTTCACAATATTCCCTCCGATGGAAAGTTGAGAGTCAATTTTACCGGTAGATACCTGTCAAGGAGCGGGTTAACAGCCATATCCATCGGGATGGATCCGGATTCTGTTTTTAGCTAGACTCAACCCAGGATCCGACTCTGTTCGTCCGGTTTCTCCGCTCCCCGCCGCAGAGAACTGCCTCAATCTGCTTCGCTGAAATGGCGACGATGCGACTACACCCGTTCTTTTATACACCGACCGTCTCTCTTATTGGACGGACTACCTCAGAACGTCCACGCCTTGTGAGTTCCTATTCGCTGTTTGCGCCGTCCGTCAAAGTCACCACACCCCTCTACTCTGACGCCTCGCTGACTATCTTTCGGGCCAACCTATTCGCAAGTTGTTGCTGTCCGTCAAGGAAACTGCGCAATACTATTGGTCGAGACTGTTTAGTTTCACTGAAACGCCGTCTCTGACTGGCTCCTCTGTATAATCCTCCACAAAATGCGAAGGCACCGAAGTCAGCCTCCTCCTTATCATATTACATTACGTCAACGTGTGCTAAGCGACCGCGGGGATTGGTCAAAACGGCTGTAACGCGGGCTTCCAGGGTATATACCAAGAAGCCTATTGGTTCTTCCGCCGGGTCACGCGCATCCCCGCAAGAGCCTCTCCCCACGAGCTCTCTTCTTACCAGAATATCCGCATTTCTGTCTCTCAGAAGAGGCGCACAGGCGCCATCTTTAAGTACAATAACACAAAGTATTATCATCGAATTATTTACAGTAAGTAAGAAAAAACAGTAAGCTAAACTTACAAAACGCTACATATGTCGCTTACAAACAAGAATCAACAAAGGAAAGTGCAGAAAAGTGCAGAAAAAGGCCACAATTTGAACCCAGCCAGTCCAACAAGGCCTCCACGCCTCACAAACAGCAAAGTACTGGTAGGATAAAGCACACCTTATAATTCTCACTAAATCTCTAGTAGTCCATATTTACTTCAACTAACAATAAAACAGGCAACAACGAAAAATAAAAAGACACCTTGAATGGCCACAAGAACTACAAATCCACTGAATGACACAGCAGTTTTCCTCACTGACCTGAGACCACATTTGATCAAAGTTAAGGCTACATTTGTCCAACAATAACTAATTAAACAACCCCACGAACAATTAATTTAAAAAAAAAAATAGAGGAAATCACAAAGAAAGTTAATGTGATATGGGTTTGAAATTACAAATCTCATACCTGACCTTTGAGAGCAAATGAGAGACTAATAGACCAAAACTACAAAAGCAAAAAGCAATTACAAAAAATATCAAATTAGTAAATCTTTACAAGATTTCTTATCTTAATACCGACACTTTACAAATTAAACAACCACACAAAATGGTTACCTAACCACATGCGCCCATCCCCCACACCAAGGTTACAAATCCCCTGCAATGTCACTCAAATAAACGATGGAAACTAACAGTACATCCTAACAATATTAAATATTACTAGAAGGTTTTGATAGCTTAAACACAACATAAAACAAATGTTCGAAATGAAAGTATTTTTTTTCAAAAGAAAAAAATAAATAAATATTTCCAAAGTACGACATGAAAAAAAAACCTTGAATATCAAATAAAACAAAAGAAATGGTAAATCCCAAGATAAAGCGAAACCTGTCTTCACATAATCTTCTTGTCTTCCACCTCGATACTTTTTAACCAACACATTTCCCTCAAACATGTCCGCCTTCTTCTCCCATTCCCCGCGCCGGGTGGGGGAGGGGAGTCATGTGATGAAATGAGCCCTGAACACGTGGCATTCCGCGAAAAAAAACGCAACAAAACATATCCGCTGCGTGTCCTTTCCCATCAAAACGTCGCTTCCATCTCCACATCGTGTGATATGTACAAAGCAACAGGGTCAAATCTGGGGGTAAAATTGGCAAAATATCCGAACAAAGAAGCATACTTTCCGCTGGATTTGGTTCGCTCCGATTGGTCAATCCCGACCACGTGACGAAAACGATGTTAGTATTATTGATTGTGTTGTTTTCCCAAGCTTACTCTATTATAATCCGTTCGTGATCGCAATAATCCTTTTACAGTCTCGTGTGTAATTTGCTCAGTTTGTCTCAAAAGGGTTAAAAATGTCTGTTTTCTCCAAAGCATGACTGCAGACGAGCTCGGGGTTTGTGTTGCAACACGATGCTTTGCGCATGCGTCCCTGCCATGAAGCCGCATTGTCCATAGGGAGTGCAAGAGGCTGATCTGAGAGCAGTTTGGGGTTTTTTTTCCCAAAGATAAATGTGGGGATCAGTGCTGGGGGTTTTGTGGGAAGTAGGTGGGATTCAGCCAGCTGCAGACAAACCGGCGAGTAACTGGTTTCCAGGTTAAAGCACGAAAAATGTGACTGCATATAAGGCTTCAGCTTGTATGTTTTATACTGTCATTATCTTTTGATCAACTCTCAGAACATTGTTTAGCCTACTGTGACTATGATTTACTTCAGCATACATTTCTTAAAATTTCTTTTGAGCATGCTAATATCAAACAAAAACTTACAGATCAGCTCCACATATGTATTAAGATATATAAAAATACTCTGCTTGAAACAATGATGTGTGCCTCATATGGTTTGTCCACAAAAAGTATAATTACCACGTTCAAATCCTTAAAACATCATCTACTCCTTCTTCCACATTAAAAATTCCAGTAACTAGTCTAACTGTTGGACACAAGATGTCTCCTACGTCACTGTAAAGTCTATTCTCAGTGTTTGTGTTTATTGGACCAGGATTGTCTTCCAAACTAACTGTGATGTTACAGATCCTGTTTACAGGCCCACCCCTTAAAATGAGATTTTCAATGGGCGCACTTTCAGCGGGTGAATGTAAAAACAGCCTTCCAGTGTTAAACTCTGCACATACATCATTCTGGACAGTGAAGTTTAAACATCCAACTGATGGAACAAGAAGAAAACCATATTTTTTAGTGGAGGTGGACTTTAATAATGAATAAGCAAACAGAGGAAGACACTGGGACGACCATACACAGCCACAAAGACAAAAACAGCTGTCAAAAAGCGAATGCAAGTACAACAGTGTGATGTGGTTACGGCTGACAATTGAAATCTCAGCATACATTTCTAATGAACCACAAGCTGATATAATCACAAAAGCTTCACTCAAGAAACTCTGTGAATCAAAAACCTGAAATGTAACTCTCAGAGATTCAGGTGTAGACTAGTCTGAGGCTCCTCACCAAATGAAATTTAAAACTATGCCCTTAACATATTATTCTTTATTGCTTTAGTTTCTAATTTAAAATTTGGATGGAGGCTTTTTATTTGAATCAAATATCAGGAAGTGTTTCCAATAACATTTCATTCAAACAACAGTCTGTCAGGGTCTTGAATGTGCTTGTATATTCTTCACTTTCACTTTGACAGTAAGCTTCACCAACAATGATGGCCACTATAGTCTGAGACCATCTGCATGAATACATCATTTTTATGTTTCATTCAAGAGTGAGACTCAGCTCACTTTGATTATGAAGCCTTAGACACACATTACAGTGTTTGTTACTGTATAAAACAAAAACAATATCTTTAATGCCCAAATTCAAGCACAGGGGATACATTCAATTTAGTTTTGTTTATTCATCACTTTTTCTTATTATCTTCATTTGTGTGAGGAGTTGAGGCTGCTCTACAACCTAGTTAGATGGTTTTTATCAAACAGGTATGTTATGAAACCTGTAGTTCATCTGGCTGCTTTTCTCACACAGAACAGCCTGGTGACCCGACTGTTTCATGGCTGACGCATGAACTTATTAGAGCTGTAATCTGCAGATGCTTGAGACTCAAACTGCATAACTCAATTGACAAATGTACGATTATGAGGTTACACTGAAACAAGCGTAATGCCACTTGTTTGTTTAATCTTGTTTTGCATTGTGCTCAATTTTATTGCACAACAAGGCTCAATCCATAGCACATGTGTAGAAAACAGAATTTAGAACTTTATTTTTCTTTTTGGATCTTGAAAATCAATTAGATTTGATCCTGTTTGCAATAATAACTGTATTTGTGATCTCAGGCTGTATATTATGACAATGTTTTTGATGTTTTTATTTGTATTGCAGGGTTGGTTTTGGCCATACTGGTCTGTATATGTTATGTACTTTATGATTTCAGCACTATCATGAGGTCATCATGGGGTGTGATTCCTGGGAATTATTTCACACATCAACAACATAAATAATATAAGAATATGGGAAAATCTTTGAGCATATGAATATAATAAATATGAATTGTCCTCTTTGTGTGATTTCTTCCTGCAGCATGATGTAATAATGTTATATTCTGTATGTTTTCTTTTTTATGTATTTGTTTGTTTTTGATTGTTTTACTCATAAAAGGCAAAATCTATAAATTATTATTAATAATACAAAATAAACATGCACATTTCAGTATGTTTTTTTCATCACTCTTCTTACCACTGCTGATCATTAAAAAAAAAAATCAATAAAAGCCTGATTGTTATTGTTCCCAAAAAGGGATGACTCAAAGTTTTGGCACGGAAAACAAAAGCATTTGCGGTGTGCCAAACATAGCGTATTACTCACTGATCTGTACCTAGATAACACACACAATATGTTGTGTTATGCTACTATATTTTGTGGAGGACCAGTTTTGATTACACTGGCCAACTCTGACCTTAATGTCCAGGAACAGCCATGTAGGCCGGAGAGATGAAAGGAGGGAGGGGTTGGTGGATTACGTCAGAATCAGCCTCCTCTGACTCATCAGTGGTGCTCTCTCTCTCTCTCACACACACACACATACACACATACACACCGCCTCTTTCTCCCTCTCTCTGTTTTTCTCAGCGCTTGGCTGCATCAGCTTGTCACATGATGAAAATCAGTCCAGAGACGGTTGCCAAGGAAGCTCTCTCCCTCGCAACGCCTCGGTCCTGAGTCATAGGTTGCAAGAGTTTTACCAGTAAACTGTTAATTACTGGCAGACAGGTTTTAGGTTTCGCTTTTATTCTGTTTGCATTGGCCTGGTATGATAAATAGAATGTGTAACAAAATAAACATAATGCTACATACTTTGTTTGGTTATCATGTTTGTGTAACTGCCTCCGTCCACTCATTCACTTCCTCACACTATGGCCGGCGAGCCTCGCTTAGCAACAACGGTCTCTTTGACAACTGACGCAAGCAGCCGTTTTCAGATGTGGAGGAACACTGTGCATTCAAGGTTCCTGTACAGTAGTTTTGTTGTGTTGTCTTCTTTTGAACACCACATTCTCTCCAAAAAAAACTTGCCAGCACACAGACTTGCATGTCACCCACACATAGAGACATCCAACCACCCACCCACCCACACACTCACTAAGTCAATACTGCTACCCTCATTATCGCTGTTCTTAAAACTGTTTTGTATGTGGAAACATAGTATTTGGCACTAGCATGCTGATCTTTCCATTCTCAGCTATTTCCATTTGCATCCTGATATGTTATTGTTTGCTTTACTAAGCCTGTATTCAAAAACACACCTGTATTGTTTCAATTTGTGTTGTGTTTTTGCTGGAAATGTCTCTACTCTCTCTTTCCACCATGCTAACATAGTAATATAGAGTCCTTTGTCTGAGAAAAGCACATGTTGAAAAAATGATTTATGAAAGTTTATTATTATTATGTCTGTTTGAGCCTCACAGCAACATGCACGGCCCCACTTGTTGATGCCAAACAAGTAGTAACATGAAGTATTTGCTACGTGCAGTATTTCAAAATATAAATGTGCAAAGTCACATAACTTGATTCCCCTTTCAGAGTGTACCTACACTAATCAAATAAAGACAACAGTGCTGCTCTCTTATGCTGGTGCTTGTGTTTTGGGATACAGATGAATTGCTTCCTTTCACAAAGTGGACACTGCTGCATGCTGTGGTAGCATATACAGAACAGCGCCAGTTTCATGTGTTGCACTATAAATCAGATATTTGTGCCACAGAAAGACTGAAATCTTTACATTTGAATCAAAGACAACAGTCAGTTCGTTTAAAGATGTTTTTTGTTGATCTCAGCGCAGGGAGTGATTGTGGTTAACACTTTCATGTTACTACAATAAGACACTGAGTGAAAAATGCAATTTTCAGTTTGATGTTATCTTTTTACAGTTTATATAGAAGCATATAGGTTTTAATCTCATTTTGAAATGATGCCTTTCTTCAAGCACTGTACAATTCAAGAATGGAGATCCATTTCACCACCAAAGCTCATGTGCAGCACGGTTCAAACAAGGTAACTACCCGAGTCTAGGAAAACAACAGCTGCTTAATTATGCAGTCATGCAAAATGATTTGTTAACGTGTCAAACTAAGTAGGGACACTCCATTATACTCTCAAAAAAGGGAGCAGGAACTACGAGGTGAGAGATTTCCATCTGAATGGAGGTGGACTTTCACCCCCAGGAGTTTACCTTGGTGTAGAGGGAGACAATCTGTAAAATACAAATGTTATCAATGATAACATTTGTTATCAATGATAACATTTGTGTACAGATAACACAGTGACCCATGTAATTTGTACGTGCAATGAATTTGTTAAAAGTATTTCTAAAACCATTGAGTTTATAACTGTGGATGTGACAAAACAGCTACAGGAAATTTTGAATGCTGGCACAGATGATCACTGACATGAAATGAGATTACATAAGATTAACATGCTTCCTAATCCAACAAGTAATCTCTTTTGTAGCATATGTCTCTGAGCCATTGTAGTTTTATTGGAGGGGTGGAGTTATGATGTTTTTGTTTACCATTTTTGGTTAAAAAAAATAAATAAATACAGTATGTGTATGATGTTTATACCAATACATGCGAACACAATACCAAAGAGCATCTAAGAAAGGTGGGGGCGGGAATAAAGAAAGGATAAGAAAAGGAAAGAGACACAAGTAAGTGAAAGACAGCGACAAGGAAAGAGAGAGGGGGAGAATTAGTATGTGTGTGTGTTTTCTCCTCAGCAGCGAGACAAACAGCCAGGCTCAGGTGTGAAAGTCTGTCTTGTCATCCCATTGTGCCTCCTCTCCTCGCCTGTTTATCTCCTCCACAGAACAATGTACCGAACAATCGAAGGCGAAACCTTTGAAAGGCTCTAACTGCTGTAACTGGTCGGAAGTCTATCATGTCCTTGATGAGTTTATTCACCCCTGCAGTTGGAAAGAAACCAGAGCTGACAGTGGATGACGTTGAGATGGAATGACTGCTCTTTACACATATCTAGAATACTTCATTTAATTATATTTCTGACAACACTGTTTCATATTTTCCTTAATACTTATGTGCAGATAAATGAGGTGCTGTTTTATTACTTAAAGGTTTGAGAAAAAACTTCAGTTAGACACAGTGGAAACCACCTCTTCTCAAATCCATTGAAACTGAAACTTCACTTCCAACTCAGTGTTGCATATTGTGCATATTAAATAATTTTGTATCTTTATGTCTTTTGTAGTTAACATAAAAGCTATATGAGGAACAATGTATACAAAAGGTATAAATTCTGATATGTAATCATAACATATATCAAATGTACAATGTAAAAAACAAATGTACAACTGTTCTGTTTTAGGGGTACATTTTACATTTTACATTTTGGGTTTGGGTACTTCTACCATTAGAAAATAAATTATGATTAAAATTATGACTATGAGTGTCGGCTAATTGATGCAGCCATCTTTCTTCTAGTTTGAAAGTCATTAAGAGAAACGATGAGCCACATGCATCAACTGTGCTGTTGTAGCTGTTGATTGGATCAGGATTTAGTAGACAGTGTGAAATACTACTTCCCAGAACACAGATAATCTGAAATCTTGTCCAGGAATTAAGATTGCATTAAATTAGGGATGATCTCATGATTGGGGATTAGTTCTAAATAGTAACAGAATGGGGAGAAAGAACATCTGTCCAGATGGTATCTATTAGGATCTCACATTATATTGACTGTCTAATATGTTCCTACATAAAGGACACAATTTTAATTTTTTAGCAGAAGTTTTGTATGTGAGATGTAAAACTGAGACAGGCTTGACTACTACTCTAAAGTGCCATCTATTGACCACTCCACTACCCTACAGGTTATTGAAATATATTGGGTTATGTCGCCATCTGGTGGTTATTAAGTTACAGGGTAAACGATGAAATCAAAGTGCTGTTTTACAGTAAATGCACTTGTAGTGTGTTTCTATCTAAATGGGATGTTATTGGGATCCAAATGATGTAAAAGCTTATGTAGTTGGTATCAGGGCGATTAGTGGTATTACTACTGTTATGTAGCCACCATGCTCTGTTTATATGGGGCATTGTAATCCAAAGCAACTGGATGGATGTAATGCATGTTTTCCTGTTGCTTGTAATGTCTATTTTCATGTGGTTATTTGTTTATTACATCTTGGTAATCAGCATTGGTTGATTAGGATGGGAGAACTGTAATTTCAGTTTTTTTGTGGATGAATAAATTGAGCCTTTGAACCTTTTGATAACACCTTAGTATTTTTTTTATTATATACAACAGCAGTGTTTATACAGTGATCTTTTTAAGTTATTATTATACATACAATGCACTTGACATGTTTAATAATTCGCCAAATCAGAGCACACATATATTTATATTACACCTCAATACATACAGTAATATTTTGTTTTTTAGCTAAAGGTTACGTACAAATATTCTAGGGATGTGACAAGGTATTTTGGTCTAATATAGTGTTATGTCTAGAGCCATTTTTTAAACTTAATGTAAAACAAATAAGCTCAAGTGATTCCACATGGTATTCATTTTTACATAGGATGAAATAAAATCACTTAAAAATTGCACAAAAATGTATTTTTTCTGTAATATTTGCAAATACTGTATATTAAAATAAGAAAGACTAATGCTCCCAAAATCCAGTTTTATTGTGACTATTCATGCCATTTGGCTTTGTTCCAACAATCAGCTGCCCTCTGATGAAAAAAGCTACTGAAGTGCCCATGAGCAATATACTGAACTCCATTTTCCTTCCGGCCCCTGTAGTTTTACCCTTCTGTTCAAATGTGCACATATCCAGGTCTAATGGGGCACCAGCACCGTATTACGTATAGTCTAAAAATGTGATTACTTTGATTCATCAGGTAAGGTGTCTTAATTTACTTACTTTACATAAAACCTGTGGTCACCCCCAAACAAAGGCTCTCCAGGCATCCTGGTCCTGGGTCAATTTCTCCAGCTGTCCCCACATATGGCCAGTTTTCTTCACATCTGCCTCCAGGTCACGGCGCCAGGTGTTTCTTGGTCTGCCTCTTTTCCTTTTCCTTTGTGGATTCCAAAAGAGGGCATGTCTTGTGGTGCTGGATGCAGGTGTGACCAATCTCATCTCATCATCAGCATATTCGGAGGATTTTTTCCTCTGCAGGCTGCATGTTCGCTGCCACAGTTCCTGGTTGCTGATATATCTGGCCAGTGAATTTGTAGGATTCTGTTGGTGGTCTGTTTGTAGGCTTGTGTTGGTAAATCTCTGGTTTCTCTTCATGGCGGTGAGAGTTGTTCTTCAGGTCTCTGCTCCATACAGCAAAACAGGCATGACAGTGGTATTGAAGATCCTAATCTTGGTGTTGGTGGTCAGCTCTGAGGATATACAGACATTATTCAGCAGATGGAAAGGTACTCTTGTCTTACCAATCCAGGCTTTTACATTGCCATCTGTCCCACCCAGTTTGTCAACAATGCTGCCAAGGCTGTCATTTCTTAATTAACATAATTTAATTGCAAACAAGTCAATCCTTCCATCACAACATTTTATATGCTATTAAATCCACTTTATGTATGAAAAAATGTAGAGGAGTAAAAAGTGCAATATTTCCCTCTGAAATGCAGGGAAGAAGGAGTATAAAGTATCAGAAAGTCAATCCCTCCATCACTGGAAAAAGAAAGAGAGCACAAGTGTCAGCAGCTCCATGTTACCTCTCTGTTTTGTGGATGATGTGATCCAATAAGTTCACAACAGCTGTCTGTGGTTTCACAAAGCACCAGCTACTGAACTGCAAAATCAAAGCTGCAGCATTTATCAGTGCTTTTGTTATTCTAAGGATGATGTATATCTGCTGTATAAACTACAAGTGAGAGTAGTGCGACAGTGGATTGTACATGCAGGAAGCTGTTATTACTGCTGGCTACAGTGGCTAGGAAGCTTATTTACTCATAATGGGCAAGTGTCAATTTTAGCAAAAACTTAAATCAAGTGAAATGAATCAATTATTTTGTTTATGGTTAATTCATCCATAAATGTTCTGCTGCTTATTTGAGTTCAGGTCATATTAACTGATTAATTACGAGGAATTATTGTTATATACAGCTGGGAAGTCCTGACAAAAATGTGATATGTCAACAAATTATTATACGTAATAAATAATTGTAGGCGTTATTGTCCCTGCTGGTTTTCTGTCATGCTTTGAAAAAAAGGGCATTAAATTGTGTTCTATCTGCTATTAAAACAGTCTTTAAAAGTATTTAAATTAATCTGGTGAATACGGCAGAAACCCTCTACATGGCAATGATTAAATAACAGACTATAAATAATAAGGCAGTCAATGCATACTTACAAACATCTACATACTATAAGATGAAATGTGAACTTAAGTCATGTTAAAGGCAGTGGATAAAGGAGTATTCAAAGGCTTTATTTAAGTAAAAGTACCACTTCCACAACGTAAAATATTCTATTACAAGTCAAAGTGTCACGGTGAATAGCAGGAATGGATCCAAACTCAGAGACCGAACACAAAGCAGGTCTAAAATAAACTCTTTATTTGGTGTGAGCATCAGAACTGAGCTGAGCTGAGCTGACAGAACTGGGATTGCAGGCAGGCATCTAAACAGAACAAAGAATCCAACAACCACTTACTCCCAAACCAACACTTAAATACTAACTGAACTAATCAGGGAATGGGGAACAGGTGACTAGAAACAACGGCAGGCAGAACATTGACCTGCTTCTTTTGTAAGGGGTCACACGTCGAAAAGTTTTGAATCACAAGTTTAAATTTGGAAGCTATTAAATCTATTTTATGTAAAATCTTATCTGCAAAGTAACCAGTAACTATAGCTCTTAAAAATTAGTAAAAAGTGCAATATTTCTCTCTAAAATATAGTGGAGTAGCAGTATAAAGTATCAGAGAGCCTCAAATTTGTACTTAAGTATAGTATTTGAGTAAATGTAGTTTGTTACTTTCCACCATTGGTTAAAAGTCTGCACTTAGATAAAAGGTCATGATTTGCATACAGGCTACATTAAATAGGTCATATTGCTTTTTTCAACTTGTCTTGAACCCTGATTTTCCCTTAACCTCACAGGACTGTGCAGCCAAACTTTGTTCAAAGAGGACAGAGCTTTATCTTATATATAGTGGAGATGCCAAAGTTTCCAAAGACACTATATTTCAATATGTCAGACTGAATTTTGAGAAAATGATGTGTAACATATGCCTCTTGCATGTTACATTAAACACATTAGTTGTGCTTTAAATGGTCACTATGTCTAACAGCAAAATCTTTTCATATAGAATATAATTTTGTCAGTAATTTTACCTTTATTTAATAGTTGTAAGGTGTACATATTTGTGTCATTTTCATTATTTTATGCTGTTATCTTATATTTAATATTTAATACTTGGCTACATAGTATCCAAGGTAACGATGCAGCTATAAAGCCCATCACCGGGGGAACAAGTCAGACCGGGCTTGTATCCTCCAGGTGAGTGTGTGACTATTAAATGGAAACCTGTAAATAATAATGTATAGCTGACCTGACTTTATTACTAATTATAATTATATTGACATTCAGAGTGATTATCTATGTGAACTGATTCATCTGTATCAATAGTGTGTTTGTGTAATCTGTAATATAGTGAGTTTTTGATCCTGGTCAAGGTTAGACCGTTGGCCCTGTACTTTGTTATTTAACGGTTATTAAGCTTCGTCACAGAAAGCATTTATTAGTATTGTAAGTTTCCTTTGATTATGATTTTATTTATGTTAAATAGTTTTACTGAGACCGGGCTTGTATCCCCCAGATCCCGAAGTGCTTGTAAGCAATAAACAGACATCATTGAATCGACATCGGAGCTGTCTGGGTGTCGTCGTTGGAGTCAACTGATGTTACTAACTGTCAGCCGTTAGTCCACCATCGTCATCACAACACAACGCAGAGACTGTAGGTTGTCACTATTATCAGCGATATGAAGGAAACTTAACGGGGGCATTATAAACTGTGAGGCTAATATAGTCCCCCGTTACATTTGGTGCCTTAAACCCGGGACACTTTCAGCAAAGCTGTCCGCCGAGAGAGCTGCTACTCCAACGGAGACTGAACTCCGACTGTCAGCTGAGTTATTTTGGTTGCTAAGCAACGAGTGTAAGCTAGCGGACGTTACGTAGCTTGCTAACGTTTTTAACGTAACTACTAACTAGCTTTATTTTGGTTGATTATGCTAAAGAGGACACATTTATTTATTTTTAATTGTTTGTACCTTTCATGATTCCTTGCCTGGGTAGTGTGTCTTTGTGAGCTATGTCCTCTAAATATGTAATTCCTAAATGGGAGGGGAGAGGAGGGGAGCGGCTACAGCGCTCTGTCAGTGTTGATGTGCTTCCCATATGCAGTGACGTCACGCTTGGGAGAGAGGGGCGTGTGCCAGCAGGGCATGCAACAGCAAATGACGGCAATGTAAATAATGAGCCCAGAGAAACTTATGCATATGATAATGTATATTCTCAGAGTGATTACAGTGTAAACTCTGGTAATGTGGATGATAGAATGGGGCAGAACACTTATAATACAAGTCAAAGCACTGCACATGGGGAGCAACGCACAACGTGTCAGCCCTCTGACATCATCAGTGTGCTGCTCCTGTCATTCACTCAAAATTTCTTTTTGGCCCCAGAGACAGCCAGAGACAGTTGTGCTCCTTTTCTTCAGAGGTAAGCTAAGTTTTCCTAATTGAATTTATTAATTTATTAATAGTCAGAAAACTCAACAAAATCCTTAACTGCATGTCTTTAATATTTAATATTTTTCTTTACAGTCTAGTACCTGTAGCTGTATGAGCTACTACAGGGTTAGCTAGAATATTGTTCACTTACAATAAAGGGTAAAGATAATAAAAGAGCTGTAATTTTGCTGTGGTCAGAATAATTCATCAATAAAATGAACAGGAACATTGTAGTTTTTCTGGAAAGAACTTATGATGTGAACTAGCTCTGTTGGTGGCTAGTTGAACCATACTTATTCATAAGAGGAACTCATTTTTGCTCTTTTCATAGAGGCCATGCTAACAATAACAAAAATATAAACAATAAAAAATATATCAGACTTATCCTTTGATACCGACTTGTTTGCCATTGTGAGTCACACAAAGATCTGTGATGAACACATTTCCCCTCCTTTTTTTGCCCATTCAAAACTTTGTTTTTTTCCAAGATTGCAGTGTTAGTGTTGATCCAGGACCATCATTGCCATGTTGATCCTGGATACACTTAAAAAGCTCATCACTGTCATTTACCTGAATAGATTTTCTAATGTTACAAAGTTAATGCTGTTCTCTTTCAGATTTTTTGTTCCCCAAAATGGAGGAGTTTATCAAACAGACAGTTACCAATGAGGAGAAAAGAAAAGCAAGGCAGAAAAATACAAAAATGAAGGTCCATATTCTTAAAACCAACGACGATGAAGAAAAATATATCATGGCAATAATTAATGACGATGTAAAAATTCTTCCAGTTTGACAGACAAAAAAAGAGGATATTGTTTGTTCCACTGCACAAGATCTGCTAATGTTTTTAAAAGAAGTCGCAGAGCTACAGGGTGTAATGCATACATATCTTTTAATGTCAGAAATTATTGGAAAGGACATAAAGTTATTGTTCAAAGAACATTTGACCAACACAATGGACATAATCCACTTTCTGAAGAAGATGGCCATTTCCAGCGGATTAATCCTGAGCAAGTGAAACAAATTCAGAACTGGATAACCCTGAGAGTAAAACCAGACATCATACTTATTCAGGCTACTGATTGGTCACGAGCTCAAGGACATACCAACTGTCATAACAGGGAATACTTTGTCACCCCGGAAGACATACACAACATTAGGATAAGTATGCTATGGATGAAACTAACTAAGGATGACTGTAAAAGTACAGAAAAACTACTAGCTGGTACTTTCAAGGAGGATGTTGTGTTTTACCAGCCCCTGACCAAAGACCATGACCTTGTAATTGTTCTCCAGACTGAATGCATGAGAAAAAACCTACAGGAACATGGGAGGAACATTGTTTTTTTGATGCTACATACTGTGTGAATCAGTATTCCTTTCCACTCTTCACATTGCTTGTGAGAGATGACCATGTCCATGGAGTTCCTGTGGCATACATAGTAACAAGCAGTGGGACCAAAGAAATCCTTACATATGCACTGCAAAAGCTACAGCCATGTTTTCCTCATCCACCAAGGTATTTTATTAAGTATTTGGAGTTTGCATGTTCTCTCTGTGCTTGTGTGGGTTTCCTCCCACAGTCCAAAGAAATGCAGGTCGGGTGAATTGATTACTCTAAATTGTCCATGGGTGTTATTATACAGTTAAGTTAGCCCTGTGACAAATTATAAATGGAGGATGCTTCTGCCACCTGTGACCCTAAATATGAATAAGTGGGTATAGAATGAATGGGTGTTTCTCTTAACTGTCAGTTTTGTTTACAGATTGGGGAAAAGACTAACTTGAAGTATACTAATCTTATTTTTCTCTCAAAGATGCTTCATGGTTGACAAGGACATGAGCGAAATCAATGCTCTGAAAGAAGTGTTCCCTGACTCAGATATCCTTATTTGCTGGTACAACGTGCTTCAAGTAAGTACAGGGGATATAATAAATATGAATTATCAGCAATTTTAATGATAAATGTCTGTTGTACACTTTAAAATTCCATACATGCTCTGGTTCACAGGCCATTGTCCGCTGGTTGATGAAGACTGATTCTGGAGTTAGTGGGCCAACAAATTCAAGCACTAGAGCACAAATTCTGGATTTCTTCGAGAAAATGAAAGCTTATGCTATGGTATGGTTTTTGTTTGTTTGTTTTTATTTGATGAGAACATTTTTGCAGAAGATTCCTATAGATTCCTTTTAATGAAAAATAAACAATGTGAACAATTATTTAATAATTCAATAGCATTTTTAGAAATGTGCATGTGTGCATGGCTTTTTGCTCAGTGAGTGAGTTATTTGGGGAGAATTTGTCATTCTTGTCATGGCACCCATAGTAAAGAGAGAGAATACAGGAGATTGTGCTCATGATATGTTTTATTTTACTGAAAATGTTTCTGATATTGTTAGAATTTTTGAGTTTGGTACACTGCAGACTGACAATTACATTTTTTTTATATGCAGAAGACTGATTTTGAGGAAGTTGCTCAGACCTTACTTGGGGATTTTTCTGACTATCCAGAGGTGTGCAATTGCTTCAAGAAGTACTGGGAACCAATCAGTCATACAGAGCAAAAATTAGTTTCTCTTATGAATAAGTATGGTTCAACTAGCCACCAACAGAGCTAGTTCACATCATAAGTTCTTTCCAGAAAAACTACAATGTTCCTGTTCATTTTATTGATGAATTATTCTGACCACAGCAAAATTACGGCTCTTTTATTATCTTTACCCTTTATTGTTAGTGAACAATATTCTAGCTAACCCTGTAGTAGCTCATACAGCTACAGCTCTAGGTAGGTACTAGACTGTAAAGATAAATATTAAATATTAAAGACATGCAGTTAAGGATTTTGTTGAGTTTTCTGACTATTAATAAATTAGTAAATTCAATTAGGAAAACTTAGCTTACCTCTGAAGAAAAGAAGCACAACTGTCTCTGGCTGTCTCTGGGGCCAAAAAGAAATTTTGAGTGAATGACAGGAGCAGCACACTGATGATGTCAGAGGGCTGTGATTTGTTGATCACAATGTTGATCCAGGACCGCAATGTGGATGTTGATTCAGGAACACATTCTACTTGGCGAAATCACGTGTGAGAAGGAACTGTCTCAGATAATTCTGCAGTTAGGGCAGCAAATTGGAGCATCTATCACTTCTCAGTTGATTGCTAATGGCTCCATTCAGCAAGGTAACAACTCCACTCATATTAAAGCACCCCAAACTCCATCCCATGGGTCCAGTAGTGGCACAACCAGTTCCAATACATTTGATCTGTCCAAAGTGAATCTGGTAGTGAAACCAGATATCAAAGAGCCCCCCACATTTAGAGATCACACTGACAAATGCACAGTATATGAGTGGATAGAGGTGATGATGGCCTCTCTACGCAAGAGACATGTCGGAACAGAGCAATGTTTTGGGGAAATAATGGAAAGACTTGCAGGCAAAGCTAAGGAAATAGTCAAAGTGTCAGTGAGAAACAGCCCCTACAACCTTGAGTATAACCCCGATGCAATGTTTAATATTCTTAAACAGCATTTTGGTGAAGCCATCTCCTCATCAACTCCCCTATTTGACTTCTACACCACCTTGCCAAGCACTGGTGAGAGTGCGTTCGATTATTGGCTCCAGTTTAATGAAACTATGGAGCATGTTGTTGACTGTCTAAATCAGAGGGGTCGCTCAGTTGATGAACCCGGACTTGAAGTATCAACGCAATTCATCCGTCATTGTCCTGATGAACACCTAGCCACATTCTTCAGAAGCAAACCTTTGGAAAAATGGTCTGTTGTGGAGGTGCAGGACATGCTTGAGAGCTGTCAGCGAGAGCTAAGAATTGCAAGCAGAAGACAACACACAATCCCACAGCATTGCATGTCACAGCCAGAGTATACTGTGAATGCTCAGTCCCTCGTGGGGGCCAGGCCTAGCCCCCAGTGTGTTGAGCCCACCCAGCCCCTTGTCTCACAGCCAGTTCCTCTTTCCAGCAACCCTGATGCCACATCGCTGTCTCACTTGATAGACATGCTCTCTAAGCTCCTCCATGATCAGCAGGCTCAGAGCAACAGACCCAGTCCCTCCTTTAACACTCAATTCCAGTACGCCAGGCCCCGTAACATGTGTCATGTCTGTGACAGCAGAACTCACAGCACAAAAACACACTGTGTTTGTGACCACCTGTGCCTCTCATGCTTTTCAAGAGGCCACAGCATCAAAGACTGCCCCAGACGCCAGCACACTGTCAGTGCCTCTCCTAGTCCTGCTCATGCCAACACTACTCCAAAGGAAAACTAGCCTGTCCACATTCAGAGGGGGAGAGTGTGGGCACTGAGTTTGCCCCCAACAGTTCAGATGCAGATGACCTTCAGTCAGTGTACAGTTACTTTTGTGAACAAGAAGGAGATGATAAAGTGATATTTCAAAGAACACAGCATTTAATGGACAGTGACAGTCTTTTTTATACAACAGTTGAGACAGCAGGCAGACAGTTCTGTGGACTTTTAGACAGCGGCTTCATGGCCTGCACTATAAATATGGAAACAGAGCACATCCTCCTTGAACGTGGTTGTTTAGCCATTTCCAGTAGCAGAGACACAGATACAATAGTTGTGGGCTGTGGAGGTGTTAAAGTGAAACCCAAGTGCATTATGACTTGAATGTACTTGTGATACCTGGTCAAGTTGACGCTTTCATCATAGGCGCTAATGTCATAAAACACCTCCTGCACTGCATGAAAAATAACAAGGCTTACTGGAAACTTCTGAAAGAACCTGACACTGGAAATGTGGGAGAAAGTGCCAAGTTTCTGGGGCTGATGGCAAACCTTGAGCGTTGGAGAGGCCATCATATTCCTGACAAGATAGGCACAGTGAAATTAAAGAAGTCTGTAACACTGCAGCCTCGCACACAGCACATACTATGGGGCAAACTCCCAATGCGGTCTGACTTCTCCATTGGCAGTGCAGTTATCATGGAGCCTCCAACATCAAAAACCCTCAACCGAAATGTGATAATTGGCAGAGTTGTGGCACCTCTTTGGGGTGATGGCTGGGTCCCAGTCAAGGCCCTGAACCCCTTGGATGAGCCGCTTACCTTGTGGCGTAACTCAAAGTTGGCAGATGTATCCCCCTGTATTACCCTGGAAGACTTTGACCTGTCAACCTGTGCTGGTAGCATTCCTTAGCAGACCCAACAGGAAGTCTATGTTGACATTAGAATGAACCATCAGTCTGTGGGGGACATCGGCCCCATGCTCCAGGAGCTTGAAAAGGCTAGCCTGGATCTCAAACCCTGTGAAGTGAGTGAGCCATGGAAAGCTAAGGTCAGGGTTCTGGTAGTCAGGTACAATGGATTGTTTTCCAGGAATAAGCTTGACTGTGGAGAAGCAAAGGATTTTGTTCATCGTATCCATCTCAAGGATGAACGACCCTTCCGCCTCCCATACAGAAGAGTCTCTCTGGCAGACTACCACAAGCTCAAGGTGGTTCTTTATGAGATGGAGGAAAAGGGTATCATCAGGAAGTCCTGCAGTGAGTGGGCATCTCCCCTGGTATTAGTCTGGAAGAAGAATGGAGACCTTCGAGTGTGCACTGATTTTAGGGAGCTAAACAGACGTACCTTCAAGGATGCTTTCCCTCTGCCTCACCAGTCTGATGCCCTGGCTGCTCTTGGAGGTAATGTTTTCTTTAGCTCCATGGATCTGACCTCTGGCTTCTTTAATGTCCCCCTCCATGAAGATGACAAAAAGTTCACCGCGTGCACAACTCCTGTTGGCCTCTATGAGTATAATAGACTACCACAGGGCCTCTGCAACAGTCCAGGCTCCTTCATGAGGCTCATGACATCCATCTTCGGTGACCAGAACTACACCAGTCTCCTTTGCTACCTTAATGACCTCCTCATCTTTGCACCATCAGATGCAGAATACAATTACAATATAATACAGATCAAAAGATAAAGCATTTTTATTTATATATGTAGTACTCTGTATTTACTTGTTCCAACACTTTAGGTATATGCTTTCTTACATAGGTGCCATGTATTACATGAAATCAACATATTATGGATGTTTAATGCATCAGTTTATGCACATTTCCCAATATATTTGGTGTCTTTGAGTACTTCTTATCTGTAAGTTTGATTACATTCAATACATATTTTCTCCCACTTGGGGGTGCTCGAGATCTATCATTAAATATCTTTTGCCAGGACTTGTGGCAGCCAGTTTACAGTTGCCTGTTCACCAGACTGAGAAGTTACGGGAAATCACATGGTTGCCGGGTTGCATGGTAAAAATGTCTCATATAAGCACTTGGAGTGCTGTTGCTCTCCCTAATGCTCTTCATCACAACTCTGTTTTCACTAGATGATTTCACCCTCCAGCCTGAGATACTTGACTGTCTTGGTCTAAGCTTAAACCTCAGAATCACTGTTACTTTGTCTATTTATAAGTAGTGTTGTGGTCAGAGAGACTGTCTCTGACCACTGTAATTGAAATTCCACTGCTTCAATCCCCTAAACCCAGTACTACAAACCCTCTGCTGAAATATCCGTCTGACATGATCTCTTTGTCCACATGTCAGCAGCTCGTCTTTGAGTTGGTTTTGGAGGTATTCATGTGGCCTTGCATGTGGTTAGCACCTATCTGCACCTGCAGGCCAGAGGTTTCCTGTAGATCCTGCACATCACAAGAGGCCCTGTAATACAAAATCTATGCTGTTCAAAGAACCGAAAGTACGCCTACATAATAATACTGCTGAAAACCACTCCTCAACCCGAGTGGTTTTTGTGTCAGTTATTTTCAATTTAGTGGTTTCTTCATTTCTGTTTTGTTGTTCACTAGATGGCAGTCAAGACCAATGATTTCATCATTAGGTGGGTATTTTGAGATCCCCTAAATTTTTGTCAATCTGCCAGGTACTTTCCATGAAATCACATGACTGATGTGATGGTAAAACTGCCAGATACAACCAACCGGAGCGCTGCTGCACTGCCTTAAAGCCTGTTTTTTTTTTTTTTAGCTGATAGAGCTCCGAGCTCACAAACAGACATCAGATCAATGTTTCAGTTTTACCTTCGTCCATGAGCCGGGACTTCCCTCAACTAATCATATGATGTTTTTTCTCTATCATTAACCGAGGAAACCACACATCAACGACTTTATGTCTCAGAATAATGTAGTGCCACAGTAAATGTTGCAACTGGAGAACTTTGGGGATTCACAAAAAACAAAAGGGGGTTTACCTGGCTATAAAATAATACAAAACCTCCCACTGGCTTAGTTAAAACTGTCACACAGTGGACACATGCACAGCTACCATCACCTCAGACAAAAGCACTACAGTATATCTTCTGTTCTATTTTGTTCTTAAGTGAACTAATTTTTCAAACATCTGTCAAACAAAATGAGATGAGGTGTGGAAAAGAAGCTACATCGGTATCATTTCTGTTGTGCTTTATGCTGCATCAGTTCCTTTATTACTTTTGGTTTAGAGAGGAGAAGAGAAGCGAGTATTACGTTACGATAAAGCTAATTCATCAAGTGACTCCTTTTCTTCCCAAGATGACTCAGCTCTGTTTGGGTTTAATTCTGAGAACAAGTAGTGTCTAATCCACGGTATTGAATTATTGTTCTTTTAAAAAATTGTGTTACAAAGTGTTTCACTGACAGAAATACAATATAAAATATCAAATAGGCAACAGATTTTGATTCTGTTGCACCTGACCTAATTAATGGACACCTGTTTTCATAACTCATGAACTGAATCAGTTGTAGGGAATATGATCTGGAGTATATATTTGCAGGATAGCAGGCACTTTAGCACTAAAAAAACAGATTTCAAATATTCTATACGGTCTGGTGGTAGGAAAAGATATCTTTTAAAACAAACTTTTTGCAATTGACAAAACAAAGGTGCTTTTAATCTGCCCTGAGCACCTCCATAATCAAGTCCAGCCACTGTTCAGCCCCCTTATCCCAAATACTGCACTGCTAAGAACCTGATTATTATCTTCAACAGTGAGCTAAGCTTTGGACAACACACAAAAAATTGGTGCAATCATGTTTCTACCAAATCAGGAATATTTCCAAGATCAGAGAAATCTTATCTTTTAGAAATACAGAGAAATGCTTTTATTTCTTTATTTTTATTTCATTCCTGGACTATTGCAACGCCTTGTTTACCTGCCTCAGTGCCCAAGCTGTAGCTCAGCTTCTGACCAGGCAAAACTCTTTGTTGTCTCCATTAGTCACATAGACACAGAATGATGGGAAAATAGGGTCCAGGTTGAAAAAAAGTTTCCCTTTAACTCTTTACTGTCCAAAAAGGCATCTTAGATCTGCTGTGTTAGGCCTGCTAGCTGTTCCAGAGTCTAGATTAAGGTCAAAGGGTGATCAAGTGTTTGCTGTACTGGTGCCTCAGCTTTGATACAGTCCTCCAGTCAGTATTTGATCTGCTGACACTGTTTCTGCTTTTAAATCCTGTCTTAAGACACATTTTTACAGACTTTGCCTTTTCGCCTGACAACTAGTCCTACTTGTTTACATAATACAGCTCTGTTGTGCAACCACTGGATTTTAAGTTTATTTTAATAATTTCACTTGTTCTACCTGTTGGATGATTTTGCTGTTCTTGTGTTTTTCTTCTTATATTTGTGATTGTTTTTTTTTTCTTTTGTTTGTTTTCTTATGCTGTCTATGGAAAGCACTTGCACTTATTATTATAATTATTGTAATTGAAAGGACACAAGTTTGTTTACTGCAAAAGTCAATTTGTCTCCATCAACATCCACTTGTACTATCAAAGTGTGCTTGGGGAAGGCTACCAAACCTAAACCAACCACTGATTGTTTGCCCGGATATAATTATTAGTCAAATTCATATTCTTGTTCATATAGACATTACAAAGAAACATGCATACAGTCCTGTTTTTGTGATATAACAATCTGTATGGCAGATGTATTGTATCATATCAAATATATCCCTGTGTATAAAACCAAAATGGTTTCAGTCACAAGACCTTGGGCTTGGCTGTAGCTTGGCTGAGTCAGGCACAGTAGAGAAAGTGAAAGAAAGAGGAGAAGGGACTTTCCAGCTTGGCAGCGTGGTGGTGCAGCGGTATGGTGCATAACTGGTTAGGCAAAAACTCACTGTCGGCACATCCAAAGATACGCACATAGACAGATACAGTATGTAGAATACAGGTGCACACCCAGGTTTGAGGATGCACATTGCTCCTTTCTGAATCTCCACAGTGAGAGATACAGCCACAGGGTCACTATGTCGTCTTGTATTTGCTTTGATGCCCCACGTTTTCTACCTTTCTACGCACGCTGTCGGCCATTTTGTGTTTAGGTGTTGTGGGTCTCACCCTAAGATGGTGGCAACTCTTGCCGTTTGTACTTCCACTTTGTCCCCTCCATTGTAACTCGCAGGTGGCACACAGTTGCTGATGGGAAGCAGCCAAGTTTTACTGATGAGTCACCGAGCTTGAAATACAGCTCTTATCTGCAAACAGTGACGTTTTTAGGAACAATGAGCAACGATGAACAGCTTTATTTTAAGTTTGACTGCCACACATTTTTATTAGTTCATTCAGGAGAGATTGGAAAGCTTTCATAAGCACCACAAAAGTTCCCAAAGAGGAAGATCCTTCAGTTGATGTTGACATATGTGCAGTATAACCCAAGTTTTAAAAAAGGACTATAAACTGCACTTAAGTCCAGTATATTTATACTGTTGGCTGTGAAACAAAAAGTCACATGAGGGACAATAATTCTTGAACTTCACAACTTATACAGATGTTTTAAAAGTGTAATATCCTAATGCCAATGTGTGAATAATGCTGCTTCTTCGTGCAGTTTGGGTCGACATATCATACCCCCATATTTGTATGAATCACTCTGGGACACATGCTGGATGTGCAATTGCACAGCAGTTGCACATCAGTACAGTCGCTTAGTGGAATGTGAATTTAAGAAAGAGAAAGAAAATAACTGGGCACTGAGGAGAAAGAGCACGTGTGTACACAAAACCTTTTAAGGATACATTAAGTTTTAAAAAATCTCGTAATCATCAGAATCCAGGAGCGATGAGCACCTAATTTGAGACACGTGACTTTGGTCACCATTTTGTGGATGCATAGAAGTCTCGACAAAATGGCGACAAATGTTGCCTTACCTGAGCGTGAACCTTGACGGTAGAGGGTGTTGGTGTATTGACATGATGCTGCCTATCACTGCACGGTGCATTTGGTGTTTATGACACATATCATCAGGCAGCTTTCCATAAAGCATCACAGCCAGAAACAAAAAGTATGTCTGGGACTTTCCAGGTCAGCTCAAGCAGTAAAACCCAACCCACAATCATAATGCTATCAGTTGGTTTATAGCCAAAAGGAGAAAATGAAATGTGATTATAAAAATCAAAAGGCATAACAAGTATAACAAATATGCAAACATGCTCATTTATTCTTTTCATAGGAGTGATTTCTCTTCACTTTTCTTCCCACAGTACAGTATACACATCTATAAACAAATATATTTTTATAAAACCTATAAAATTAGAACTTTCCCTGAGGAATTGATGACTAAACTAAAATGAACTACATATTTCTATGCTGCAAGTACATGAAATTTTGCTCTACAATTCAAATAAGGTTTGACTGACCTTCTGGCTGAAGTCAACTGAGGTGATCGACAATGATCCAAATTTTCTGACATTGCTGATTAATCTTTTATTTGATAAGTATCCGTGAAGCAACCTTTGGCCATTTCAATTGTAAATAAAGGTTTATGGTCTGAGCTGTGTGCTTTCATGTCCAACTTTTATTCATCTTAACAAATACAAGGACATGAAATTGAAAATGATCACATAGTTGACATAGTATTCTATGCATTAGTAAAAAAAAAAACCAAAACACTCATGAACAGTATTTTATGAATGAACAATTAAACATTTTAATATTTTTATTTTTCAATTAAACATGAACAATTAATTGTAAATTGCAAATGAAATTTCTGCAAGATAAATAAGAATAAATGTGTCACACACTAGCTACACATTTGTAAAGGTGCTTTTTTTTTGGCAACATACAGAATAAAGAATATATTCTCTGAAAAACCATATGTTTAATTTTCACTATTTATACAAAACCATCTTAATTCAATATTTACATAAACTCCACCACGTTCTCACACATTTATATCAAGTTAACTGCTGTCAAACACATGCAGCACAGTAACATCAAGCTATAGCATCAGCTCAATGGCAGTAGTTTATCACTGTGGCGAGTCTCCCTCAGTGAAGAGCTTCTCTCTCAGTTTGTAGTAGCTCCCCTTCATGTCCATCAGCTCCCGGTGAGTCCCTCGCTCCTGAACTCTGCCGTCACCAACCACAACAATCTGATCTGCCTTCTCAATGGTCTTCAGCCGGTGAGCGATCACCAGCAGCGTCTGGTTGGGACAGCTAGCCAGGGCCTGCTGAACCTGTGCACAGCAAGTGACAGAAATATTTATTATCCAACATCCGCCTGGTATCTTTCTGTCTTTTTAGGTGAAAGCAGAGTCTAAGGATGTCAGAGGAAACATTTAGATAATTCTTTTATTATGTGCAGTGATATATAAAAGAATAAAAAAAGAGGAACTCCTGTGCAACTTTGCTCCATTCGTAAACATGTCATTACTGATTAGGGAGATTTAAAGGAGTATAAATGAAAAAAGAAGGGTGCAACACTGTATATTTACTGAGAATGAGTATGACTGAATGTCAGAGATCACACAGACTCTTGTGAATGCAAAAGTTGATTTTTTTTTTCTTTTCTTTTAAGCAGTGAAACACTTGGTTTACAAATTACTAAATTTGTCTTTAACCGCACAGTTTGCAATGGAACTATTCCCACATGTATATCCTGCGATATTGATGTTGACACGAGATATTGTTTAGATGTTGGGAAGCACTAAACACATTTAAGGGAAACATTTTTTAAGGCAAATTACTTTTTTTCTGAAAGTTGACATGTTTTTCTTTTTCTTTTTGAGCTCTAACAAACATGTCAAGATTTGATTTTCATCAATCAGGTCTTGATTATCCTGCCAGAAACTCTAAAACAGACATGTTTTTTTTATATTGCTTGTTTCATTTTAGCAATTCTTATTGATTACCTGTTCAATGATGTGTGTAGTTTTACACTTCTGCAGCACTTCCTCTATATATCTATTAAATACTGACTTTATGTTTTACTGGTGAATACAGATAAATGTTCATAGATTAATTGGCTCAAGTGATACAAGAGGCTTCAGATCTTCAACCACATTTACCAAACACATGATTAGACAACACAGTTTTAAAAGTTGCAACTTACCTTATTTTCACACTCAGCATCCAGAGAGCTGGTAATTTCATCCAGAATGAGGACCTGTGGCTGTCTGACCAGGGCTCGAGCGATGGCGATCCGCTGCCGCTCACTCTTGGACAACTGGCCGCCACCCTCACCCACCTCTGAGAAATGGACAAAATCATAAAATCATAACAGATTGAGGTTCGAGTAACATAAAATAATAATAATAAGATGAAGGGAGTCAGAACTAACACCGCAAAATACTGTATGTGTTTATTTAGTCTTTATGCACAAATTGAATCTACATAAATGTTTAAAATAAATAAATAAAAAGTGCTTCCATCATCAATCTTGTTCTCCAAATGATTTTTTTCCACCGTCATTCACCCAACTTTCCTCTAACATCTAAAGCAGGTTTCTATGTGTTCATTCAGACATGTAAAAACAGCACGAGAGGCGGTTATATCTGTTTACCCGTATCATAGCCTTTCTTCAGCTGCTTGATGAATTCGTGGGCGTTGGCTTTGTGTGCTGCTTCCTGGATCTCTTCCAGTGAGCAGTCATCAAGCCCGTAGGCGATGTTGTGTCTGACGGAGCCGGAGAAGAGCACAGGCTCTTGGCTCACCACTGCGATCTGTGAAAACAAATTCTCATTAGCTTGACTGAATGAATATATGTTATACATAAAAAGTCTAATTCACACCCAAATCTTCCTACACAATAAGATTGTATTTTTAATCTCAGGGATTTTACTTTTTTTCTCAATATGATGAGGCTAAAGTCAATTTTATTTAATTTTGTGATAGCAACTGCTAAATATTGGGACTTGTGGGCACTATTGGATGAAGTGTGTGACCTTGATGCATTTAGCTGTGGCTTTAATGTGTATACGTGAGGGGGAAAATATTATATAATATACAGCACCAGTAAACAGTTTGGACACTTTTTCATTCATAGGAAAGTGTCTCCAAACTTTTAACTGTTACCGTATATCTTCCAGCCAGTCTACTTTAGAGTTCATTAATCAATACATACAATGTATTGTTGTTGAACTGCATTCTGGTCTAAAGAGGCTTGTCCCCTCTGCTTTTTTCATGGAGGACCTTTTTTGTATGATTAGTGAATGTTATTTGGAAAATGTAGACCAATATGAAAAGAGAGAGAGATTAAAAATCTGACAGAAACTGAAGACTTTTGTTTGGACATTACCTTCTTATGGAGGAAACGGTGTTCATAGGATTTTAGCGGCTCATTGTCCAAAAGGATTTGTCCATCCTGTGGCTCGTAGAATCGCTCCAGCAGACTCACACAGGTGCTTTTTCCTTCTCCAGACGGACCCACCAGAGCCGTCATCTGACCTGGCTTCAGCTCCAAAGAAAAGTCCTGAAACAAGGAGATAACAGTGGTTGTAATAACACAGTACGACTACAATATTTGACACTTATCCAGTGAAGGATATAGGGGTCTTTAATTTATGTCTGTTTACTGTATATACACTGTGAATACTTGGAGGGGAAAGCCTGAATTTTAAAAAATTACTTTTCACTTTCTATTTCTGACCTGTTTTTTTTCACTTTTCATTGCAACTTTTTTTCCATGAGCCGCTCAAATTGAAACCAAAGAGCTCAGATCTCACCTTCAGCACTGGTTTTTTGGGGCACGCAGGGTAGGCAAAGTTAAGATGGCGGAAGCTGACGTGTCCTTTCAGCTGATCAGGTGTGAGTTTTCCCTTTGTGCTGACCAGAGGCTCTCGGTCCAGGTACTCAAACACTTTCCCAGCAGCCCCCACCGAGTTCAGCATGTCGCCGAAGATGTAGGTAAGAGTCTGGAAGATGGAGGTCATAGGACAGGGTTAGTAGACCAATCACTTACAAAGATGAGTTCAAAGTCATGAGAAACTTTTGTTTTTTTGCTCCTAGGTGCTAAATTAGCCTTCCTGAGGATTTCAGTGTTCATTCTCTAACCTCTTTTAAAAGTAGCCTCAAAATTTTTATCTTTCTATTGCCATTTGAATAAAAAGTATAGTGTTCATTTTTGTTTTTTGTGTGCTGGTTAAAACCAAGCAGTTAATGGGTGTCCACTTCTATAACACTGTCAGACTCAAAATGCTCAATTTTTAAAAAAGTATCAAAATCAATGAAGAGGAGCCAGAGATATTTTTTTCCCCTGTTAAAACCTGGTGCCTTCATTACCCACAATGCAACTCAACCTCTGACAGTTTGGTCAGAGATTCGGGTGTGTTACACTAATAGTTGCTAATGCAGCCTTGAGCCACTAGCCTGAAGCAGAGATGAGGAGTGGGCTGCAGAGGTTGAGTAGCTTCAAACAAAGTGACAGTCTTTCTAATACTTTTTCACATGCAAGACCTGTAAACAGACTTCGATGTGTAAAATCTGTGCACTTCCCCTTTAATTTCTTTAAATGTAACATGAATTTCTTTCTGTCTTATTTTGCATGGTCATGATTTTTCCTTTGAATATGAAATATGTTATATACTGAACTTTTTGTTCAACTGGCAATCACCAGCCATGACTGATAATAAGCCAAAAACAGCATTATAGAATATAGATAATAACATATAATATAATAATTATATTTTCATACCCTGATGTTGTGTCCCAGGTCTGACTGATAGAGGATAAAGGAAACCAGGTTGCCAGTGGTCATTTGTCCTCTGCGGATGAACAGCCTGCTGTAGTACAACATGAAGACCTGCATGCCCAAACCTGTCAACTACACACACACACACACACACTGGAATAAATACTGTGAAATGAGGAGATATGTTGTGACAGGCTGAACGCCACCTGATCTCCAAAAACCACAATTTCATAAAAAATGACAGACTTCTCACCCTCTGTGCGAGAACGTAGACAGCTCTCACAGTGTCACGGCGGGTCTTAAGGGTGTGTGTGTCCATCAAGTGGTTATCATAGCGACGGGCCTCATGTTTTTCTGTGTTAAAGCTCCGTACCACACGAATACCAGATACTACCTCGTTTGCTGCTTCATTTGCTAGAGCCATTGAGTCCTGCAATGCCAGGGACAACCGCTGAGGAAGGAATAAAAAAGATGGAAAATCTCAGTCTTCAATTAAATTTATTTTCAATAATTTTAAGGAGATTTTGATCTTCTGTTTAAACATCTAATAAAAACTATTGGCATTACAGAGACAAAATATATAATTTTAATTTAATTCTTACATCAAACAGCAATATACAGCTCAAATTTGAACAACAAATGGTTTAAAATTGTTTTTTTGTTTATGTAGTTTTTTGCAGCACTTGTCTTTTGACAGACATACAGACCCATCTGCTCTATTATTTCAAATAAAGGATTGTTTGATCAGTTAAAATGCCTAAGATCAACGTCTTGCTAGTTGATATCATAAACATATAAGTCTGTGGATTTCAGTGCTTATTCAACATCTCTTATTAACCTGCTTTTACCTGGTAGTGTGTGTCATAAATGTTTTGTATGAGGCCGGTGATTGGCGTCTCCATCAGCACAAGGAATGTGAGCTTCCATGAAAGATTCATCATCAGAGAGATCATTCCCAACGTCTTGATGAATGTCCTCAGCAGCACATTGACGTTCAGGCACACTGTTCTTCCCATCAGGTTGGTGTCTTTAGACAACCTGGATGTGATTTCACCTGCACAAAAAATGAATAGAAATTTGTCTCTTCTTCCTCTTCTGTTATGCTCTATTTTGTCCTCTTTCTTCCTGTCCTGTCTTGGTATGTGCAGCTTGACCTGTCCGGTCAATATATCATGTTAGGCCTTGTTCTGTACTATCTTATTCTATCTTTATATGTCCTGTCTTTACCTGACTTAATCTTTCCTTCATGCATGCTAAGAGATTATTCATACAGCATAACTGCATGTTCTATTATAAGAGTCTTACCTGTCTTTATGGTCTCATAGAATCCAATTTCCTGTTTGGTCAAAGCCTCAAACAGCTTGCCTTTCACTCTGCATGTGAAGGCACTGATGGCACAAGTAAGTAGACCCCCTCTGCAGCCTGCACTCACAGAGCTAATCAATAAATCAAAGAGAGAGTGAGTTAGATACTGCAAGTGAGCCAAAGATATGCTGGTGGATGAATGTGGAGGGAAGAACAACATTGTCCCATACCTTCCCAGAGAGTACAGGCCCATGAAGAGGAGTGCAGATAGGAATTCGTTCTGCTGGTAATGACTGCCAAGAATGTCAATGACTCTCCCGGTGTAGAACGGGATCATCATCTCACCTGAGAAGACACAACACATGCAGAAACAGCATCATCATCATCATGAATCTTCCTCTGTGTGACCTTTGTTTCTGTTGTTTTTATTCAACCTGTAAAGTGTGCAGACTCACTGAGTGATGTTGCACTAGAAAACCAACCATGCAGGTGTAGTGTTTCTGTTCCTACATTGAGATTCAAATTTTAAAAGTAGGTGCAATTAATGCTAATGATTAAAATTTCCAGTATTCAGAATTGTTAACTTTAAACTTTATGATTTGTATTTATGAGCCTGTATTTGCTTCTATTATTCCTGTCCTCTACTTCTATAATTTCTACATTATTTTTTTACACTTTCAAATGCATCCTTTACAACATGGACTAACATCATCATCATCATCATCATCATCATCACTTTGCTGTATTTCCTTTGCATCACCACCACTTTCTTCCTCATCTGCTGTACTTACAGATCACAGCCAGCGACAGGAAAACAAACCCTCCAAACAACAAGGAATAGTAGGGTTTGTACAGCCTCAGGACTCTCATAAACAGCACTCTGGCCTTCTGTTTCTTCTCTTTACCGGCGGCCGCATCGTCGGCGTCCGGTATAGTGAGTTCCCAAAACAGCGCAGCAGCCAGCGACGCTCCGGCGCACATCAGCCAGCAGCGCATATCCGCCAACAAACCGCACTGGCTCTCCTCATGGTAGACCACCCTGGTCCCGGTCTCAAACACCGCGGGCAGCACGCTGTGCGCCGTTATAAAACGAATCAGCACCGGTTTGAGGTCTTCAAGCGTGAACAGGGTAACAGCAATTAGAGCCAAACAACGGAGAACCGCAGAAACCCAGAGACGTGAAAGATCACCAAAGACGCCGTGAGTCGCTACAAATCCTGACGCGTAAAATAAAGAAAGGTCGACGCAAACTGCTGAAGTCAAAGCAACGACTTTACGGAACACCGGTGCTGTATTGTCTGCCATTTTAGCAGCCAGTTTATCCTCAAATGACCTGCTCTGCAGCGGACCAGTGCTTTAGTTTTCAGATACTTTCAGTTTCATTTTCTTGCAGCAGCAGGGGTTTCCCTGAAACCCAGACAGCTGAAAAACTAAAAGCTGGAAGAGGACAGTAAACTAAGCACCAGAGGCTTAAACACGAGGCTGAAGTTGGCATCCGATTCTCATCTACCACCCTATGGCTCCACCTTAAAACTGGCATAACGCCTGTAAATGTCCAGTCATTTTCGAGCTAATTCATGAAGTGAATAACGTAACAAATAGTGGGGAAATTAAATGAGGATGATTAGTAGACTGAAATTGTTCTAAATTATGAGCATTTCACTGTAGCATATTTTTCTTACTGTCCTTACTTATGATAAACTGATTTTCAGTCTTATTGCTATTTCTGCCTATTTGCTGTGGGCTTACCTGCTCAGTATTAAACAGTCTAAACAAACCAATACTCCAGTATGACAGGAGATGTCAAAGGGTATCATAATCCTGAGTTTTATTAATTTTTGCTGTAGCATTTTTGTTTCTTATTGATCTCAATCCCTTTATTATATTTGTGAAAATGAAATGAAGGTTAATTTCATTGCTTTTTTTCCCATCCAGACCACATTAGACCAGGTCCAGATCAGAAACCACTATACTTAGACCTGTCAAATCTAGACTAGAGTAACATGGAGACTCCAGAGAATCAATAAAATATAGTTTCTGGTTTGTGAAACCTTTATTCTATTTGTGAAAATGCAAAAAGGGATGATTACACTCCTTTTTTTTCATCTAAACCACATTAGACCATGTCCAGTCAAAACAATCAAAACATCTTCATAGATTGGTCAATTGGTTAATTTACTCTTCAAATTCTTACATCAACAAAAATTCTTTCACCTTTCCTCTAACTGGCCATGGTCAACCCCTCTCACTGCTTCTGCCAATGTTAGTCTCCTCACTTTTTCCAAAGCCTTTACCACGGCCTGTGATAGAAGTACCATAATTCATCCATTAGTGTGCTTGTTTTTTATTTATCTATATCTGGGGTTGTAATATTCTGTGACAGTCTGGACAGCTAATTGAAGACTATGGGTTTCACCTGATCTGGACTGTTGCTGCTGACAGAGACTCGGTGAGCTGATCACATTCAGGATGTAGAGTAAAGGTTTCACAAATCTGAAACTGTGTTTTTAAGACACTTTAGCCTCTCTGAGATAATCTAGTCCAGATTTGACAGGTCTAAGTATAGTGGTTTGTGATCTGGACCTGGTCTAATGTGGTCTGGATGGAAGAAAAGTAGTGAAATCGTCCTTTTTTGCATTTTCACAAATAAAGTAAAGGGTTTGAGATCATCAAGAAAAACTACTACAGTAAAAATTAATAAAACTCAGGATTATGATAACCTTTGACATCTCCTGTCATATTGGAGTATCAGTTTCTTAAACTTTTTAATACTGAGCAGATAAGACCACAGCAAATAGGCAGAAATAGCAATAAGACTGAAAAGCAGTTTACCATGAGTAAGGGCAAAAAGAAAAATATGCTACAGTTAAAATGCTCAAATATTATACAGGATGAAAACTTAAATGATAACATCCAGTGTCTGAGACAGTATTCTCCCTTCAAACATAAAAAACAGTTTCTGAAAGAATGGTTCATTGTAAAAAAAGAGACAAAAAAAGTAAAGCTTTCAACAAAGGGCTTTTATTTAATTTGAATATCCACATAATACACATTAAAGCACATGTGGGGCTCATTGTGAGCACATCCACTATGATTCAAAATGCATGTAAATGTTAGCAGGCTAAACCAGGTGACAGTGACATACCATCAACCAGGCATCGTAATCGAATTTGAAAACTACAGTCACATCTACTACAGTCTACTAAATGAGAGTGGTCTGGTGGCTACAAAACAGTTCTTAGATGTGATAGTCGGTTTCAATTTCTATCCACCTATTTAACCCTTTGAATCTGACCTTAATCTAGTTGAGGGATGGAGCTAAGTAACGTTCAGCATTAGATAACCTTATGAGAATTACACACAGGGACTCAAATTAACAAACTACTATGTGTCAGTAATTTTTTGGCAGGTAAATCCTTTAACTGTAAGCTTCTTCTTCCTTATATTTCAAAGTCTGTTAATGATGAAGCACAAACCTTTTCTGATAATCTGAGGGTGTGAGCATCATTTTAAAGTACACTAAGGCTACCTGATAATACATACTGTATGAAATAGGTTTGGAAATCAAAGAGCAATACAAGGACATTTCTGTTTTATTAAAAATGTTAGCAAATGTATTCTTGACTAGTATTTTTTAGTTTACAAGTAGAGTTTAGTGTCATGGCTGTTGTGAGAAAAACAATTATCTCATTGTGTTCTGCACAACAGTGGCCTGGCACACTAAAGATGGAAAAATTATGACATATCAAAGAAGGTGGGTAAGTTATTCCCTAGAACAACTTTCTGCTCTGTGCCATGTTCATCGATGGTGACAATATAGGCCACGCCGCCGCTGGAGCCGTCACGGTTCATAGCCAAAGAGAGAGCTACGAGAGAGAGAGAGAGAGAAAAAAAA
Source organism: Thunnus albacares (assembly GCF_914725855.1). Classification (NCBI taxonomy): domain Eukaryota; kingdom Metazoa; phylum Chordata; class Actinopteri; order Scombriformes; family Scombridae; genus Thunnus; species Thunnus albacares. The sequence goes on along the minus strand of NC_058124.1, from coordinate 24,151,317 downwards.
ATTGAGCTTTTCATAAGAAGAAATATTGAATATAACATGATACAATACATGATCTTGCACACCTACAATACAATAATAATTCTTTTCAGACGTCACTACCAGACGCTGAAAATGTCTGGTCTCTCTTACAAACATCCAACAACCTGTCTTGACAAAAAAAAAAAACTTTCTGTGGGAATACTGTACACTTACTGTTGACAACAAACTGCTGGCACTCCTCTTTTTTCATGCCCTTGCGATACTCAGCATCAACAAACCCATAAACATATGAGCTGCCAGAACCACCAACTGCAAAAGGTTGTCTTGTCAGGAGGCCACTCAGGGTTGCAAACACCTGGGAGAGATCAGAGGGACAAGAGAGATTTTAATGTCATTCTGTATGGATCCACACAGAAAATGAGGAATATACAGTGCTGCCTACAAGAGCTATTTTATACAGAGAACCTTGCAAGTTTTAGCAGATGCTAAGTCAGTGGTAGCAAAATAGCTGCCCATGGGCCAAATCTGGCCTTCTGGCACAAATATTTGCCCCCCTTTAATGTGTGAATTCTAACGTTGTTTTAATTCCACAACTTTAGCCTATTCAAGCATACCAGATGTGTTCTTCACTAACAAACAGATTGCAATTGAACAGAAATGGTGTGTTCATGCCATTTTTTACTGACAACAACCGAACTTTCAATCAACCACAAAAGCAGGCTGCTGTTAATCATGTAGATAACCAATAATGTCTCAAGTCTAGTGCAAAACAGAACATACATGTATGAGTCACTTTTAGCCAAATGAATATTAAAATGTGTTAGCCCTCCACTGCGCTGGTTAACGGCCCTCCAATGAAAAATCCTGAAAAAACTGGCCCATGGTTGAACCTAATTGCTGACCCCTGCTCTAAAAGTTACACAGACCTTAATTCCCTTTATCTATCCATGCAAGTTAAGTCTCTAACTAACTCATCACCATATGTATGTACCAAACCATATACTGGTATCACACAGTACATCACTCACATCACATCCTTCTACAGGAGCAATTAGGGTTAAATGCTCTGACTAAGGGCACCTTTGCAAAATATATTATGGAAAGAGCGATTGTTGTTTGAACATTAAAGTCCAATGTTCAGGTGTGAGCCCTTTCCACTTACCTGCAGCAGAACCCTGGGCTCTCTACTGGCAACATTTGTTTGTCTGAGTGAAAGCCATAGATATTTGCTCCAAATGTATTAAGTTTGATGTATAGTGATAACATGATATCTACTTTCTGTTTAGATAAAAAAAAAAAAAAAACTTCATCGGTTGTCGTCAGCCTCCACTGCCTAGATCAGCTACCACCTGTCACTCAAAAATGTGTTTTGCTTTTTGTTACTACAGTTGGACGTTTGAGCTTCACTCTGCAGAATGATGTATGTGCAGAGTTTAACACTAGAAAGCTGTTTTCACATTTATCTGCTGATGAGGGAAAAGTTTCTCTGTGCTCATCATCAATTGAGTTTAAGAGGTGGGTCTACGAGCATGACTTGTGACCTCAAAACAAGTCGGTGCCAGTCGTGGTCAAGTATGCAACTTACACATGTGTGATGTGGAAACTTGAGGCCTCCAGTGCACATAAACTGAGAATTAACTTTACAGTGAAGTAGGAGGCATCTTGTGTCTAGTATTTTTCTTTTTAAAATGAACGATGTTTGCATATTCATCAATTCTGTATTTATTAATGAGGGAGAAGGAGGAGATATAATTTTAAGGATTTTAATGAGGTAATCCTTTTTTTCTGGAAAGATCAGAATTGTTTTATATATTTTAAAACATGTCTGGATCTTTAAATTTTTCACTTTCTTTTACATTTTACATTCATATGTGACTACTGACCTGCCCTCCCTCCCTTCTGTCCCAGCCGGCGACAATGAGATGTGCTGACAGCTCCTCCTTGTACTTATATGAGATGTTCTTCACCAGAGTGGCAGCTGAGCGAACCTGAGGGTCCTCACCTATCTCCAAACTGACATAAGAAGGCAAAAATAAGACTCTCATACAAATAGAGAAAGACAAAAACAGAATATCACAGAATATCATGGCTAGAAATGTTTGGACTGTTTTTACCTCTTCATTTTATTCATGTCAGTATGCTTTGACTGTGTATTTACCTGTGAACATCGAGCTGATAGTTGACCATCTCAGCGATGGTCTGAGCATCTGCTGCAGAGCCTGACAGAGCACAGTAGATCTTGTCATGGAGGGGAGACAGCTTGTTCATCACCCTGTTGACCACTGATGCTCTGAATGGAGGGATGAAGAGGGAGAGTGTGATTGAAGAGAAAAGAAGTTGATATAGAGAGAAAAGAAGAGGAAATGGAGAGATAGAAGGAATTATGTGTATTATATGTATAGAAAATGCAACTTACCCTGCAGACACTCGGGAATCAGACCCCAACACAACTCCTCCATCGAACTCTATGGCAATGATAGTTGTCTAGAAACAGAGGCAAAGCAATAAATATTCATTATTCAGTCTATGCACCTGAAACCGTCAGTTCATGTGACCAAGGAAAGTTCAAAGTATTCAGTGTTTGCAGCGCCATCAAATCGTTTACACATATTCAAAATCTTGTACTTACTCCGGTTTTCACCTCCTCAGACAACCACTCTGGTCCCGTTCCTTCCAACATGTTGATGCACTGCAGCTACAAAAACGACCAAACCGATCGTGTGCAAGCGACGTTCAGGTGACACCAAACGTAAACCGAAACGTTCAGTCGAGCAGAACAGGTTTTATAATGTTTTCCAATCGTCGGAAAACTTCTCTTTAGCTTTAAAAGTTGTTTAAACGCGTTTGGTTTGCCAAATTAACGCTACAATCATACATCAGACGGACGTCATGTTTTCCTGGATCAAAATCGAAATAGAAAGTTAAATTGTTCCTCCTCTGCAGTGAGCAGTAACTAACTCAGCCTAGACATACACAACAAACTACTGACTGCAGTACATTTTGGTTCAGTGGGGATGAAGCACTCTTCAAGTGTGCATTGAACTTTGTGTTAAGATAACTTTATTTTTTCTATATGCAGCTGTGTGCAACACTTCAACCCCGATTTACCTCAGGGACAGTAAAGTAGCCTTTATCTTATCTTATCCTTAACAGTTGCCTATGTATGGGCCACAAAGACATTAAATGCCATGGAACAATAAAAACATACAGTATATTGTAACGGACTGTGTTCATATTAGTGTTTAATTGTTATGATTGTAACTGTGAGAAATGTTAGTTAGTTCAGACATAAGGTCTGCTGAGTTGCAGTACTGATATTTCCAGACTGTCAGTGAACATGTTGTCAGACGCTGTGAGGCCTGTCCATTATGGCTTCTTTTTCCTGTTTTGACACTCGGCACTTAGACGATGTTACGAGAGGCCAAGTGTGAATGGCAAGTGAAGAGTTAGGGCAGCCCTTTTGTTATTTTTGGCGTTGGCTAGGGCCCACAGTAGCCTGTGTTATTGTGCGCAATAAAGTTGCAGGAAAAACCGACTAACGTCTCGCCGTCTGTTATCGAGGGACGTTACAATATAATACAATGCAAGTTTTAGGCACTAAAAATAATACCCTGAATAGTTTTTATTTATCAATTAATACTGTACGAACAACAGTGTAAAAATACTCCATTACAAGTCCTGCATGAAAAAAGTAAAAGTAGCAAAATGTAGTTAAAGTATTGCAGTAAAAGTAGTGGTTTGGTCTCTCTGACTGATATATTATTATATATGACGTCATTAGATTATTAATAGTGAAGCATCAGTGTTAGAGCAGCATGCTACTGTTGTAGCTGCTGGAGGTGGAGCTAGTTTACACTACTTTATATACAGTTAGCTAGTTTAGTTCAGTGGTTCCCAACCTAGGGGTCGGGCCCCTCCAAAGGGTCAGCAGATAAATCTGAGGGGTAATGAGATGATTAATGGGAGAGGAAAGAAGAAAAAACAAAGTTCTGATACACAAATCTGTTTTCAGTTTTTGGACTTTTTCTCTAATCTTTGATTTTTGGTGAAATATTGGATCATTTGACCATTTATTGAAATGAAACCATGTGAGAAGTTTAGAGGGAAAAATCACTATTTAAAATCACTATTAGAAAGTACAATATTTCCCTTTGAAATGTAGTGGAGTGGAAGTATAAAGTTGTTAAAATAGAAATACTCGAGTACAAGTACCTCAAAATTGTACTTAAGTACAGTACTTGAGTAAATGTACTATTTGGCATGAGCAGCTTTGCCTTTAAAACAGCAGCAGCTCTCCTCTGTACACCGGCACCGGTTTTTCAGCTACTTGGCAGGTCGGTTTTTCCTGCATCTTGAAGAAGTTGCTACAGTTCTGTGGATTTCGGCGTCTCTTCTGCTTCTGTATCTTCATGTAATCCCAGACTGACTCCATGATGTTGAGATCAGGGATACAGGTAGTTCTTTATGACATTGGCTGTATATTTGGAGTCATTGTCATGCTGCAGAATAAATTTGGGACCGATGAGACGCCTTTCTGACGGTATTGCATTATGGATAAGAATCTAAACATCTAAAGTGCCTAAAACTTTTGCACAGTACTGTATATGCACTAGAATTTTAGAGCACTTTAAAATGATATTTAGCACCAAGGACAGTAATTTACAAAAAAACATATCACAAATCCTTGAAGATATATAAAAAAATAAAATAAAATAAAAAAGGGAGAGGAGAGACGACAAGGTTTTAGAAAATATTTAGTTTTGTTTATTTCAATTTCACATATTTCCTCACTTTAAAACAACAACACAAAACATGTGATTTGGACACATAAAAAGACAGAAAAAAAATCTTATTTTATGATGGAAATGATTATGTTTAAGGAGCTGAGAGTGGAATTTTATAGTTTTGTATAGATTTTGTATACATTTCTATAAAGCAAATACTACAAGAACACAGTTTTTATATCAGTTTCCACATAAGATTCACTTAACTTGTTTTTCAGGTGTCTGAACTAGTGTGTCTAATAAAGTTGTGGCTCATGCCTCCAAACTCTCCAACCCACCACCCCCCCTTTATGCAAAGAAATTCATCTTTCATTAGTGGTTCAAAGGCAGTCACTCATCATGGAACCGTGGCAGCTTGTTGCCAGGGACGACCACATGCTCCACCCCTGTTTCCGTGATCACCACCAGGTGAGCCACACCCCCGCTGACGTTGTCTCTGCCCATGGCCAGAGCAAGAGCTGCGAGCACAGCCGCAGAGAGAGGAAGGAAAGGGAGGAAGGAAAGAACAAAGAGAAGCAGGAGAAACATGTAGGTCAAGTAGGTCAAGTTGAACAAGCACAGACATGCAGTGTAAAACATTAATACACCTGCTAACAACTATCAAGTCACCATCTAATATTTAATTGTGTTTAAAATTGATTTACATTAAACTCTTTCCTTTAAAGAACAGATTCACAATTTCACAAAGTCTGTCTTAAAACAAAAGTATGAACATTGAAACAGATTTTATTTCCTCCTGATTATACTGGTCATTAGAAGATTCCCCTACAGATACACTCATGATGTAAGTGATCAGGGACAAAAATCCTCATTTTGAACAACAATGCATTTAAAAGTTCATCTGAAGATAAAATGAGGCTTCAGCAGTCTGAGTTAGTCAAATAAAGTGGATCTGACTAATTAGGACAACTGAGGTTTCACAATAGCTTCAGATAAACTTTTAAATACAATTTTTCACAGACTGTGGATTTTGGCCTCTGTCACTTACACTGAAAGTGCATTATAGGAGATCTCTTAATGGCCAGTATGAACAGGAGGAATAATTACAGCAAGAAAAACCTGTTTCAGTGTTTATATTCACACCTGACTGTTGTCTTACAACAAACTTGAAAAACTGTGAACCTATCCTTTAAGTACATATGTACATGCAACACTGATCCTTTGATATTGTGTATGTAAGAACTTTAAGATCCCCTCCAGACATGTTTTAAGAATACTCCTGATTTGAGTAATTTGTGTCTGACATGTTTTTTTCACAAGGCTAAAATTAAATCTATTCCTTCTCCCTCATAGTAAAATCTGAATATGCCAATATATGTCTCCTACTCCTTTGTAAAGTCCATTTTTAGTTTATGTGCACTGTAGCTTCCAAGTTTCCTCATCACACGTGTGTAAGTTGAACACTGGACCACAATTGGCTCCCAAAGTAGTTTTGATGTCACAAATCATGTTTGATTTGTGACATCAGAGAAGCTGTACAGTACAGAGAAACTTTCGCCCTTCAGCAGATGAATGTGAAAACAACCTTCTAGTGTCAAACTCTGCACATACATCATTCTGCACAGTGTGAAGCTCAAACATTCAACTGATGGAACAAGAAAAAAAAACACATTTTTGAGTGGAGGGGGACTTTAAACTTCATCTGAACTGATTTAATTGAATATACTGTAAATCTAACCTCTATGTTCATGTTAGATTTCCCTACTTAAGTCATGTGATAACAATTGTATCATCTCTATGACAACTATGCAAACTCCATAAGCTGTTGAAGAGCATAAGATATTAAAGCTCTAAAAAACCTTGAGTTAAAACTATCACGTCAAACTCTCACTTTACATTTCTGACCATTTCAAACTCATCAGAGATTTGTTAAATCCTCATTTTCTATAACACCCTGGTTCATATTCACACATTTTGCAATCACATTCATGCACTCACAAGACAATTTCCCCCCAAAAAACATCTTAAAATCGTGACATGAAAATCTTAACAATACAAGTACAATTTTATTTGAATTTGGGTAGAAAAAAAGTAAAATAATCAACAATACCATTAGTTGCAAACTGTAAGCATTCCTCTCTGCTCATGTTGGGTTTGTATTTGGCGTCAACGTAGCCGTAGATGTAAGTGCTGCCGGAGCCGCCGATGGTAACAGGCTGACTCACTAACATCCCACCTAGAGACACGACGTACACCTGAAGAAGAAGAAGAATATCACAGTGGCAGCCATATGCAGCAAGGTGGACTTACTACTCATCATTATCACTGTCATCATGACCACTACCTACCTGTGGTCCTTTCTTCTTGTCCCAGCCTGCTGTGAGGAAGCCGGCCTGCAGCTCGTCTTTGTTCTTGTAACACAGTTCCTTCAGCACCGACGCTGCTGCTATCACCAGTGGAGGTGTCTCCATCTGGACACTGTGGATTGAGGAGGATCAGGAAAGATATGTGAGAATCAGACTGTCAAGTTTGTGGTGTAGGAAGTAGAAGAAAGATCTAGTATGTGTTGCCTTTGGATCCTAAAATCATTTTGTATAGGTGTAGATTCAGTGTTATATATGTGTTTATTATGTGTGTGTAGCCAGAATTATGGTTGTACCAGGTTGCATATAAGCAAACGTGCACAGGAGAGACATTTCTTTGCCATTTCTTTTATACTTGTATGTAGCATGTTTACGTTTGTTTACGTCTCCTCTTCAGACTCGCCTCCCGACAGCAACTGAATACGACAGTCAACTTGCTTGACTCACAGATCCGTACTACGCATTGTTGAAATTTGGGCTGGAATTATGCTTCTCTGAAGAGACGTGTAAACGTCTCTGCAGAGAGGGGTGTTATGGGTAACTGTAGGTTGCAGAGGCTCACACAGGAGCCAACATGCACAGCTTCCAAACTCAGTAGTTTGTAGTGCAAACCTGCACGTCAAGCAAGGATTGGTTGGTGGATTCAATTGCTGTTGGAGGGTAAAACAAACATAAATGTGCTGCATACAAATATAAAAGAAACAGCCATATGAACATCTTCAAGTGGCCCCTGTGCATGTTCGCCTACTGAACTAGGATAATAGCACACAGTACCAGTCAAACGTTTGTACACACTTTCTCATTCACGTGAATGGGAATGTGTGTCCAAACTTTTGACTGGTACTTTACATTTAAACATGAAATGTAATGTATGTTTTGTCTGTGTGCAGACACGTGCAAATGTCATGTGAGCATATTAGTGTAATATGTGCAAATGTATTTATATGTTTGTGTGGTACCTGTGGAAGGACAAGTGGAACTTTGCAGCTTTGATGACGGCCTGAGCGTCTGCGAGCGATCCGGCCATGCAACAGAAGATCTGGTCATGAACCTGAATCACCTTGTTGATGGTCTTAGATGATACATATTCCCTGAACAGAGAGGCAAAGTGAGGGTGAACAAACCACATAGACTACTTATACATTTACAGCAGTGAGAAGATATAATAATAATAATAATAATAATAATAATATATAACCATATCATTCAGGTTGAAATGTCTGCATGTTTCACATTAATTTGTTGGCCAGAGTGCACATAAATGCTAAATTTATGGAACAATACATGAAAACAAGACATTAATGTAAAATGTAGTTTACTGGTTTGGAGATGCAGGCGGTTACTGGAGCAAAGCTGTGACTTTGAGACATTATGTAAATGATGCTTATGATATGTTTAAAATTTTAAAATTTGCAAAATGGCACATTTTGGATTCTATATTATGAAAAATGTTGTTCTTTAAGCATATACAGCTACACATTGTCACCTTGTTGCCACTTTAATTCATCATCCTACCTGTTTGTTTGACGGATCAATGGGTTTATATGACATTTGTTGCTTTATGACAACTGTGTATTTTATCTTTATCATGATTCATGAATGTTATTAAGCAGTCCCTTCAGTGTGTAAATGTGTTATACAATAAAAGTAACTTCAGTGTTTTGTCACAGCATCCTCACCCTCCAATGGAAGCCCTGGAATCTGAACCAATCACGACCCCTCCATCAAAAATGGCAGCCAGGATGGTGGTCTGAGGGAGAACAGAGGAGGAGACTGATTGTTGGTAGGTTTTGATTCTTCAACGTTAGAGAAATAGTCATATTTAGTAAACTATGACAGAAGACAAATATAATACTTTGCTGAGCAGCATGGACACTTAATTTGTCATGGCTTCGACTGAGGTTATGGCTATGCATTCTGGGAATTTGAGTTCTGTGAATAAGTGGCGATATTAACTAAAAACGAAAGTGTAGCCTGGCGTTTTCTGTGTAGAAGTGTAAATAATAAATTTCTCTGGAGCTAAAATATAAACATTCACTGATACTAAAACACTTGTAATGTCGAGTCGATGTAACTTTACTTAGTCTGAAGTTACTAATCAGGTAAAGCATCACCTGTTCATCCGCGATAGCAGTTATCGGTCATTTTACGCGTCATATGCTTTGTGCTGCATCTGGAGGAAAAGATAATAGTGAATAAGTCCAGATTTACTCACCCCTGTGCTGACTCCTTTGACTTGTGAGTCCATACAGTGTTTCTCCATTTTCTCTCCAAAATCGAAAGAGAGGAAGGAGAGGTGACGCTCAGAACAGCGACCTCAGGCGCACCGAGACGCGCACAGAAGCCGCAGTCAGATCCAGTATGGCGCTGTCAAATGTCTTCGAAACTCCTGCAGCTGGGTTCAATTTCGACAACGCGGAGAGGTATGAGCTTCTTTTTATGTCTTCTTAGTATCAAACTGAACCAATAATGTAAAAAAATCAAACCAAACAGTTGGTTACACTGCTGAGCTTTCACTGTGATCAAAAGTGAAAGTAACTTTTCTTTCCTGCGTGTTTATCAGTTGAATGAAACAATGTAGTTATGATGTGTTCACGGTTATAACTGTAAAATATATTCATCAGCTGTTATTAATACCCCAATTATTCCCCTGTTACCCCCCCCCCCCCCCCCCACCTCTCTCTCTCTCTCTCTCTCTCTCTCTCTCCCTCCCCCCTCTCCACCTCTCTCCCCCTCCCCTCTCTAGAAATGCTGCATTGGAGGGTCTTTTTGACGGAGGACAGGCACCTAAACCTCTGAAAACAGGCACCACCATAGCAGGAGTGGTGTTCAAGGTGAGTATAAAAGCTGTTTAAACTGCACTGATAGAAAAATATGAATGGACCAAAACAGTGACTTTAATGTTTTAGCCCTTGAAATATACATTGTTTTCCATTCATTCCAGTACGATATAAATAGAAACTTGCAGAAAAATAAAACTGCATGAGATGCCTTTATTTTTTTTTAAATATCAAAGTTAATTATGTTGTATGTTGGTGCTATTGTGAGCACAGACCCTCCATGGCATCAAGGCCTCTGAGTTATGAGTCATGAGTTATGTTTCCAGAAAATCAGATCCAGGAGACACACAATAACTTAAAATGGACATTATTCTTTGTTCTTCTTTATTTAGCTGTTGGTTTGAAGCATATCAGGTACATAAATGTAATTTGAGTAATAAAGTTGGTTAATATTATCCCATCTGTGTTGGTGCAGGATGGGGTGGTGCTGGGAGCAGACACTAGAGCTACTTCCAGTGAAGTGGTGGCTGACAAGATGTGCGCAAAGATCCACTACATTTCTCCAAATATATAGTAAGTCTGATATACGGTACATGCTACACTGAAACAATCTACCTTTAAAACACTCTCACTCTTATCAGTCTGTGATGTCTTATGCACTTCCATTTTTTGTGATAGAGTACATTTAGACTACATTTTTTTCTTGCACTACACATTGAGCCATAAACTGCCTCCTTTACTTCCATTTAAGTGATTTCCTACATACCCCAGGATGTCGATGACCTTGTATTAAATAACTGTTACTGCAGGAAAGTAAACTGTTCTACTGAAGTGATTTGTAATTGAAGTAACATACTGCAGGTGACAGATCACCAAAGATGCAGGCTGTGGTTGCATTGCATTCTGGGCTATTGAGGCTGCTGTATGATAGATGAACTTTGATGCAAAATAGTGGCCCAAAAGAACTCTATGTCTCCCTCTCTCTCGTCTTTAATGTCTCCCTCTCTTACTTCCCCTTTTCCTTCCTTCCCCTCATCTTTTCTCACAATCTAATCGTCTCTGTCTCTCTCTCTAGTTGTTGTGGAGCAGGTACAGCTGCAGATACAGAGAAGACCACAGACCTTCTCTCCTCCAACCTCACCATCTTCTCTCTGAACAGCGGGAGGAACCCTCGCGTCATCATGGCCGTCAACATACTACAGGACATGTTGTACAGGTTTGTGTTGTACATGCACATGTACCTGTAATCTATAGTTTATTCATTTAAATGTTTTTTTTTAAATTTAAACTCAAAAACATGTTCTTTTTAACCTTTTTATGTTCAGCACTTGGGGTTTCATTTGATGTATGACTGGTGCCATATTAATAAAGTTTGATTGATTGATTGATATTCTTCGTTCACAAAACTGGTGTTTATCAGACTTCCCATGTTTCGATCTCTTTGGTCTGCAGGTATCAAGGCCAAATTGGGGCCAATCTTATACTGGGAGGAGTAGATTGCACTGGGAACCACCTGTACACTGTGGGGCCATATGGGAGTGTAAACAAGGTGCCTTATCTTTCTATGGGTATGTGACATAATGTTATTTATGATCACTGGCAGTACTGTACAGTGACATCTTTTTCTTGGATTCTTTGTTGGTGATTTCTGTGATTCTCTTTTCTCTGTTTGTTCAGTTGTCCTGGCTGTTACTGCTGAACCTTACCACCTAGTTCTTGTTGTTTATGTTTCAAATGTGTCATTTTAATTTGCTGGAGTTATGCATTTTATTTACTCTCAGCCTACATCCAATCCGTTTCATCTGACTTTACTTTGTGTTCTTGCAGGATCTGGTGACCTGGCTGCTCTCGCAATTCTAGAGGATGGGTTCAAACCCGACCTGGAGGTACGTCACAGGTGTCGTTACATATTGTGACAGTGATTGATGGTCATGATCATTTAGACATGATCAGAAATGTACATAATAAAAAATTATTTCACTTACCTTTCATTTTACAGGCTGCATGAGCCTCTAGATAATGCAAACAGTTTAAAAAGGTTACAAACCATTTATTCTCCTACTTACTGAATTGTGTATGTTCTCAACTAAAAAAATGTGCAGCATCTGGGAATTGCTTCAGTTGAATTTTAAAGCTAATGGATGCCTCTTTCTTCTCCTTCTTGCTCTGTGTGTGTCTCTGTGTTGCCCCTCTCTCCATCATTTCCCTCGACTATCTCAGCTGGAGGAGGCGAAGGAGCTGGTGCGTGTTGCCATCCACGCCGGCATCATGAATGATCTCGGCTCAGGCAACAACATCGACGTCTGTGTCATCACCAGACAAGGAGTGGACTACATCAGACCCTACCAGGAGTCAGAGTACAAAGACAAGAGGTAGGCCAGTAGTAGTGGGACTTTATTAAGTTCAGCTCACCAGACAGATTTTAAAAGGAGATATTTTAGTAAGTGTTAGAGATTATGCATTAACTTTTTATGTGCTAAATTGTGTTTTAACCCTTTAGCTTGTTAGTTCTTGAACAGTTTGTCATTCTACAAACAAAACGATAGTTTTACATCACATAACTACAATGATCAGTGCCAGCTGCACCTCATGCACCTGCACATTAGGCTACACTTGTCCTGCAGAGACCCAAAGGAATATCGGATTTTGTGCATATTAAGATTTTACAATATGCCAAGATAGAAAACTGTCCAAATATGATTTATTCCACAAAACAAGGAATTTTAATGACTGATTAAGCATCTCGTATGGAAAGACAGTATATGATTTACTTACAAATCTCTCTCTCTCTCTCTCTCTCTCTCTCTCTCTCTCTCTCCATAGGAAAATGAAATACAAGTACCGTCCGGGCACAACACCGGTTCTGACAGAGAAAGTAGTCCCCTTAAAGCTAGAGGTTGTCAAGGAGACGGTGCAGCGGATGGATACAGCCTGAGTCTCAAAAAAAAATCACCATTAACCACCAAACAACATTAAAGAGTGAAAAAATAGTTTTCAGTTTTATTACACTATTATTCACCAGATTTTAAATAAAAGTTGTCGAACTTCTAAGACACTTTTGATTTGATTTGTCACCATGTTTCTGCTCTGCTTCACTCTAATAAGTTGTTACTGCAGCGAGATGCTACTGGGTCATAATGAGACGTTTATAACCTGTCTTTACAATATGGATTGATCTTTTTTTTTTTTTAAATAAAATACAATAATATTATAAACAACTATGATGCCTCCTGTTGCCTTATTCTGTTCATGTTTTTTATTTATTTAATGACATTCTGCACTATTTAAACTTACCACAACACTCCCATTAAAAATGAGCTCTTGTAGGCAACTTTACTGCACATTACATTGGTTTATATGTCATATCATGCTACATTATGAATTATCTACATTAGATTGTGTATTTTATTACATGCGCTAATATTGTCATTGACCTGGCTGGCTTCTCAAACCTGAGTGTTGCATTTCCGCCTAGAGACTGATGATGAGAAAAATATAAAGCTCTCCTATTGGTTTATGCGGTTTTTATCTTTTTGATCAAATCTGCGGGGAGTCAGGGAGATTTTTATATTTTGGTCAAGCTTCTTGATTTCAACGTATTGATTAAATATATGTATAATAGTTGCGTATTAGTTTTGTGTTTTTCTGATTTGCATGTAGCTCTTAGAGAAAAAAAGTCTACTGAAATATTGTTATAAACTCTTTCACTTTCGAATTCTTTGTCGCGTATGAGGAAATTATCCTTGACGCATTGTCAGCCGCCTTCGTCTTTTTTGGAAAATTGAACACCTAAACTGTAGAATATAATTAAAATAAAGTGTGTGCACTTTAATACATAATGGCTCTTTTCGACATAACTGGTTTCAAGACTTATTCTGAGCTCCGCGGGCAGATTCTTCCAGCTGGACAAACGCATCTCGTCGACAGAACCAACCACTACAATTTCGGGGCCAAAACTCAGGAATTTGCTGTACCTATGGGTGTAGACGTGAGTATCTTTTCACAAAATTTTGGTAAGATATTAATATTGGCTACTAAATCATATCCGGATAACCTGCTACAAGCGTGACGCGTCAGACGCGATGAGGTTATCAAGTTATTTTACGCGTCTCTTGTTTTAAGTGTTTGTTTGCTACCAATGAAATATCATATTCCGCATTAATCTTCACTATCACGAGTTATTGTCAAAGAATAATAGGTTCTGATAAATATTTCACTCTCATTTTCCCTTACACACGCGCGCGCGCGCGCGCGCGCGCACACACACACACACACACACACACACACACACACACACACACACACACACACACATGCTTACCTAGGTCACTTTTGGGGACATTGCATAGACTTAGATTCATTTCCTGGAGTTACCCTAACCTTAACCATAACCACTGGCCCAAAAAAATCAACTTTTCAGCCGTCCCCAATCAACCGGTGTGCGTCCCTGAACGTAAGCTAAGTCATTTCCACACACGTGCAATTACACATCATGTAACATGAGTTCTCTCTTCTTTGGCTTCATTTTTAGCCCTCAGGCTTTCTCAAGTCCTGCAACCATGATGGGGGTGTGTGCATCGAAATGAACCATGGTACGACCACCCTGGCCTTCAAGTTCAGACATGGAGTCATCGTGGCTGTGGACTCCAGAGCCTCAGCTGGCCGTTACTTAGGTAAATATATGTCTGGAAAACTATGGAAACTTTTTTTTCTTTTCCTTTCCAGACTTGGGAAAGGCGGACCTGCACAAAAGTTGGGCAAATTGTGGGAAATATTGATTATACATCACTTGTCATTTGACATCTTTTGATTGCATGTTAGCTGCTGTGAGAAAAGGTACCTGAGTTATAGAGAGATGTGGCCCAATTAACAGTCATATTGTCCAGCCACCATTACCCTACTGTACTGTACAGACAACAAACACCTTAGATAAACTCATCTGCATGTATCTTTGCCCAAATCTAGTAATGTGACCTGATAATAAATAGGGTTATATCTGCAATTGATTCTGATTAATCTCTAAAGGTTACTGTGTCCTTTATGTTTGATCATTTGGTCCAGTGCAATTGGACATAAACACAAATAACATGGGATTAAGTAGCCTAACAGTAGCATAGTTTCATCTGAGCCACTTATTAAATGTTTACCATCAAAAACATTTTAAACCTTTATTTATTCAGGGGAGTTTCTCTGGGAGCAATACTCTCAGAGCATTAGTTGGGGGTAAGGGCTTTGCTCAAGGGAACCTCAATGGTGGTAATGAGGGAGGGGCAAGTGCTGCTTTTGACTTTCCTCACCCAGGTCTACAGTGAGGTCACAAGCTTGCTTCTCTATGCTTTAGGTCGCCACTGACCCATATTGGTGGAGTTTATTGCAAATTGACTGTTTACTGGATATTTTCATCATACACTTTTTAATGCAGAGTGGAATTATATCAAGTAACACATTGCTTTGCTGTAACATGTGAAATATCACTATAATATAGTGTTTAGCCAGAAGATTGCAAAGCTAATAATAAAGCAACCAAACCTGACATATATAGATACTATTTACAGACGAAATGACAGAGATGTTAATCTATGACATGAAAATGTATGTAAAAAGGACGACTTCATACATGGTGGTGTGGTGACATTTTGTGTTGAAATGAATGAAATGAAGCATATCTCATAGTGTTGACAACTTGGTCCCTAAATGTCTCTTTTTCTGAAATGTGTTGCGGCTCTTCAGCATCTAATGATGTCAACAAGGTGATAGAGATCAACCCCTACCTGCTGGGCACCATGTCAGGCAGCGCTGCAGACTGTCAGTACTGGGAGAGACTTCTGGCCAAAGAATGCAGGTCTGTCACATCTAACTGCTCGTCCTTTATGTGTTTGTTTGTGAATGCTTTTATCATGTGTTATTCTGAGACCCTGTTTACACCTTTCATTGACATGCAATCTGTATCTGGATATCTTCTCTGGATAAAGAAAAATGCATGTTGATGCAA
Organism: Thunnus albacares; assembly: GCF_914725855.1. Taxonomy (NCBI): domain Eukaryota; kingdom Metazoa; phylum Chordata; class Actinopteri; order Scombriformes; family Scombridae; genus Thunnus; species Thunnus albacares. The sequence goes on along the minus strand of NC_058124.1, from coordinate 24,135,479 downwards.
GGTGTAAATGTATACAATGTGATCAGAATACGATGGGATTGGTCAGACCACCTCCCAACAACACCTGACTCCACCTCCTTCTGCTAGCTTAAGCACGCTGGACAAAAGCTACAAGTATTAGCCTTAGCTATAAGTCTTCCCTCCAAAAAAAGAATGACTACCATCCACAGCGTTGCTTCCCTTGACAATGGGACACATGTTTGATGACAAGTCTGCTAGCTCTGCCAACTAATTTGCATATTGTGATTTGATCACAGCGTGGTGGAGTCAAGATAACAAGAGCTCTTATTAATACCAGGTGTAAATGTAAAGACCCACGGATCAGATGTCATTATTCAGATCATATATCCAGGTAAAAATCACATGTTAAAACCAGGTTTGAATGGTTCCAGGATGTTGGTCTTCTCTTCTTCTCTTCATTCTGTCTGTCCAAACTGTCCACATTAGTCCGCCTGTGTTTGTGTCACTGCTGACAAGTCATCTGTCTGTCTAAGCACTTGAAAGACGCTGCAGGATATGAAGCATACATTTGTCTCTCTTTGTGTGTGTCCCTAAGCATTTGGTACTTTAATCTTCTGGCTGTCGGTTTGTACTTGCCTCCCTTATGCCAGGCACCCGGACGTAATTTTGTCTGAGACCATCTCACATTAGGTCAGACACCCACTTGATGAGGAGTAAAGTTACCTATGAGAGGGTCAGCACATACATGTTTACTGTAATTGCCACTGTGACTCCTGATCTCTTCTGCAGGGCCTCAATTGCTATTAAACAATGTTTTTTGTCATCAGTTTTCTAATGTGAGTGATTAAATGAGCCAAATTGTCTCATTGCCAATGTGATATCAACACAAAAATTACATTGAGTAAAGTCAGACATCCCCAGAAAAACAGTAATTTAACAGTTCACACATGAAGAACACTGATGAAAATATCAAGTATGTGTGATAACACTCAGGACACACCAGACTGACAACATGTATGGAATAATTTTGTTCAGATAAACTGAAAAAACAAAACAAAACATCAACTTCGTTATAAACCAGATGAGTATCATGAGTATTAGTTTGGATTTTTGACTGATTTTCTGATGATTTTGTGCAGACTCTACAGGCTGAGGAACAACCACAGGATCTCTGTGGCTGCTGCATCAAAGCTGCTGTCTAACATGATGCTGGGTTACAGAGGCATGGGCCTCTCTATGGGAAGCATGATCTGTGGATGGGACAAAGAGGTAGGCTTGTGTGTGTGTGTGTGTGTGTGTGTGTGTGTGTGTGTGTGTGTGTGTGTGTGTGTGTGTGTGTGTGTGTGAGTTAGTCTTACATGCAGCAGCACTCAGAGCCTGACACATGATAGTCTTTCTATCACTTTCTGTTAAAGGCCCTTTTACACTGTGTGATTTTGGGCTGTCTGAGACAAAAGTTGACAATCATGAGAGAAATGTGTCAAAATCCTTCATCTATCCAAAACGGTGCTGCTCGATTTCACTGTGACTCGTCCCCCATCGACTGATTTGGAGAAAAACTAACAGAAATCAGTCAGAATTTTAAGACCAAATTCTCATAGAATAGATTAACTGGTGTACATTTGTAAATGCTGTTTGTTATATAAAGTTTTTTGGAAAACAAACTTATTCTCTTTAATAAACAAAACCAAAACGATAGAGGTGAAATGAAAAAGCTGTTGAAAATGCTGTTGAGTCTTTCATATACTTTTCTCTATTTACATCATAGCCCTACGATTAACCAAACGTTCAGCGCACAAACTGACAGCCTCAAATTGATATTGTGCAGTCTGACACGTATTGTGACCAAGATTTTTTTATAGAAAGTTCATTACAGAGGTATTAGTATATTGTAATGTTGTGGTTTGCAGTACAAACAAGTGTTTCTATTCCTGTGGCCATATTAAAAGATAACTATGAGTTTCTGAGCTAATCAAGTTTGAAAAAATAAGGAAGTTGACCTGTGATGACTCAATGACGAGAAGTCACTTTATTCACAATGGCAAAACAGTCCTGCAAAAACTATAGACCCCAATCAACACATAAACACATAAAAGACAGGTCCATCAATTAAAGGTAACGGCCAGTGCATTTAGCAAACAAGCATTAATATAGCAACAGATATCAAGGAAGAGGTACAGTCTGTAAAAAATAAGTGTGTATTTTGCAGTGAACTACATCTCAGACAAATACATAAAACACATAAAGGTAGAAATGTTTCCCAAATTACATCTTACATTGTTTCTTTGATGAAGATACAAGTATACATTGTAGATGTCATTCATGGAGAAGTTCATCAAATTTGAAGAAGAACCAAAAAAAGCTGTATAGCAGTATATGCATCTCTATCTAGAAGTACTATTTTATTGTTACAATTGATCAGACTCATAAAGTAATGAAAGCAATTTGTGTTTGGAGATGTATCAGAAACTAGTGGGCTGTATATGAAATGATAATACAATGACTGTGTGCTCTGCAGGGCCCTGGTCTGTACTATGTGGACGATAACGGGACACGTCTGTCTGGCCGGATGTTCTCCACCGGCTGTGGGAGCAGCTTCGCCTACGGTGTGGTGGACAGCGGTTACAGGGAGGACATGACGGTAGAGGAGGCGTATGAACTGGGCCGTCGGGGCATCGCTCACGCTACACACAGGGACGCCTACTCTGGAGGAGTGGTCAACAGTGAGTATTACATTCTTTATTTTAGTCTGTCTTTTTTGTTAGCTTTTTCTACATTTCTTTTCCTTTTTTTAATTATACATCTAACATTGTAATAATATAAATATACGCCTGTTGTAAGCAACTGGATATTCATTCTCTTAGTCCTCACTAAAGAATTTTTAAAATCTCTCTCTAAACATTGATTTCCTGCTTATCTACCATCCTGACATCATTTTGGCCAAAGACTGAAAGTTGTTTAGTCTTGTGATGTATAAAACTATGTGTGTATGAGCCCTTAAGTGTTTTATGTGTGTATATGTGTGTTAACCTCTGTGTGTTTGTTTGTGTGTTCGTCTAGTGTACCACATGCAGGAGGACGGCTGGATAAAGGTGTGTAAGGAAGATGTATCAGAGCTGATCCACCGTTACAGGAAGGGGATGTTCTGAGTTTGACCCCTAAACCCAGGTCAACATCAACACTCTGAACGGTCCAATGATGTGTTTCTTACCAAAATGATTTCACAAAATATAACATTTTTTAAAGAAGGAGGTAAAAATGATTTAGGTGCAGAGATACATACTGTTGACACAGTAGTTTTCCAAGATTACATTATTCAATGTATCATTTTGTGCATTAAATGGTTCAGTTCACCCAAATTGACAAAAAAAGAGAAACTTACCTCTAGTGTTATCTAGCCATGCAGATTCTTTTTTGTGTTTATTTGAAATGTATAGAAATACAATTTCACCCACTGAAAAACAACATTTAAATTATTCATAAGCAAAACAAAGGAAAGGATGATCAACTGTTTCTAAAGATTAAATAAATGATTTAACAAAAATGAAAATGTGTGAAGAAAATATGCTTTCTGCCGCAGAAAGTAGTTCCAATGAAATCTTTTTATAGTGAGTGAGGTCTTCTTTAATGCTGCACCACATATTAAATTACATTCATCTCCATCATATTAGGGTCAAGGCAGAAATCTCTGAAACAGTGGGAAGATAAAACCAAAACTATCTGCATTGCCAGTGAGAATTTTTATTTTTTATTTTTTTTATTTTGAGTGAACTGTCTCTTTAAGGTTGTGTCAACCAGATATCCTGTTAAATAATCTTACAAATACAACACTGAGCTACAAATAAAGACAACTGTTCAACTAACTGGTTTGTGCTGTTATGATTAACCTGAACTGATACAGTCTGATGCTTTATGATATAAAGCCTCTGGTAGAAAATTCAATAGAGTGAGCCAGTAAGTTACTGGAAATCAGAGGAATGTGCAGTGGTGGAAGAAGCACCCAGATCCATTATTAAATAAAAGTATAACACAATGTACATTTACTCAATAACAAGTAAAAGTCCTGAAAGTACAGAATCAATACATGCAAAAAAGAGTTTTAAAGTACTCATGACTGGCAGAATGTCCCTTTAGAGTGTTACTATACTGGATTATTGGTATAAACAGGTAAACATGAAAGCAGCAGTTTAATGTATCTGGTTTTAACTAGTTTATACTGTCAGTAAAGTAGTAAAAATATTTTACAAGTTGATCATATACTGTATGGTGTTTGGTGCCAAATCTTACTCTGCAGAGTAACTATAGCAGCTGAATAAATACAGTGGAGAGAAAAGTACAATATTTCCCTCTGAAATGTAGTGGAGTAGAAATATAAAGCAACATAAAAGTACATCATACAGTAGTGAATGTACTCAGCTATTTCCACCAGTGAGAATATAATTCATTGTTTAGACAAAAGCAAAGCATTTCCAGTCACTGGGAACAATATGTTGTCATATGGTTGATATTATGTAAAATATCTGTACAGATTATTTAATTTGATCTACGTTGCTTTGAACAAAAGCATCTGCCAAATATAAAATATACTTAATGTAGTTCTTTAGGTTCTTATCTGTGATTATTAACCACACAATTATTCAACATAATAACGTTACTACATTTTCAACGTTTTGTTAAACTATGTTGTTTCTGTTATATGTTTCTACACTGAACTGTGGTAGGAAATTTTAAGGTGTGTCACCTCATCATAACATTTTTGGTTTTATTACTGTGTGTCGGGTGAAATGTGACCACAAACAAACAGTAAGTGCTAAACCTCCTCTCCACCTCATACCAGGAAACAAATCAGCTCTGAACCTGTCAGGTGAGATTTCAAAAGATATCATCTTCATGGTAACTGACGTTACAGAATCTCACTAATATATCCATTAAATTAATATTACTGTGTATAAATAGTACTTTTGGTTTTGTTATTGTGTATTTTATAGCTTAAAATATTATAATGGTTGATAATACAACACAGAACAATGTTTTATTTCTCATAAATAGAAAATTAAAAGGTACTGTGATGAGGTCACCTGTTGCTATGCAGTATTCAGTCTCACAGGTTTTCTCCATGGAGGAACTGCGTTGTTCTGGTCTCAAAACATTAACATCGTCTCAGGAAACACAACAAAACAGAAAACACATTTCATTGTGTTGTGTTTTGTGGAAATGTTTGTTGTGTTTTTGGTTTAGTGAAATGTTGATTCCTTAAATGTTGTTGTGTTTTGCACCTCACACATTATTACTTGGTGTAATGAAAGAACTGGAGTAATTTCCTGAGACTTGTCGTGTCATCAGTTGCCAGGCAGAACTCAGTGCAACAGGTTTGTTCAGGGGAAAACCAACACACCAGTTTGAGCCTTTATGTGAGCAGTGTGAAGAACTTCTCTAATCCAGGAGCTGCCAAGTCTCAACATCAGTAAAATGAAAACTGCACACAACCTTTAAATGACTGAGAACTAGAAAACTGTGGTTCTAAACTTTATTTCTTTCTTCTATTCATTTATCTCTGTTAAACAGCAGGAAGCTTTTAGGTCTGGAACAAGATACCGGCTGGAGCATTTAGTCTCTGTGACAATACTGAGTATTCAGGCAATATTCATTTTACTGAAACTACAGTCATAAATGAGTAAACAAACACTTAATAAACTAACAAAAAGAACCAAACTTTTGGAATTTTGGGGACTTTATTGAAATCAAAATACAAAAAGAATCAAACAGCAGTGCAACAGAATTTGACTTTCATCGTCATCCAACACAGGAAGTGATTTTGAGAATCAACGTCTTACATGTTTACAGAAACTCAGAGAAAGAAAACCCCTGTCCTTTACTAACCAAACTAAAATTACACTATAACAATATGGAAAAGACTTAAGAAAGAACATTAATTAGGAAAAACAACTTGATTAACTAGTAAAAACATCAAAACACACAAATGATTACTAATTAATCTAAAACTTTTAACTTGATCAATTTTAAAAGAAATTAACAAGCGAGAATATTTACACACCTGGAAAATAATGTTTATTCTGTATATTTGAGTGTTTGTGGAGGGTAACATGAAAAACCTTCTATCACTGTATATTTATTTTATATCACTGTAGAGATAAATGTATATGTAAATTGTTCTGCAAATTCAATTAACAGATTATAGATAAAATAATCAGACAGGAATGTGTCTAACTCTAAACCTGTCCATTAAAATAAATACCAGGCGCATCAAGATACTTCATCAAACTGATGCAAAAATCCAGTGAATGAATTGTGACATGTATATTTGTGTGTGTGTGTGTGTGTGTGATTTTACCAGGTAAATCCCACCACCAGAAATATTTAACTATGGATATTATGGATTTGTTTTACATCAACACCAAAACCTCAAAAATATATTGTGTATGTATGAAGAATATTATGATGTTTTGGTTGTCTGACACATCTGACTTTACATCTCTCCAAATAAAAATAAAAACGATCTAACTGAATTTACCATCATGAAGAAATGATTTGTTTGCCTTTTTGTTTCAAAACGATGATCAAAATCATTTAATATCAGATTTAACTTTTATATCTGTAAAATGTTTGTCAATTCATATTCAAATAATGCTTTTAAGACCAAAATGCCTTTTAAATTTGTTTTCTTGACAGTAATCCAATTTTACTAATCACCAACTACAAGATTAACCAGATAACCACTATAATTCTAAATTTATAACATGATTGATTAATAACCAATTTATTGACAGTTTACAGATGGACAGGAGAATTTGGCATCTGTCTTTGCTTCAGTGCACAATTTATCCATAAACCTGAAGAGACAGACAAAACAAATATATTAATATAGCATCAACATAGTTCACATAAATCTACACAAAACCACACATATCACATTATAATTATCTAAGATTGATCATACAGACCTAAAATATCAATGACTGAGTCATTGAGGGATTTACCTATAATACTTTAAGTCATTTGTTTTTACCTCGTTTATCTGCGTTTTCTAAACTTGTTTTCTCAAAAGTTTTTAATAAAACACTTATCTGACCCTCTGATGTGAAGGTTTCTGCTCCTTTCTTAATATTTTAACTTTATTTAAAAACAGCTTCATATTTGTTGTTAAAGACCAATTTAAAGTCAAAAAAACTTCTTTGCAACTACAAAGTTTCACAGACTTCATAGTGGATGAATTAACAATCTTATAACATTATTTTGCAGATAATTTAATGTAACTTTGTTTAACAAGAACTATAAACAGTTCATTTCCCATATGAAGTAACTCACTGTGTGCAGGTTGGTGTGTTTGTCATTCAGGCTTCTTGATTCAGTTTCGCAGAGAGCTCAGAGCTGTTTTCAGAGGCTGTAAAGTCAGAAACACACAGTTAGTCCACTAATCCTGCACTGAACTACAAACAAGTCACACTGCAGGAAAAATGTGCAGAAAATGTTAATCTGCACAATCTCCAAAAAACACATCTACAGCAGAGTACAAAAGGTCAGACAGGTAAAATAAATAAATAAATAAATAAAAACAAGTTTACTTACAGTTATTAAGGACTTTGGCTGGAAAAAAAAGCAGAGAAATCATTTCAGTTCTCACAAATTCCATAATCCTAAAATATTTTAACACCTTCTTCCAAATGAATATGATCCCTTGTTCTAGTCACTCAAACTGATCTTCTGATACTTATTTTCCTATAACTTGTCTTACATCATCATATTATTGTCATTGTAGGATTCAAAACCAGGTACAGAGTGTAAACCTTTAAAGGTTGACATGTGTTTCTTATCTTAACACACAGTTCACATAGACTCCTGGGGTCCGTTTCACAAAGCAGGTTCAACAAACTCTGAGTCTAATCCTGAACTCTGAGTTGATCTACTCTGAGATAGGAAACTGAGTTTCCGGTTCCAGAACAGCTGATTTGAGTCAGTTTAATCAACTCGGAGTAGTTTCACCTGGAGTTAAGCGCGTGCACCACAACTATAAAAAGCCAGCATCAATGGAGCCCCGATTCAACGAGTCACCATGGCAACGGGGAAGAGGAGGGCTGCGTTTTTCGCCCCACCAGAATTAGAAATCTTAATGCGATAATACGGCGAGTTTGAACATGTTTTCAAAAAGAAGTGCAACACCGCTGCAGCTGCAAAAGAGAGGGAGACGGCGTGGGAGAACATTGCTGCTCGGGTCAATGCGTAAGTTTAAATGTAGTCCTTTACAATCACAATAATATTACAGAGGAAAACTGCTTGATTGGTCGCCTATTAATTTATTTCATTTAGGTCCAATCCCGCGAGGGAGAAGCGCACTTGGCAGCAGTTTAGGATGAAATTTAAAAACATTGTTCAAACAGGTGAGACCTCGGCATAATCTCATGGGGGTACCTCACTTTGATCATCTTTTACATTGTAAAGTAAATATTAAGTGGCTGTTTGACTGTGCAGTTTTTTTATCCCCAACATAATGCTGGTTTCACACACATAAATGTCTTCTCATCTACATCATGTTCTGTTAAATAATGAATCCTATTTAAACTAACACAGACTTCTACTCAGCCAACAGAAAGAAGGCAGATGTCTGTAAAAGGGGTGGTGGTCCAGCACCGCCACCTCTAACGGAGGCAGAGGAGCTGGCCCTAAGCCAGAATTTAGGAAGGCCAGTGGCTGGCTCCGACACTGTACAAAAAACTTCCATTTGCAAAGAAACGCAGCGCAACACACAATATCTGCTGGGATGTGAGAGCATGACTACGATTGGTAATGTTGCAAATGTAAGGATGGATTAGGTTGTGTATGTAGATGATGGACTGTGACGTGAAACGGTACCACTCAAAAAGATAATTGTCTGGAAATGCTAGAACATCTATGCGTGGTCTGATAACCATCTCTCAACGAATATTTAATTCTCTGCGCAGTGATGCTGCACCTTCATCCACGGGATCGTTATCAAAAGGACATGCCATGTTAGTGAAAAAGTGGCCACCTACTGTGCCTAATGGACTTCTAATATACTGACTCTGATTTTTTTTAATGATTTTTTTAAATGACAGACGGCAGAACTAGGCTACGCCAAAACTTGCCTGCTGACTGAATGAATGAGGAAATCAAATGGAGTGTGTGGCTCTGAAAGAGGGCGGAGACTGAGGGAAACTCGAGGTTCACTGAGAAAAACCTGGTCCCGACCAGGTTAGGTTCATAGAGTCTGTTACTACGGTAACTGACCGAGAGCTTAAGTTACCCCTCTCTCTGAAACAGGCTAGAGTTATCCCTCTTTCTCTGGTTTGAGTTACCTCCCTTTTTGAAACGGAAAACTCAGAGTTTCCCTCATTTCAGGGTTAACAGACTCTGAGTTTTCACTAAACCTGCTTTGTGAAACGGACCCCTGTACTGTTTAAAACACAACAGTGCAGATTCACTCTCAGCCTGAGAGCAACTAACTACCTTAAAATGGTGCCATAAAGTCACCAGTCAGTTTTAAAGGGACATGATTGTATCTCTGAGTGTATTACCAGTAACACATACATTGAAATATAATCATATTTTCTAAGAGTAAACTTGTATTGAACATAATATATGAAGAAAAGTAGCAGATATGATACAGTGTGATTTACATCACTTCATGTTGTTTAGAACAGATTTCAGTGAACTATGAATTGAAGTTTGCTTCACTTTTGTAATCAGGTTAAAAGCATCAACTCAAAGTCTAAAATCAAAGAAATGAAATGGACAAATGAGGAAATCTTTCTGTTTGGGTCTCTCACCTTCGCCGCCTTTCTTCTTCTTGTAAACCATGAATCCAACAACAGCGATGACGACGAGAGCAACAACAACCACGGCAACAACGATGATGATGGTCATGTCAGTCTCTGTGCAAAAAACAACAAAAAATAGTTACAACCTGAACAAATGAAGCAGGTTAGAAGGAAAGAACATCAAACAGACAACAATCATGTATATCAAGTGACAATTTAAGCTCTTTATAAACAATATATATATATATATATATGTGTGTGTGTGTGTGTGTGTGTATGTATATATATGTATATGTGTGTGTGTGTGTATATATATATATATACACACACACACACACATATATGTGTGTGTTCAGTTGTTGTTGATGTGTATTTTCGATTCACACTTGTCTGCACACAATAACTGAATTTATGCTTGTTATCCATGTTTAGCTTTGCTATCTTTGTTTTGCTGTATGTGTGTGTGTTGGTTTCTTTCCTGTATGTTTATCTTTGACATTGTGTCTCAGCATAATAAAAGCTACTGACAACTTTAGTCAGATTACACACATAAATATATTCATCCAGTTATTAAATAATTTCATCTACTGATCTTCTAAAACTGAGCAGTAGTTCAGTTAATACAGCTGCTGTAATCTCTAAACTGTGGTTACATGTGGTCTGAAAAATGATTTTAAAAAAATTAAATTAAAAATGTGGTAAAAAACAAACAGCAGCTAATATCAAAATATAGAATTTAAAAAATAATATTTTAGTTTTGTATGTTTCATTAGTGAAATTGTTCTGTATTCATCAATCAGTGGACAGACAACATAAATGTTTGGTGGTCAATAATCATTTCTTTAACGTATTTAAAAACTATGTCCTTAAATTAAGAAAATTAATTTTTAGTGATTGGTAGATTCCTGTCAGGGTCACATGATCATCCTGAGATGAGTCATATCTATTGGTTTAAAACTGATCTCAGCTGTAACTTTTTCATTAAAAACTGGATGAAAGAAACAAATTAAACCACATAAGGAAACAAAGCACAATAAATACATTGTTACACTAAGTGTGTGTTTCTTCATCTTCATCACTTTTGATTCCAGTCTTACTTTCGTTGCTTCTGATCACAGCTTTGTCCAGTTTGGTGACGACGTCCTTCACACCAGAGAGCTGAAACACACATTCGTACTTCCCCCAGTCTTCAGGTTTGACTGATGAAAGTTTCAGGTCAGCACTCATCTGGAAGGATCCGTCCTGGTTGGGGAGGATGTCTCCATTTTCCACGTCCTCATGAAACTCCACTCCATCTTTCCTCCAGAACAGTGTGGCTCTCTGAGGGTAGAAACCTGTAGCGTGGCAGCTGACTGGAGAGGAGGGAGTCTTCTGGAGGAGAGACACTCTGGAGGGAAGCTCTGGAGTGTAAAGACGAAGACAGTTTATAGTTTCTTTATTATTATTTAACATATTAATATTATCATTCCATTTTGGTGTAATGTATTTAGTAACACATATATACAGTATATATGACATAAATATATATAAAGGAATATATATATATGCAAATAAACCTCATTGAAGAATGATTGAGAAAAGAAGGGAGGGACAGAGGAGAAAGACAGATAAAGAGGTGAGGAGTGAAAGACTAGATTAGAAAGAGGAGGACAGTGAGAAAGAAAGAGACAGAAATGTAGAAAAAGAGAGGTGATAAATGTGAGAGAGAGACAGAGAGAAAATGGGGTAAAGGTGGAGGGAGGCAGAGAGATGAAGAGAGGGGAGAGAGAAAATGAAAGAGAAATGTGTGTAAACTGAGACACAGTGGCTCTCTGTATGTTGGTTCATATTTATTGTAATGTTACTGTAAGTTAGAAACAGAGGAGGCTTATTAACATTGTTGTGTCCATGAAACTACATCAGGTCATGTGATTCTACCTGTTCTCATCAGAGAGCTCTTCCCGTAGTCCACATACTTCTTCAGCCAGTCAACACACTCCTGGGTGAGGTAGTTCTTTAGACTGGCTGAGAGAGCGTTATTATCATCCAACTTGTGTTTGGAGATGACAGCTTGTGGTTTTGGAGCGGTCCATGTCAGAGTCTTCAGGTCAAATGCTATGAAGTCTTCTCCATCATAACCAAACTGATAGTTCCCTTTAAGTTCTTCAGTCTGATCGTCCCATTCACAGCCGTACATCACCTGGAAAATGTGGACACCTGAGAGAGAGACAGAGACACAGACTGCAGTAAACCAGAGTGAGATCTCAGCACAGTCAGTTATCATCAGTTGATATCACATCTTCACCACAGAGACACACTGATCCACACACACCAAAACAGAAGATCTACACCTTCTGCTGTTATTGGCTGGATGGAAACCACTCCCAGCCAATCATCATCTGGACAGTGTGGACCACTCAGAGAGAGACAGAGAGGCAGAGACTGCTGGGAAACAGAGTCCATTTCCTGTCTTTACCACAGAGACACACTACCTCCACTGAGACCAACACACAGTTTATCTACACTGTTGAAGGTGGTGTGACTTCATGTGAGCTGCAGGAACACACACACACACACACACACACACACACACACACACACACACACACACACATACACACACACACACACACACACACACACACACACACTGAGGTGGAGTCCTGACTAACACACACACATTAAACCTGATCCTGGACTGAACATTACATCCACTGAAACCCTGCAGCCAGTGGATCAGTCCAACAACATCCTCTTCCTGTGAGAAACTACAGACTAGACAGTCCTGAAGCTCCAGAAGCTTCCACTGAAGGAGAGTTTTATTCAGGATTAGTCACTAGTGTGTGTGTGTGTGTGTGTGTCCTGTTCTGCAGTGTGTTACTACAACTGGTCAGAATAAAGAAGACACCAGCAGGACCATTATGGAGACTGGGAGGCAGTCTGTGTGTCCTGATTGGTCCATCCATCAGTCAATCATTTCATACAACCAACAGCTGTTTCCACCTGCAGATGTTGGCTTGATGCTGCCTGCTGGGATGAACCAACACACTGTGTTCACTACAGTAGAGTTAATCTGATCTAATCTGTACTTCTACTATATATTTAGAGCTGCAACTATTGATTATTTTCATTATTGATTTATCTATTGATTACTTTTATGATAAATCAATTAAACATTTACTTTCTCAGAAAATAGTGAAAAGTGCCAAAAACGAGTTCCCAGAGCCTAAAGTGAAATATTCAGATTGATTGTTTTGTTTGATCAACACTGAACAGAATTTAATTTTTAATGATATAAAACAGATAAAAGCATCAAATTCTCATATTTGAGAAACTGGAACCAGTAAATGTTTGACTTTTTTATCTTGATAAAAGACTTTAAATGATTATCTGATTTTTAAAATTAATTTTCTGTTAATCTACTAATCAATTAACTGACTAATCATTTCAGCACTATGTATGTTTATTATGACACAGACCATAAACTGAATATAAAGATGGACGACGTGTCTCCACTTCCTGCTGCTGTGCAAAAGTGAAGCCAAAATATCCAAAAGATCGCATTTTCAGGAGCTGCCATCTTGCTTGTGTGACGTCATTTGCAACCAGAGTCTGTGCAGTACAGTCGGGGGGGGGCGGGATGACGGCCTGCGGGACACGCCCCCTCAACTTGACTGACAGCCACCGAGAGCCGAGTGAACCGGAGAGATAAACCAGCAGAAACCAGCCGGTAAGTGATAGCTAGTGGATAGAACCACGATTACCTACTGAAGGAGACGGTCATGTGACATTTACGCCTTATTTTTTTCCCAACCACATTCCATGAAGACCCGCCCTCCTCTGCCTCTGATTGGCTAGTACTCGTTGCCTTCGTTGGTTAGGTTTAGACATGAGGAGTGAGATGGTCAGTGTTAGGGTAAGAATATCAGAGTCAGAGCCAATCAGAGGCTGAGTGTGATCATGATAAATAAAATAAAACCAATATAACAATTATATTTACGAATGCAAACTTTACACACATGAAACACTGTATCGGGCTCATTTACACTCAGCGTTAATGATTAACTTGATAGTTACTGCATTAAAACTATTTTCAGGTTGTGAGTGAGTGAAATAATATATAAAACATATAAAAAACAACCTGAATCTGAACTCAACCCTTCTTACAACAGCAGCATATCGTCTACACCCAAAATCTGGAAACATCTCACCAGCAGAAATGAAAGAGGCGACTTCAGTGAGCACTTTTAAAAGTCAAGTAAAAACTTCAATTAACTTCCTGCCCAACATCTACCTCTGTATGTTTATTACACTTTCTGCACTTTAATGTCTCAGTTTATTATTTTCTTATTTTTATTCTCTTATTTTTAATGTATCTTAATGTTCAGTTATTTTTAATGTATTTGAAGTATTTTAATGTTTTTCTTATGTGTACAGCACCTTGAGTTACAACTACTGTATGAAAAGTGCAAAACAAATAAATAAACTTACATAAAAACAAACATGTTAAAAATGTTGGTGAAGTCCATGTCTGATGGTAACCAGGCGACGTACATGGAGACGACGTGTGTATTATATGGTTTTAAACTGACGTACCGAGTTCAAACGTACTTAGTAGACGTATTTTTAGATCATAATTTATGATATACGCCGCCGTCACGCCACCGCTGGTAGACGTTCCTTCCTATGGGATTAAATTTGTGTCATAATAATTGAACAAAATCTCCCAAGCATCAGACAAAAACTAAATTGAATGTGAATAAAAATAAATTGAAAGCAAAAAAATGATCTCAAAGGCAAAACTTACAATAAAACTTTTGTGGTCACTTTTTTCAGTTTTGCTGCTTAATTTTTCAGTTTCAGTTCTGACACAAAGGGCGTGTGGGCGGGTCTTACAGGGCTGCGTCACCATTAGCCAATTACTTTTGAAGGGACAGGTCAACGGTCAGTCGTACTACTTGTTGCACTTCCAGACCGTTGAAACTGAAAAATTCTGAACTCAAACTGAAAAGTTCAACAGCGAAACTGAAAAATTAAGCAGCAAAAAGTGTCGACAAAAGAGAAATCCTGATCAGTGAAAGAAAAGTGGAGAATATTGTAATCAAATGTTTCACTCTTGTATAGTTTTATCTAAAGTTTTGCATTTGAGGTCACTTTTTCACTTTTAATTCATTTTTTAGGTTTGATTGTTGGGAGATGTTGTTCAGTTATTATGACACTAATTTAATCCCGTACCTTCCACGCACTCGCCTTAACGTCGCCGCTGGTCTCTCGTCTACAGTCTCAATCAATCTCATTTAAAACTCCACACGGTCTGACGGCGACAGAAGGGTCGACTCCTCCTCCTCCTCCTCCTCCTGGTAATCCTTAAATTGACACTATCCACCTGCCGTACCAGCTGGTAGTGAATCACAGATGTAAACGTTACATTAGCGTCTTCCATCAGAAACTGCTGTGCTCACTCGGCTTGTCTGCCGCGTCTGACGGAGGTTTGAGGGCTGTCAATCACAGCTGTCAATCATGACGTCACACCCCCCTTTTTTATATCGTCAAATAACTAATTAAAAACAAACTTATCAGATAAATGAGCACTTGAACAAACATCAGCGTGATAAGAACGACCTAAAATGACAGAAACCATCTTTGGGGAAAAATGTATTTGACGAGCACTTTGATTCGTTAGTTTGGCTCATGTCCCATCCGCTAACATGGAGGGGGCAGGATTTAGGAGCTGTACTGCAACCAGCCACCAGGGGGTGATCCAGATGTTTTGGCTTCACTTTTGGGGAGCTGTCATGTCGTCCATCTTTATATACAGTCTATGACACAAACACACTGCAGTCAAGTGAAGTTAATCTAATCTAATCTGCATGTATGAACCAACACACTGTGTTCACTACAGTAGAGTTAATCTGATCTAATCTGTACTTCTACTATATATTTAGAGCTGCAACTAATGATTCTTTTCATTATCAATTCATCTATTGATAAATTTTTTGATTAATCGATTGAACATTTACTTTACGAAATATCAGAAAATAGTGAAAAGTGCCAAAAACAAGTTCACAGAGCCTAAAGGGAAATCTTCAGATTGATTGTTTTGTTTGATCAACACTGAACAGTATTTAATTTTTAATAATATAAAACAGATAAAAGCATCAAATTAATCTACTTAATTATTAATAATAGTTATTATTATTAAGAATTAATCTACTAATCAATTAACTGACTAATGGTTTCAGCACTGTGTGTTTATTATGACACAGACACACTGTGGTCAAGTAAAGTTAATCTAATCTAATCTGTAGTTCTACTATATGTTTATTATGGGATGGACACACTGTGTATCAGTACAGTAGAGTCGTGCTGTGATCTGAATGAGACGTTTACCGTGTCGTCCTGTCAGTCAGGTTTATTAAAACATACTGTTACTTCTGTCATACGGGGACCCGACAGAAGCAGCCTGTGTCCCATTTACAGTCCTGCGCCGTAGTTTAAGAAACCAGGTGGTAATGTTCCTCTATCAGCTGTGTGTTGTAAAACTGTTGTGATAAACAGGTTTCTACACTGTGGGCAGTTCAGTAGATTATTCTGATCTAATCTAGTGGAGATAAAGTGTTAATAATCTCTGTTGGTTATTATGGGATGGACAGAAACACTGGATCAGTGCAGTATAGCAGCATCCAGGAGTCTCAGTCTCAGTAATGTGTGTTTTAGTCTGTTTCAGTGTGTGTGAGTGAAAAACCTCCATATAAAACAGTGTTGATGAGGAATGATGGTGTGTGTGTGTTCACATTTGTTTACTACTACACAACAAACAGGGTGAAAGCATAAACAACATTTTATCAGTAAACAGTGAAACATAAACAAACCTCCAGTTTGGTTGAAGCGATTCTTCAAAATGTCAATGTTGCCTTTGAAGTTCTGCTGGTTACCTCTAAGGATCTCACTGTACCTGTCCCAGTACTGTGGATCATCTTCTGTGACTCTGTTCATCCAGTCCTGTTTGGGTACTTTTCTCTTGGTGTTGCTGTCATAGTGAGCAATCTGAACTTCATCAACCATCCCGACAGCCACAAACTCTGGGAAGTTTGGGACTTGAGAGGACGCAGTGTAGAAATTCTTCATAGAGTGAGTCACTGTAAGAAAAAGTTAATGTCATCATTTCAGTTTTATGAATAAATTTTACATAAAATAAAAATATTTTTCTGTGCACAGAATAAAAAGGAGCTACAGTTCATCCTGCTGATAATCTCTGTTGTACAATCAATCAATAAATAAATTGATAACCATTTATAAAATTTTTGATCAATATTCATTCTGAAATAAAATATTAAGTCAATTATTTAGACATCAGATCATTCACATGTCTGACTTTCATTGATAGATGCATTTTTGTTTTTTCTACTTCTTGATATATATTTTTAGTGTGCAGTAAAACTCCAGTTTAGTCTCCAGTTAGTAGAGATGTTTATTCTTCAGGATCATCATTAGTAGCGTCTGCTTCTCATTATTGTTTTAGTTTGAAATATGAAACCATAAACCTGACAAAATATATATCAGTCCCTCCAGGATTTCACTGAGTTTTTTATGATTATTATTAAGGCCAAAAATTCTTTCTTAAAATTACAATGTTCTATTTCTTCTTTTTGCAGTAAAACTGAGGGAAATGGAAAAATTGTAATTATTACGATCACAAAATCACAGTTTCCTGGAGGGACTGATATACGCTGCATGTAATTATAATTTTATTTTCTATATTCAGCTCATTAAAACATTTTGTATTTGATTATATTCCGTCCATTATGGTCTTTATACTGTAAACTGTGAACGACGACAACTTAGGTTTCTTCTTCCTGAGGTTTTAAGCACTTCTACTTATACAGTTTAGAAGTGGGTTGTTAAGCTCTTTTCTATTGCTGTTGTCATTTTTCATCATTAAATAATCATTAATTTCATTTTTGTGATGATGTTATCGGAGGTTTTATGGATTTCAAATGTTTGAGTAAAAGAGTTTTTTTTTTTTTTTTTTTTTTAATACAAACGAGTCTACGAGTCTGTCCCTCACTTTCATATATCTTGATTTATGTAAACTGAAGAATTATATTTAAATTTTGAAAGGAAGGATGTGTGATGATATCGTTCAAAGGAAGAGCTGGCGAAATTCTTGTTTTGTAGACGTTTATTAGACGATGGCCATCGGGTCCATTCCATATACAAAGATGGTCTGGGCAATGTACCACTGTCGATGCACAGCTTATATAGGGTTACACATCTGTATCTTATCATATGAATAACATGTTTTCCAGGGGCACTACCTCCGTTGAGAGCCATCCATCAAGTGATTGACAGCTATCTCACAACATATTATGTGTCACAACATGCCCACATCTGGAACCGTTCCAAACTTAACCATGGATCCATTGTTTGTATCTAAAAGGCCACCCAGAAGGGCTATGCCATTTTACCCAAGGTGTCATACAGACCAGGGAATGTTTCTGTCACACGTCCAACATCCAAAATCAGTAAAATACATAGGGTCATATAAAATCATACTAACAAATTTCATTTCAAATATCTTTGATAACAAATATTTGGTGTAAAACCAAATCTTCTGAATTGTTGACAATCACAGAGAAATGTTTACAGCTCTATATTTAATAAAGTTCTCTTGGGTGATATTTTTACTCTCATGTATTCATTCTGTACTGTTTCTATTAGTATCAGTTTATACTGGATTAAAAGCAGATTATTTATTAACTCTAATATCCAACATGAACTGATCATTATTCACTCTTAGTCCTGATTCCAAAACTTTATTCCAGAGTTTCAACAGAATAAACTTTATAAAAGTGTCTGTAAGTTTTAACAATCACATTATTGTTTATTTCATGATCCTCCACTGTCCTCTGTCATTTATGTACTAAGATGTTTATGTTCTGAGAATTATGTCTTTAAATCTTTGTAAGTTTTAACAGTGTGAAAGACTTTGTGACTGATTTGCTCGGTTGTTTTATCTCAGGCTGATGTTTGTACATGTGTCCTTATTTAATGTGTTTTTATTGTCATGTCTGGTTTGATGCAGCAGTTCCTTTAATCCATTAACCTGAACCCTCTGATGTCTGAATGCATGTAGATCAAGTTTCTGTGATGTTAAACTATTAAGCTGCACTTGAAAAATTCTGAACTGGTCAGAACAAAAATGTCTAATAAATCTATTTCTTATTAGTAGATTAAACAAATTATCAATATGACCTAATTAGGGCTGCAACTAACAATTATGTTCATTATCAAATAATCAAGTAATCATTTTTCAACTAATCCATTATTTGTTTCATAAAATATCATTACATAGTGTAAATTGTCTATTTCTAGTTCACAGATCCCACAGTAACATTTTCAAATGTTTTGTTTTGTCAAACCAAAAGTCAAAAACCAAATGTTTACTGTCATAGAAACACTACAATTTACATTTTTGCTTAAGAAATCACTTTAACAACTATTTGATTACTAAATTACAGATTGAGACATAATGTTATAATATAAAAAACTTACAAAACTCAGTATTAAGTCATTTTGAACATGGGATCTGTGTTATTTGACAAGTTTATATTTGAGTCGTTGAACAAAATAAATGATGAATGTCAGTAATTTAGTTTACAGACATTAGTGAATGATATTAAATATTGAGCCACCAGAGCAGGAAGTCGTTTGGCTTCAGTAGCATCAATATCTATGAAAACAGCGCCATCTCCTGACTCATGTTGCTATGGTTACAAATAAAAACCCAAAACCTTCTCAGTAGTCTGTAGATGTTAATTATACACACTTAAGATGAAATGTAGTGACGTCTTCAAGACTGTGAAAAGGGTTTAATACATTTACATCATTTATAAAATAATAAGTAATGACTAATATCACTAAATTAACGGTTACACACTGACTGAGGATGTGATCTTCATCATTGTTGTTTGTTTGAAATATAAATGTGTAAATTTTAATAGAAAACATGACGTCATAGACAACTTAAAGACTACGTTAAAGTGGAGTTTACTTTTTTTAGTTGTATTTTAGTTATGTTTTCCATATTTTCTTTATTTATCTGAGTGTGTGTTGGACTATTTTGCGCTGCGTAATTGTGCTGCCATTTTGTCCAGAACGCGCTCGGACCGAATCGATCATAAAGATCCTGATAAAATATTATAAAATAAAGTAAAAGCCCTGATTAAAGATAGTTAAAGAAAAGAAAAATACACGTTTTAACAGCCCCTTTCAGAAATATAGCAGGAAATCTAATTTGCCAAAAATTCAGGTTATTCAAAAAATATGAATTAATCAACTCGCTGATTTAAAGTGAACTTTAAGATAATGAGTTTGTGACTTTTTTTTAACATTTCTATAATCTGTAAGGGAACTAAACGTCTACTACCATGAAACACCCTTAAGTTCGTATAGTCGTGACTACAGATATGAAGTCTTTTCTTTTACCATCAACCGACTTAAAACAAACAAAAAAACTATATTGACTTACCTGCCGCCGCGCTGTGTAGACCCAGGAGGGCCAGAAAAACCAACATCTTCATTTTGAGCTTCAGTATCTACGACTTTACTGACAACGAGTAGTTTTCTTTCTCCAGAGACAAACAGACTGTGATCCCTGTGCGAACCTCAAGCCTCAACTGAGGATAGAAAAGGCAGGATCGCTCACTTCAGCCTCCATCTGAGCCAATGGGAATTTAGTATGAGCGTCGACGTCACTTAAATCTGGGTAAAACTGACTGAAATAGGTTTTTAACGAAAGTGAAAGTAACTTTTGCTTGTTTTAGTCCATGTTAGACGGTGCAGAGACATGCTGGACTTTATTTTGGGTTTCTCAGCTTTGTCAGTGCATTGAGGTCGTATTATAACACATATAATAATACTTGTAATATAACACGTATAATGTTTTGAAGGCTGATGTAATATAATGAGCAGAGATGTGTTGACTTTCTGGGAGGTCAGAGGTCACTGTCAGCTACAGATCAGCACTCTGGAGCTTGTGGGGTTGCAGTAATGTGATATTCTTGTTCTTTTGTTCTGTGTGGATGTCCTGAGGTTGAAAACAGTCCTGATTAAAACATCAACAACAAACAATGTGGTTTTATTAGTGTTGCAGTGACTAAATGTGGTGAATGGCTCCACCTAGAGGTTCAAAACTCCAGTTAATGTGCAGCAGTACAGTTGATTAAAAAGGGATTTATTTAAAACAGATCAGTGTGTGCAGTGATACCATCTTGTTATACAATTATATTTATGAAAGCAGCTTATTCATAAACACTCTGTCCATACACAAAAAACCTACTGTGTTATGTTTAGCATGCTAATATATAGTATGTTGAGATCTGATTTAGGCCTACACATTTGTTTTGTCACAAAATACTTTAACAATCCTGACAGATAACATTTCCACTAAACAATAATTGACTTTGTTCAACCTTTAACTTTGGAGTGAAAACAGCAACCAAAGAAATAAAACCACAACATGAGGAAGACGAGACAGTTTCTTAAACACAAACATCAGCTCAGCTCAGCTCTGTCCTACAAGCTAGAAGCTTCTGAACTAACATGAAACTGTGAACGCTGAAAACTGCTTGAACAAAGAGAAATTTAACACCACTGTTGATGTTTGGACACCTGAAGCTGTTTTTCATTTTGCTGCTGTGTTGGAACTATTTATACTGTTTCAATCCTCACTTTGTCTTTATGAAGCACTTCATAAAAGTTTATAGAGTTTAGTTTTATTTCTTTTAAAAACAACTCACTTCTTCACCTTGGTTTCATGATTATTAACGAAACAAAGCAACAGGCTAAGTATTAGATCTTTTATCTAGACAATATAGTCGGCTATTTATTAATGTTTGACTGCTCACTGCTGATTGATAACTGAGTTTATAACTTTTACCTTCACAGAGATGTCAGAGGTGTGACAGCGCTCCCTCTGGAAAAAATCTTCCTCTGAGCTGGTGATGAGAAACCACCTGATGTCACCTGACTTTCTGTTGACAGTGTTGTCACACATGTTTCAAGACATATAAAAAATTACTACCAATAATAATTTGTGTCTGATATGTTTTTTCCACTTCATGTATCAAACTCTGCATCCAGTGGCAGCACAAAAATCAAGCCTGTACATATGGAGGCTGGTAGGCCTCCTTCCCCTTTTAATACATCCATTGTCATGTCTGTACAAATACCTGACTCACCAAATAATCTCAATTTGTCTGTTACTGACACTAGTTGCTGTAAACAAAGGCCCACTGAGAATGTGTGGTTGTGGCTTTAAATGAAGGTGAATTATAGGAATTAAAGCTTGTTCAACTTTTTCTCTGGATACGAACGTCCACTCAATCCACTTAAGTCTGAAATTTAAAATACAATAGAAATAAAAAGAAAAGACATGACTTCAGATGTCAAAGTTAATCCTCTTCTACTCGTTCTCTACTCACTCACTTTGTAAACTACCTGAGAGAGCTGCTGTATGTTCAGAAGACATGACTAGTTAGTGACTGAAACAGCAGGGGGCGCTGTGACTCTGAGCCTCACATCACAGACTGTTGGTTGCATCACATTTTGGTGAATTAGGAATTAAACCTTGATCAACTTTTGCACTCAGTGAATGTCACTTGTGGTGAGAAAATCAACTAAAAATCTAAAATGTAAAATACAATGAAAAACAAGTTCTACTTACAAGGTTGATGGTGTTTAGCTGAAAAAAGAAAAGACATGATATCAGATGTTATAGTTATAAATGGTAGGATACTGATCTCCTCCTGCTCACTCACTGGTTAAAAATCCCTTCTACCTTTTTATTTTGATCATGTTTTATTTATTTTCATCTCAGTTGTCTCATATATGACCAGAGGAGGCTCGTCCATAGAGGCAGAGGAGGTTGTTCCTCTATTTTTACATCATTTACAAAATCATTTCTGTCTTCTTTGGAAAAAATCCATTATTGAAATTCTGATTATCAAACAAACAAGATGCCACAAATGCAGTGGGACGTTATGACATGGATCCTTCATCTCCATGAAAGAAAGAAGAAGACGTCAGATAACGTGAGTCAGATACATCTTCTCTCTTTTTGTCTCTTTGGTTGCTAATTTCTTCTCTGATGGTTAAATGTTTCTGTGGCTGTCGTGTGAATTTACCTCTTTAACAAGAAAGCAGCAGAGATCATATAATGTGCTGTAGGTAGTTTACTTGTTGAAGAGTTACAGTGAGCTGTCTGGACTCACTCATTCATTTGGAATTGATCCAGTTTTTAGTTGAGTGGTTGTTCAGTCACCTGTTGATGTTGTGTGATTAGTGAATGAGTGTGCAGGAGGTCTGGCTGCTTGTTGTGACAATTTCTTCATTGTTTGTTTTTAAGCCATGCAATATTCTGAATAATAAGCTTAAAGTAACTAGAATAAAGACTTTTTAATTACTAAAAGCAACTAGAATAACAACAGTGTTAACATGTCAGCTTTGTAGACTATATTTGTATGTTGTGCATATAGATAAGAGTGTGTAAGTCATGTATTTGATACATGCATGAATACTTTTTGATGTGAACCTACACTTTTAGATCTGTGAATGTTTTAGTGTTCAATCTTTCTAGTATTCAGCACTGATCTGAACCTGTATCACATTACAAGCTTTGTGGTACTTTATATATTTCTGGATACTAAGAAAATACATAAGAAACACGTATAAATCATGTGATATGTTGGCTGTTTGTGATGAGAAGATAAATCTGTTGTCACAAAAGAACAATAACATAAATGTGAAGTTAACCTTATTTAACTTTGTTGGTAAAATGACACATCTGAACCACTTCAGGGCTAAAATGAACACTTCTTTGTTTAGAAACAATATGTTTATGCTAAATTTCTTTAAAGAAGCAGCCTTTTCACCACTCAGTGGTTTTTGTTTTTTGAAAGCAAATTGTTTTATTGGCATATAAAATTGTTGATTGACAATGATATAGTATAATGTAGTTTGTTGTAGATTCCATGTTACATTGTGTTTGAATGTGGGTTGCTATAATTCAACAGGTTCTGCTACAAATTATGTTGGTGTTTTAAAATCTTGTTCCATGTGCCCTTCTTAACTTTGAGCACCTGCACCTCTAAATGTCTCTACACATTGAACATAAGAACATAACTTGAACATAATAAAGTAGACATAAGTAGCCAACTAGTGTAAAATAACATGAGGCTGTTGGTTGGTTTTCCTCATGTTCTCCCCAAGTTTTTGAGTCACCAGCCGCCACTGATACTGAATCATCAGTGTTAGAGCAGCATGTTACTGTTGTAGCTGCTGGAGGTGGAGCTAGTTTCAACTACTTTATATACAGTTAGCTAGTTTAGTCCAGTGGTTCCCAACCTAGGGGTCGGGCCCCTCCAAAGGGTCAGCAGATAAATCTGAGGGGTCGTGAGATGATTAATGGGAGAGGAAAGAAGAAAAAACAAAGTTCTGATACACAAATCTGTTTTCAGTTTTTTTGTTTGTTTTTTTCTATGATGTTGTTTTTTTTTGGTGAAATATTGAATCATTTGTACATTTATTTAAATGAAACCATGTGAGAAATTTAGAGGTACAAATTACTACTTGGTGGAGCTGTTAACAACTCATAGACATCTGAAATGTGACCCTGGGTTCATCCCAATTCAAAAACAAAACCTTTAACAAGGCCGAATTCCTGAATAATCCTTAAACTTTGAAGCTCAAATAAACAGATAAATCTTAACTGGGTTTTCAAAGGCATTTTATTCATTCATAAAACCCTAAACCCTGTAACATCTTGGAAATCATTTACACACCATCACAGAGAGATTTGAACTGCTGCACAATGACATGACACTCTGACATCCAACAAGAACTGTGTTAAACCAAAGTCTGCTTCAATTAAAGTCTTTTATAAACTCACCTGTGACAAAAGGAAAATCATTTAGTCAAGTGTTCATAGTTGAGTATAAATTCAAACACAAGATCCTGTTTATGGACATTAAGAATCAAACATGATGTGACTCTGTGCTCTTTCTTGTTTCTCTCCTCATGTCTTTGGTCTCTGGAAGCTGCTGCAGTGATCCCTCTCCACAAAACATCTGCACAAACAGCTGTGAAATTTTGCCTTTTGTTGTAAATTAGAAGCAGACATTCTGTGACAAAGAATATTGTTTGAGGGCAGAGTCATTTACTGAAGTTCATCATCCTCTTCTAATCTTCACTGGTCTGTCAAGACGGATAAACAGACAAACAAGGTGGAATATCGAATCTGTTAGTGTTCATACAACGCAGCCTGTTTCATTTCATTTAATATGAGATATTTCTGGGTAAAAAGGTTATTGGTTGAATTTGTTTTTCACACATCGGTATTATAATAAAAACATAACATGTCAACATTTTTCTGTAGTTATACTGGATCTCACACTGAGAAATGCTTAATAAGACTGACTTCTTCAATCTAAAACATCTGATACATTACGAGCAGGGGCGGACTTAACCATCAGGCAAATTAGGCAACCGCCTGGGCCCCCCAACTAAAAGGGCCTCAAACAGCTATAATAATAATAATAATAATAATAATAATAATAATAATAATAATAATAATAATAGAGTGATTTGTATTGCACCTTTAAAAACAGAGTTTACAAAGTGCTTTAACAGACAAAGCAAAGGCACAGAAAGCAATAAAAAGTCCAACATTAAGAAGACAACAGTAGAAGACAATGAAAAACAATAAAGAGATGATAAAAAGATTAAAAGACGAAAAAGAAAGACAATAAAAAAGACAACATCATATAAAAGCAAGTCTGTAGTAATGAGTTTTAAGAAGTGATTTAAAAGAAGTTACTGATCCTGCTAGCCTTATCTCCTCAGGCAGGTTGCTCCAAAGCAGAGGGGTCCTGATGGCAAAAGCACGGTCACCTTTAGATTTAAGCCTCAACTTTGGAACAGCCAGAAGTGCCCCACCTGAGGATCTAAGGCTGCGGGCTGGCTTGTACGGGGTCAGAATGATACAGATTTATTTCAATCAGGAGAGACTACATTTTTTAAGTGACAATAATTTTATTGAACATGCATAATGAGATGAAAATGTTCTGATTAGAGTTATGGTGAGAGTAGAATAGGATATCCCCCGATAGAGTCTAGACACAGGTGGTGGTGATGAATAAAGAAATATTGGAATCTGGATGATGAGAAGGAGCGGGCTTCTGGTGGTGAAGTGGAGGTGAACGGGGTGGTGGAGGGTCGCGTCAATTCACACTGAAATGACAGCTGACAAGGACAGAGAGAACAGATTTAAAGTTTGGCCACTAAGACGTGATAGGCTGATAGAAATCGTGTAGGAATCTGATTTGTGATCTAAGATTAAGGCCCCTAATCAGCTGATAGAGAGCAGGAGAAGCAGAGAGAGAGTAATGACAGTGAATAAATAAATGAGTAATAGTCTTCCTGCTTGAACTTACACTAAGCTCCATTTCAATCAGGAGAGATTCCTTTTTTAAGTGACAATAATTTTATTCAACGTGCATAATGAGATGAAAATGTGAAAGTTTTTGCCGATTAGATCTCATCGTGATGTCATCGTATTTACAAGGGGGAAGTTAAGGTGAGAGTAGAATAGGATATCCCCCCAAAGAAGAGAAAGGAAAGAGAACTGAGAGGAACATACAAACCAATGCAATGTGTCTTGATCCTTACCTTACCAGGTGGAAATGGATTTCTAGTAAAATATGCAAAGGAAAAATTGAACAGAATAGCAGTAATACGGTGTTATATATTTAATATGAGACTAATAAGCTGAAAGATCAAGACTGAGCTTGGGATCACCATTACTATGTGGTGAGTGAGATGAGGTCCTGAAGACCTTGTTTTGCACATTAAAGAGAAAAATGAGGTCATGAAAGAACGAGAGCAGAGTGACATGAGGCCTGATAGCTATACACACATGTGCTATGTGATGAGAATGTGAAAGTCTTGATGTTGTAAGAAGCGTGAATATACTAGCCATGATCAGCAATGTGATAAGCAGCGGAAAGACACCCATACACTGGGACACCACCACCAGTTATATGCATGACTTACCAGGATTAAGGCTTCAGAGAACTTTGATTGTGAGAACAGTGCTGATGTCTGGGATGAATGTGGGAGGTGTAGGCGGAGGATGATCACCATCCCAGTTGTTACAGGGAGGCAGACAAAATACCGTGTTGGCAGCAGAAGCAGCTGCACCTATCCTAAAAGAAAGCCCCGAATAATGTTAACTTACATGAAAGACGGCAGCAGGTGATAGGCTGTGATGAAGGTGTGTCACTGCTGCTAGGATAGATGTGACCGCTGATATATCGATTGACAGCCCCAGGCAAAGACAACTAAGGAATAATGAGTAAAAATGCCCGTGAGATGTGAATGCCGGATGATATAAGAAATAAAACTATGGCCTACACATGCAAAGATAGTCCTCCTGACTGAACTTATCTAAAGCTCAATACATAGGAGAACAAGTGAATGAAATAAAGATAATGTGTATTCTACCAGATGATAAGAGATAATTAAGTCTTGTGTAGTAGACTCTACAGGACATTGTAAGTCGAGGGGCATCGGCCCTGAGCAGCAGCAATATAAATACCCCAAAATAAAGGGCACAAGAAATACGCAGCCTGATGTTCTCCCCTAAAGAACGCTTACTTACCAAGCAGGAATGAAACAGACCACATTTAATAATAAAGATGGTATAATCTGCTAAGAGATGAAACATAATATTGAGCATGACACAGAAAATACATTTTTTGAGTTTAAGAGATTAAAATGAACAGTGAACCGTAGACAAAACACCCCCTATAATGACTAGGTCAGCACTGACCTGGACAGCTAACAATATTGAGCTGAAACATAGGATGGAAAGGGAGTCATAGTTCAATATATGAACAGTACTTTTGTTTAAATTTCTTAGAGACTGAAGAATATGAAATTAAAGGTACTACAAAATGTTGGGATTGAATGAATTATAGTCGCCAAAACATCCCCTTAGAACTCATAAAGGTCGAAAAACGAGGTGTTAACATGTATGAATGAATTTTATAAACATTTATTAGATAAAAGACTAAACTCAGACATTAATGTCGCTGATAAAAGCAGGTTGTAGAAGTATAGCCTCCCATAGTGGCCAAGCAACACAGTCAGCAGTACGTAGTTCCCTCAATAAAAGCATATTAAAGACTTATTAAAGACTTGAGCCACTGAATAATCATACTCCCAACTCTGTAGAAATATAGCTGTTGAGCTATTACCTTATGAGCAGCGCTTACATGAGAAAGCTTTGATATGACTGAATGTACAGCTCTTGAAGCACCACACTTAACAGAGCTACTGCTGAAGACAATCAGAGTGAGCTGATGTTGGGCCGCATGAAGAAGGATACGCTCACTGCTGAAGAACTTAATAAAATACACTGACAGTGATGCAGTCATGTACTGATGAATGTGCTGATACATTTGACTGATGAGTTTGCTTATCGAGAAACTTAGTAAACTGTCCTCCTTAGCTGTAGTACCACTATGGGCAGCTAGTCAAAGTCCACTGAAAAGACTTAGTGTTGGGATGCTCCAAAAATATGCAGACTCAAGGTGAGAGAAGAATGAAAAGGAGTGAAATTGCAAGACAAAATTATGCAGCCACTGAAATGTTTGCTATGAGGAAGTATCGAAGAGCACAAGTATGGTCAGCTCTGACTAGATGAGGTAGATGTCCGGTACCCACCAAATGAAAAAGAAGATTGTATGATGCAGGGAGAAGGACCAACGCCCTCTATGATGAGGAAAAGGCCAATGACAATGCAGAGGATAGCAAGAAAAGCAGGGGAATGATGATATAATGATGCAGAGAAAGCAATCAGTGATACAAGTAGGCCATGATGCAGACCACAGCTCGCAGGTAGCAGGAGGTGAGGAAATGAGGTAAAACTGAAGGCAGAATATAGCAAAATAATGTAATTTTTGCTATACAGGGGTAAGTATGAAGAGCCCGAGCATGGAGGACTCTAAATTAAATCTTGTGTAGGCTAATGATAGTCAATAGACTCAAACCAAACATACTAATTAGACAGCTACATAGATATGCACTAGCGAGGAAAAATGCCCAATATCAATAGCTAAACGCTGAAGAACCACATGGCTAAGTTGCAAGCTGGTATGAAAACAATACTAAACTAACTGTATGCTTACAAAGTTCCATATACACATTGTTGAACTGCTATTGATAGAGTCCTACGCACGACAACGTGATGCAGCAGATGAACTTATGTGCTCTGTTTGGGCTGATCTATATCCTGAGTGCCACATGCTCTTTCTTTCTACTTCCTACTGACTACAAAGAAGTTGACCCAAAACAAAATTAAGCAGAAATGCAATAGAGGGCACAGACACCACATTACAGAATAAAATGCCTGAATGGTAAAATATGTAGTTAAATATGTACATTTGACACAATGACTTTACAGGAACAGTGATGGGAAGATGTCAGGACGGACAGTGGTGGCACAGCTGGTGGAGGAGGAGCCTCTTCTATTGACAGTTTTTGACTGGATAGTAGATGAAGGTTCACCAGCGGCCAATTATTTTGTTTTGACATCCCAAATATCAGTGATCATCAGTATTATTCTTATTATGTTGTAAAAACCTTTATTTGGCCATTTAATTTGAAGGACTTGTTGTTTCAAACACCATTTAGACCACTGTGGACGCCCAAATTCTCTATTCAAAAATAATTTATGAAACATAACTATGGCAAGAAAACATATAAAAATGCAGAATAAACATTATGAAGAAATGTGAGTTCAAGGAAAGTTTATTTGTGTAGCACATTTCATGCACCAAGGCAGGTCAATGCATTTACATAACAATATTAAAAATATATAAAACATTACTAAATGTTACTTTACAATCTAAAAACCAATCTGAATTTCATATAAGCATGCCTAAACTCAGAGTACTTTCACTGATACCTAATATTCCATATACTCAATACTCAATAGAGCCTTATGAAGAAGAGCATTGTGGTTTTCTAGGTTTTTATCTAAACTCAAACCCACATTCAAAAGAAGAAATCAAAGAAATCAATAGTTTATATTGTGTAAACCACGTCTGCAACCAAATCCGTCGCTGAGGACTTTAGGAGCAATGTTTTATTTTTAAAATTTCTGTTTACTTCTGCACATGTTTTGAATTTGAACCAAAAGCTGAAGAGTTGGTGTGAACAGATCACATGGTTCTTGATTTTTGAACCAAGAGATTTATTCACACAGCAGTTTTGCTATTTTAACTGTAAATTTGACAGTGTGAAGTCTAAATTACAACTGTGTGTAATTTTCTCCGTACATGCTTGTATAGTGTTGTTTCTGTTTTGCACTGACAAATACAGCACAGCTAGACAAGAAACAGCAACTTTAAAACAGTTTTTAGCTCCTAACCTAAGATGCTCATGGTATCATAACACACATAGAATACATGTTTGCACACACTGTCACTATGTCACACCTTTTCTGCTGAAAACATGTGTGCTGCCATTTTGTGTCTGTTGTTTTTAAATGGCAGAAAATTCTGCAAGTTAGCTGTTGATATTTAAGTCCCAAACACACTACCCTTATTCACCCAATGGAATTTTAAAGTATATAAGATGGTCTATGTGATGTGTCTTAATAAGGTCTTGATGTGGGGCTTCTCATTTTTATATAAACACATGAATGAAACTCTACAGACGACAACATAATTATCTGGAACTGGCAGAAGCAGCGAATCAGACTGAATCTGCATGAACTAGCAAGTTATAGTGCTCCTGTTTCTGCAATGTGATCAACAAAACAATCTTAGATAACCTGCAGTTATGATCAGAAAGCCACCTTGATAGTACATGACTTAAGTTAGAACGTAGTTAGAGCTCCTCCACTGGGCAGAAAAAGCAAATTCAGCCTCGTGCTTCTGAGAAATCACATGACCAGTCTGTTAAGTTTTGTTTTTATGTGATACAGAGATCTGGCATGACTTGCTAATGTTATGTAATATAACAGCAGAAATGTATTGACTTTCTAGGAGGTCAGAGGTCACTGTCATCTTTGTCTATAAAACTGTCTATAAATGAGAAACTGAAAATACTTCAGAAACTGAATACATCAACAGTTTGATTTGGATTTAGTGTTTTTAGATGTATTTGTTGCTCTTCAGATATCATGATGTATCACAGATGATTTTCTTATATTGTGTGTCACAGAATCTCCTGTGTTGTGATCTAACTATTGTAGTGTTGTATCATGAGTTACACTGTGATTCCAGCCTTCAATAAGAGCATCATATCTTCCATTTTATTCAGACTCTGTGTGATGCAGTGTTTTCTGCCAATAGTGTTACTGTAATATATACTGTTTGTCTTATTTTTTTTTTTTAGCACAAACTGAAGCTCTGATATTAAATATATCATCAGTTCATCATGTTCCACTGGGAGGTCAAAGGTCAGACTAAACCAGTGGTGGAAGAAGAATTCGGATCCTTCACTTAAGTAAAAGTCCTGCATGAAAAATTCAACTTAGTAAAAGTACATAAGTATTATCTGCTTGATGTAGTTAAAGTATTGCAGTAAAAACAGTGGTTTGGTCCTTCTGACTGATATATTATTATATATGACATCATTGGATTATCAATACTGAAGCATTTTAGAAGGAAAAATCACTATTTGGTGGAGCTGTTAACAACTCATAGACATCTGAAATGTGACCCCGACTACACACTGCTTTTTAAAAGGCGTCAAAAGCCAAAAAGGTTGGAAACCACTGGTTTCATCTTTAACAATGTGTTGTATTTTAAAAGCTTGTTATATTATCCATTGTGTCAAATCTTCATCTGAAAAGTAACTAAAGCTGTCAAATAAATATAGTGGAGTAGAAAGTACAATATTTCCCTCTGAAATGTAGTGGAGTGAAAGTATAAAGTAGCTTCAAATGGAAATACTCAAGTAAAGTACAAGAACCTCAACACTGTGTTTAAGTAAAGGTAGTGGGGAGTCTTTCTTACTCAAGGACACTCTAGCAGGATGGACACTGAGGCTTGAACTCTGGTTGAAGCTCCTCCAGCTCACTGATGATGGATATTTGATTTGAATACTGAGTTTATCTTTACAGAGGAGTCAGCAGTGTAACAGCAGCCCCCCTGGTTAGATTATGTATCTTCCTCTGAGCTGTTGATGGGAAACCACCTGAGGATATCACCTGACTGTCTGTTGGTGTCGATTTGTCAAATCATTGTGATAATAAATGACTCTGGTCACATATATTCATGAAATTAAGAGAAATTAAGTAAAAATAAATCAATTGAAAATGTATTTAGTGTTATTGAACAGCCTCACTGCTTCCTGAATCAAAACAAAACTTTTAATGAGGCAGAATTCCTGAAAAATCCTTAAACTATGAAGCTCAAATAAACAGAAACATCTTAACTGGGTTTTCAGAAGCACTTTATTCATTTATAAAACCCTAATCTTTACAAGTTGTAGTCAAAATGAGATATTACACTCTCATTCACACAAATGTCCTCAATAATCACCAAACCACAGACACAGACTGTAATGACAGAATGGATCCTAAAGAAAATAACAAATAGGAGCCATAAAAAAACTTTGCGAGAAATTAAAGAGATATATATTTGAAAGAAAATATTCTAATCAAATAAACAGTTTACAACACAAGATTATGAAATCATTTTCAGCTTTAATCAATATGGTATCTATGACTGACTGTCACACGTTTAACCAAAAGCAACCTGCATTTAACAGCAGTCGAAGCACAAGAATGAAGCAGGAATGCAGGTAAACACAGTAAACAACAGGTTCAGGTACTTAAATCTCAGTATTCAATCATTTTTGCCTTTTGTTGTAAAACTTGTCAACATTTTTCTGTAGTTATACTGGATCTCACACTGAGAAATGCTTCATAAGACTGACTTCTTCAATCTAAAACATCTGGTTCATCACAAGTTCATGTCTAAATTGTGTTTTCACCTTTAAAAAACAACAGTTTGGGAGACTGTTAGTAGTATTATATATGTTTAGTTCAGTGAGCTAAGTTGATACAATAAAGTACTCACTGTCATCAGTTAGTAACTGGAACTTTAACAGATGATGATGATGATGATGATGATGATGATGATGAAAAAGTGTCTGAAACTGCAAAAAGAAAAACAATTTGATTTGATTTTATCATGAGAGACAAAACTGGACATAAGTGACAAATTACTAATGTCTGACTTTCTGTCAAGTTGTTCATATTGAGATTTTAATATTTCTCATAATTATGAAATATTTTTATATAATGTTGTCAAGTGACATCCAAGGAAAAAAGCAGATTAAAAATATCATTTTTTAATATTTAAAATACTTACTGTTAGCAGGTTTAAACCCTGAAATACAGAAAACAGTATTACACAGTTATTATTTATTCAATATTTATGAAAGAACACAAAGAGAAAACAGCAACATCTGTATCACTATTACAAGATATGTCAACTAATTATAAATCAAATACTTACACTTTATGGACCAGAAGTAAAATATATGTTGTTATAATATTATCACCAAAACAATAGCACAGATATGTATATTAAATACATCTATGAAGTTAAAAAAAAACCTTTATGATGAGTAAAAACATCTTTTGTTTCTCACCATTATTGTTCTTTTTCCAGAGGACGTATCCAACGATGGCGGCTAGCACGGCCACAAGTATGACAACAACTCCAATGACAACACCCACAGGGAGCCTGAAGAACCTGGAACCCAAACACAACATCCAACTTTATTTATCTCACTCTTTAATCACTAAATGGATCAGATTATATTTATTAACACAACTTAAGTCATATAAGTATTTGAAAGGAAGTCACAAGAACAAGACAAACATGCTGATGCTGAGTGTGTTTTAGTGAACTATCAGTGTTGGGAGTTAAAACCATAAAGCTTTACTATAATCTCATTAGTTTTAACAGAAACACAGACATGCAAAACATTACTATTTGAATGTTAGTAGTTCAATTACAATAATGGCCTGTTGAAAACTATGTTGCAGTGTTGAACATAAATATGCTTTTGTTATGGAATTTTCCATCAGGGGTTACATATTGGGTTACACTGGGTCCAGTATGGGCCTTGAGGTCACAGAGTAAACAACATCAAGTCTTACAGAGAGAGAAACTGCCTCTCCTTGGATATGCAGCTATATGTGATGTTTGGGATAAACATCTGGTTAAGAGTGAACCAGCGTTGTCCCGGTAACCAAGGTCAGGGAGATGGCTGGAGACTCTCTAGACAGCACGGATAGGTGAATGCATCGATTCCACGGCATAATCAAACATTAAAACCAGAGTGTGCTGACGGTGACCTGAGGATCCATGCAACGTGACCTGAACTAACACGGCTAAAGTGCAGTTCCTTGTTTAGAAACTAGTGAACCAATTAGACTGATTTTTCATATTGTAGGCTGATCTGTTGGGTTAAAGACTAAGAGTCAGACCTTCAGAAGGCAGAACAGGAAGAGACAGCATCTTTCTGCAGAACACCTTGATGTGCACTGTTTCAGTTCTCCGCTTGGCCAAGTGTTTCAATAAACTTTCTCAGCATTAAGACAGTCAGTTAGACTTGGACCAAATTAACAACCAGAGAAGAAATAAACTTTGTGATCAGGCAACATTTTACAGAACATAGAAACTGTACTGAAGAGGAAAACATACATAATTTAAAAGAATGTTGAATTTCATCTGATCATTTGGAAAAATTAAAGATTAAAAACTTCTCATGAATTCTTCTGGCGTCCAAAGAGACAAATGAAATCTAGATGACTTAAAAAACAGAGACAAACAACAAAAGAAACCACTGAAGGAGACAAAAAACCCATCTGTCACAAATAAACAAAATATAAATCAGATGAAAGTAAACTAAACTGTGTTTCCTACCTCCAGCACTTCTGATTCCAGTCTTACCTTCGTTAGTTCTGATCACAGCTTTGTCCAGTTTGGTGATGATGTCGTCCTTCACACCAGAGAGCTGAAACACACAGTCGTATTTCCTCCAGTCTTCAGGTTTGACTGATGAAAGGTCCAAGTCAGCACTCATCTGGAAGGATCCATCGTGGTTGGGGAGGATCTCTCCATTTTCCACGTCCTCATGAAACTCCTCTCCATCTTTCCTCCAGAACAGTGCGGCTCTTGGAGGGTAGAAACCTGTAGCGTGGCAGCTGACTGGAGAGGAGGGAGTCTTCTGGAGGAGAGACACTGAGGGAAGCTCTGGAGTGTAAAAACAAAAACAGTTTATAGTTTCTTTATTATTATTTACTTTATATTGGAATATATTACCATTCCTCTTTGATGTAATGTTTTTAAACGCTTTAGTAGCACTTATGTATACAGTATATATCGCATGCAAACAAACCTCATTAAAGTGTGATTGAGAAAAGGAGGGAGGGACAGAGGAGAAGAAAGACAGATGGAGAGAGGTGAGAAGTGAGAGACTAGATAACAAAGAGAGGAGGAGGAGAAAAAGAGTGGTGATAAATGTGTGAGAGAGTGACAGAGAGAAAATGGGGTAAAGGTGGAGGGAGGCAGAGAGATGAAGAGAGGTGAGAGAGAAAATGAAAGAGAAATGTGTGTAAACTGAGACACAGTGGCTCTCTGTATGTTGGTTCATATTTATTGTAATGTTACTGTAAGTTAGAAACAGAGGAGGCTTATTAACATTGTTGTGTCCATGAAACTACATCAGGTCATGTGACTCTACCTGTTCTCATCAGAGAGCTCTTCCCGTAGTTCACGTACTTCTTTATCCAGTCAGGACACTCCTGGGTGAGGTAATGTTTGAACTGTACTGTCTGAGCTCTGTTATGATCCCACTTGTGTTTGGTGATGACAGCTTGTGGTTTTGGAGCGATCCATGTCTCTGTCCTCAGGTCCAATACTATGAAGTCTTCTCCATCATAACCTAACTGAATGAAACCATTAACCTCTCCAGTCTCATCGTCCCATTCACAGCCATACATCACCTGGTAAATGTGGATACCTGAGAGAGAGACAGAGACACAGACTGCAGTAAACCAGAGTGAGATCTCAGCACAGTCAGCTATCATCAGATCTTCACCACAGAGACACACTGATCCACACACACCAAAACAGAAGATCTACACCTTCTGCTGTTATTGGCTGGATGGAAACAACTCACAGCCAATCATCATCTGGACAGTGTGGACCACTCAGAGAGAGACAGAAAGGCAGAGACTGCTGGGAAACAGGGTCCATTTCCTGTCTTTACCACAGAGACACACTGCCTCCACTGAGACCAACACACACTTTATCTACACTGTTGAAGCTGGTGTGGCCTGGGTTGATTTCTCAGTACCTAGAGAGAGTTGTGCACCTCCCCATAACACCTCTCATGCAGAGGATTAGTAGACAGTACAGCGGAAGTTGATTGGATGAACTGTATTATCCATTCAAAACGTGCCTGAGACATCCTGCACTAAGTCTGGAACATACATACAAAGTTCTCATGCGTGAGGAACGGGAATAGAGCTTAACTCTCTAAACTTTTTCAATTCATTCTCTATGGTAGGTCTTATGACTACGGGTGTAATCGCACCTCTGACTACAGTGTGGGTTGCAATGGCAGAATGGTGCTGTCTGTATTTCCGCTTGTTGAATCCATATGCAGAAGAAGCGATGTTGTTTATAAGGTATTTTTATATATGTCTGAAAGTGCCTGAGACATCCTGCACTAAGTCTTGAATGTACATGCCAAGTTTCATTCACAGTAACGTTACACAGTTCAACAGGAGAACTCAAGTCTCTTAAAAGTTTTCGAGTCATTATCACTACAGATGTAATCCCACCTCCGACCACAAAGTGGGTTGCAATAGCAGAGTGGCGCTGTCCGTATTTCTGTTTGTTGACTCCACGAGCAGAAGAAGAAGAAAATCAACTTTATCAATGTTATTTATGAGCTATTTTTTATATATTTCTCAAGAACGGCTCATCCAAACAACTTCACACATCGACATTACACTTCCTCGTTTCTCCAGCAATCCACCCGCCTGGTATGAAGTAGATCAGATGAACAGTTCACAAGATATGTGAAGGACAAACCCACATACATACATACATGCAGACAGACACTCAGAGATTCCTTGCTTTTGATGTTAGTTCTGTCATATGGGGACCCAGCAAAAGCAGCCTGTGTCCCATTTAAAGTCCTGCACCGTAGTTTAAGAAACCAGGTGGTAATGTTCCTCTATCAGCTGTGTGTTGTAAAACTGTTGTGATAAACAGGTTTCTACACTGTGGGCAGTTCAGTAGATTATTCTGATCTAATCTAGTGGAGATAAAGTGTTAATAATCTCTGTTGGTTATTATGGGATGGACAGAAACACTGGATCAGTGCAGTATAGCAGCATCCAGGAGTCTCAGTCTCAGTAATGTGTGTTTTAATCTGTTTCAGTGTGTGTGAGTGTAAAACTCCATATAAAACAGTGTTGATGGAGGAATGATTGTGTGTGTGTTCACATTTGTTTAATACTATACAACAAACAGGGTGAAAGCATAAACAATATTTTATCAGTAAACATTGAAACACAAACAAACCTCCAGTTTGGTTGAAGCGCTGCTTTGCAGTTTCAATGTTGGCTTTGAAGCTCGGCTGGTTACCCACACAGATCTGAGTGTTCCTCTCCCAGTAATGTGGATCATCTGCTGTGACTCTGCTCATCCAGTCTTGTTTGGGTTCATTTCTCTTGGTGTTGCTGTCACAGTAACTTATCTGAGCTTCATCAACCATCCCAACAGACACATACTCTGGGAAGTTTGGGACTTGAGAGGACCCAGTGTAGAAATACTTCAGAGAGTGAGTCACTGTAAGAAAAAGTTCATGTCATCATTTCAGTTTTCTCAATTACAGTTTTATAAATAACTTTTACATAAAATAAAAATATTTTCCTGTGCACAGAATCAACTGGAGCTACAGTACATCCTCCTGATAATCTCTGTTGTGCAGTTATTAATTAATTAATTAATTAATTAATTATGTTTTTAACAACATATTTATTCTGAAATAAAATATTAAACCAGTCAATTATTTAGACATCAGATCATTCACATGTCTGACTTTCATTAATAGATGCATTTTGTTTTTGTTTTTTCATATATATATTTTTTTTAGTGTGAAGTAAAACTCCAGTTTAGTTTCCAGTTAGTGGAGATGTTGACCTGACAAACTATATACCAGTCCCTCCAGGATTCCACTGAGTTTTGTTTTTTTTTTTTTTTGGTAATTATATTTTATTATTATTTTTGCAGCAGTTTTTCTCAAAAACTGTGATACAATTTGTGAAAAATTGTAATCAGCCAAAAAAACAAAATGTAAAACACATGACTGGAACCATAACTCCAAAAGTAATTATCAGGTTTTTTTATGCACTGTCTGATTATAAAATGTCTCCTGGTGCTTTTAAAGTTGTGTTTACATCACTAATGTTTGTAAAACAAGCCTGTATTTTCAATTATGATCATTTAAAGAAACACAAAAGCTGCTTCTTTTCTATGTTCAGTCAAATTATACATAATAAATATAAACAGTAGACTATACATGTCAATGCACCTGTGGTTCAGAGGTCAGAAATTACTGAATGGTTATTTATCTTATCTACTTTATTACAAAATAAAATTTAATGAACAGGAAGGTATTTCATCATTCCTATTCTTTTTGATATTAAAGATATTGCGTTCATCCATGAGCTTACATACAAAGCACAGTTTCAAGCTGCATTATCATCATATAACACAGCGCCCCTCTTATTGGTCGTTTGAGGACATTAACCTACATGTAAAGTGAGCTCTAAATATACCAGTACAATTTATGATTAATTAATGAACATGTTAGAAATTAATCTAAGTCTATCTCAATTATTCTACATGAACTAATCCAGAAACTCAGAAGAGAAGTTTAAAAAGTTGTTTAATTTGAACTTTGAACCAGCGATAAACGCAACATGCGCAAAAAGCTTCGCTTCTGACCAGTAGAAACTCAGAGTCATGGGAAACCAGACAAAATCAACAACTGAGTTAGCGGAAAGTGAAACTTAAGTTAGACAGACAGAAAACAAAGAGGAGCAAAAAAGATCAGGACAGAAAGTCTAAAGTAGCAAGTACAGCTATATTTAAGTGTACTTTAAAATGTGTTTTGTTGCATTTTAGTCATCATTTATTTAGTTTAGTCATCTAGCCAAACATTTATCAGGTTACTCAAAACAGGGATTAATCAACGCGTTGCACAGACAGGATTTAAAGTGAATTTTCAGATAATGAATTTTGACTTTTTAAACATTCCTATAATCTGCAAGGAAGTCAAAGAACTAAACATGTAATACTATGAAACAAACCTTAAATTCTTGTAGCCATCTCTACAGATATAAAGCCTTTTCTTTTACCATCAGCCGACTTAAAAAAAAAAAAAGAAAAACTTTTGACTCACCTGCCGCCGCGCTGTGTAGACCTACTACAAGGAGGGTGAGAAAAACCAAGATCTTCATCCTACATTAAGTTTCTTTATCCAGAGACTAACAAGCTGTGATTCCCTTACGAGACTCAGGGCTGAACTGAGGGTAGGACAGGTGGGGGCGCTCACTTCATCTTCCATCTGAACCAATGGGAATTTAGTAAACAAAGGGCTCTTCTCATTTCTCTATTTTGTGCCTCCTCGTCCCCTCTCTCCGTTGTCCTGCCTGTGACCCGGAAACTCATCTCAGCACGCAATGTTTACGGATGTCTCAATTCTTATATTGCATCTCGAGGAAAGAGGAGGCTTGCTGGAGGAGCTATGATGAGGATGCACAGGTGTATCCTTTGTGGAAGTTTTTCGGCACCCGTGACGTTTAAAAGAGGCGTGACACACATATGCACATATACAAACCATAAAATATATAAAGGCTACACATGTGCGTGTGCATGTTAAATACAATTTAACAATGTATGACATCCGTACATCTTTGTCACATTATGACACGTTGTGATTTGAATTAAAAGTAAATATACAAGTTGTCATGAACACTGTGATGCTCATCTGACAGAAATTATAAAATACAGCGGTAGACTGTAACAAAACAATGGACAGATGATGCAGCTGTGCCACACTTCATATTTAACTGACGTCGCTTTAGAATGACGGCTCCGAAACAATTATGTCTCATTTTGTTAAATGCCTGTTGCCTCGACTCCTCTCTCCTCCTGTCTCTTCCTCGCCTCCTCCGCTCGCGTCTCAGGTGGGAGGGATTAAAACGCGAGGAGAGGAGGCGAGGATGTACAAACTGAGAAATGTGAAGAGGGGAAAGAAAGATCAGCACCGAGAGAGGCCACAAGACGTTTATGCACACTATGTGATGATAATCATAATAATCCCATGTGGTCTAAATGTGACTTAATCCAATTATTTGGTTGGTTTGGTTTTTCAAAACACAATGATGTATAATTGCGGCAGTTATGTTATGTTTTTTCCTGACTTTATTTGCACTTATTTACATCATTATTAAAAACAATACAGTAAGAATATCTTCACCCTAAAATGTTTACAATTTATAGAAGTCCTTTACAGATAATTGATTGAATTATTGAACACAGATTAACTGATTGAAAAAATACAATTCAATCAGTCAAAAAGTCACGACAATTTGATGGCAGTGGTGGAAGAAGTACTCAAATTACTTTACTCAAGTAAAAGTAGTATTACAACAATGTCAAAATTCTCCAGGATTAAAAAAGTCCTGCAATTGAAATTCTACTTAAGTAAAAGTACAAAAGCATTATCAGCAAAATGTCCTTAAAGTATCTTAAGTAAAAGGCCCCTGTGAGTATATATATATATTTATATTGATGAGGTACACGAACATGCTACGGCAAGAGGGAGCCAGGACGACAGGTCAGAGGATCATCCTCCCCACACTCCGAGATTGGGTACCAAGCCCCAACAAGCCCTTACGACCTTAACACAAGGGCAACTGACCTAAGAATGACTATCATGACTAAACTGGACACCTGGCACCCCCGTAGCTGATTACCAAGGCTAAGTGACAAAGTACCCTCTGAAAGTCTGCTAGGATGTGAATGCAGCACTACTAGGACCGTAACTGAGACCAATCAGCTGATATACACCACAGCAACAGTGATCCTGGAGATACTTGGCTACAAGATGAACACCATAAGCCACAAAGAGCATCACCCCCCATGGAGAAGGAAGCTGGAGGCCAAGATCAAGGCAACACAGAGAGAAGTTAGTCAACTCTCAGAGCTACAGAAAGGTGTGGGGACGAAAGGGATACCCAGGAAGTACAACAAGCTGTCTACACCTGAGGCACTGGAGACTGCCAGGCAAAGGCTCACAGCTCTGGCTACCCGCCTGAAGAGATACACAGTAGAAGCAGAAGCCAGGAGAGTAAATAGGATGTTCTCCACCGAACCATCGAAAGTGTACTCTCAGTGGCAAGGTAATAGATCCTCCCAGGGCTGAGACTGAACAATACTGGAAGAGCATAAGGAGGCATCACATAACACCAATGCTCAGTGGTTAGTGGATCTAAGAGCAGACCATAGCAATCTCCCAGAACAAGATCTAGTAACTATTACAATGGCAGACATCCAAGAACGAGTATCAGGTATGAAGAGCTGGACTGCACCGGGCCCGGACATGACCCACGCCTACTGGCTAAAGAAACTGACTGCACTCCATGAACACCTGGCAGCACAAATGAACCAACTGCTAATGGATGGGACGCACCCAGAGTGGTTAACCCAAGGGCGGACAGTCCTGATCATGAAGGACCCCCAGAATGGCACGATCCCATCCAACTACCAGCCAATAACCTGCCTCTGTACAACATGGAAGCTCCTGTCAGGCATCATAGCGGCTAAGATGAATAGGCACATGGCCCAATACATGAGCAGGGCCCAGAAAGGAATTGGTAGTAATACCAGGGTTGCTAAGCACCAGCTACTGGTCGATAGAGCAGTCACCCAAGACTGCAAGACCAGGCAGACCAACCTGTGCACCGCCTGGATTGACTACAAGAAGGCCTATGACTCAATGCCACACACATGGATACTGGAATGCTTGGAAATGTACAACATCAACAGTACACTAAGAGCCTTCATCAAGAACTCAATGGGGATGTGGAAAACGACTCTAGAGGCCAACTCAAAGCCAATTGCACAAATCACCATCAAGTGTGTCATATACTAAGGTGATGCACTATCCCCGCTGCTGTTCTGCATAGGCCTGAACCACCTCAGCCAGATCATCTCAAAGAGTGGCTACATCAGAATGTCATTCGGACTAGATAAGTGTGGTTGGATGGTATCGAAGAGAGCGAAGATGATCAGAATGGAGGGGGTTGAACTACCAGAAGGCAGCATTGCAGATGTTCAGGACAGCTACAAATATCTCGGGATCCCGCAGGCAAATGGGAACCTTGAGGTGGCCGCAAGGAAGTCAGCCAAATACCTACACAGAGTAAGGCATGTCCTGAAAAGTCAGCTGAATGGGAAGAACAAGATACGGGCCATCAACACGTACGACCTGCCAGTCATCAGATTCCCCGCCGGTATAATAAGCTGGCCAAAGGAGGAGATAGAGGCCACTGATATCAAGACAAGAAAGCTCCTCACAATGCATGGAGGGTTTCACCCCACGTCCAGCACCCTGAGACTGTACACTAAGCGGAACGAGGGAGGCTGAGGACTGGTGAGCGTCAGAGCCACTGTCCAGGACAAAACAACCAATATCCAGGAATACATCAGGAATATGGCCCCCAAAGATGAACTGTTAAGTTAATACCTCAGGCAGCAGAAACCCAATGATGCAGAGGAGGAGGAGGAGGTACCATCATGGAGGGACAAGCCCCTGCACGGCATATACCACCAACAGATAGAAGAAGTGGCTGATATCAAGAAATCCTACCAGTGGCTGGAAAAGGCTGGACTGAAGAACAACACAGAAGCACTAATCATGGCAGCACAAGAACAGGCACTCTGTCTACCATACCAGACAGGACCCCAGGTGCAGGCTGTTCAAAGATGCTCCTGAGACAGTTCAGCACATAATAGCAGGGTGTAAGATGCAGGCAGGAACAGCGTACATGGAACGCCATAACCAAGTGGCTGGCATAGTGTACAGGAACATCTACACTGAGTATGGGTTGGAGGTCCCAAGGTCACAATGGAAGACACCTTCTAAGGTGGTTGAGAATGACCAAGCCAAGCAGTTCTAGGAACAGCTAAGATACTGCGCAGAACCCTCAAACTCACAGCAGGCCTCTGGTAGAGGACCCGAGCTTGAGGAAGACACACCACCACCCCCCCATGGGAAGGGGATGAGAGGGAGAGGGATTTTATATATATATATATATAATAGAGTACATATTATTATTATTATTTGAATAATTTTATCTCTCATAAAACAAATAAGAGTCTCAAACTGTT
The DNA here is from genome assembly GCF_914725855.1 of Thunnus albacares. NCBI lineage: Eukaryota > Metazoa > Chordata > Actinopteri > Scombriformes > Scombridae > Thunnus > Thunnus albacares. The sequence continues at coordinate 24,092,176 of NC_058124.1, read as the reverse complement.
AGGCTATTTAAATAGAACGATCGGAGAAGTTTAGAGAGGAGAAATGAAGGTTACTATATTGTAACCCTAGTTCTAGTACTTAATTCTAGTACTATGGTTTCTCTAAAACCATATTTCCTCGTTTCCTCTCTCCTCGCATCTTTTCCTTCCATCTTTAGTGGGAGGAACTAAGACGCAAAGAGAAGACGCAAGAGAGGAAACGTGGATGCAATTAAGGGAACTGAGATGCAGCTACTGAGGCTTGAACTCTGGTTGAAGCTCTTCCAGCTCACTAATGATGGAACCTTGAGTTGAATACTGAGTTTACCTTTACAGAGGAGTCAGCAGTGTAACAGCAGCCCCTCTGGTTAGATTATGTATCTTCCTCTGAGCTGTTGATGGGAAACCACCTGAGGATATCACCCAACTTTCTGTTGGTGTCAATCTGTCAAATCATTGTGATAATAAATGACTCTGGTCACATGTATTCATGAAATAAGAAGAAATTAAGTAAAAATTAAATCCATTGAAAATGTATTTAGTGTTATTGAACAGCCTCACTGCTTCCTGAATTAAAACAAAACCTTTAACAAGGCAGAATTCCTGAAAATCCTTAAACTATGAAGCTCAAATAAACAGATAAGTCTTAACTGTGTTTTCAGAGGCACTTTATTCATTTATAAAACCCTAATCTGTACAAGTTGTAGTAAAAATTAGATATTACACTCTCATTCACACAAATGTCCTCAATAATCACCAAACCAAAGACACAGACTGTAATGACAGAATGGATCCTAAAGAAAAATGAACAATGACAAATACATTTGAGAGAAATTAAAGAAAAAAATTCCTTTGAATGAAATTGTTCTAATCAAAAAACAGTTTACAACACAAGATTATGAAATATTTTTCAGCTTTAATCAATTTAGTATCTACATATAATATCTGACTGGTGTAATTTCTAAGTGAATATCAAAATCCAGGTCAGTATGTAAAACTTTATAATAAAAACAAAAAAGAAGGTAATTCTGAAGTAAACACCCACACAAACAGCTGTACAGATTAGAAATCATTTACACACCATCATAGAGAGATTTGACCTGCTGCACAATGACATGACACTCTGACATCCAACAAGAACTGTGTTAAACCAAAGTCTGCTTCAATTAAAGTCTTTTATAAACTCACCTGTGACAAAAGGAAAATCATTTAGTCAAGTGTTCATAGTTGAGTATAAATTCAAACACAAGATCCTGTTTATGGACATTAAGAATCAAACATGATGTGACTCTGTGCTCTTTCTTGTTTCTCTCCTCATGTCTTTGGTCTCTGGAAGCTGCTGCAGTGATCCCTCTCCACAAAACATCTGCACAAACAGCTGGACAGCTGCATCAGTTCTCTCCAGATGTTTTTTACTCACACAGCAGAGGAAAGTGATGCTTCTAGCTATGAGTGTCACATTTTTAAGAAAAAACAACCTGCATTTAACAGCAGTCGCAGGAATGAAGCAGGAATGCAGGTAAACACAGTAAACAACAGGTTCAGGTTCTTCAATATCAGTATTCAATAAAATAACTTTTTTGAAATTTTGCCTTTTGTTGTAAATCAGAAGCAGATATTCTGTGACAAAGAATATTGTTTGAGGGCAGAGTCATTTACTGAAGTTCATCATCCTCTTCTAATGTTCACTGGTCTGTCAAGACGGATAAACAGACAAACAAGGTGGAATATTGAATCTGTTAGTGTTCGTACAATGCAGCCTGTTTCATTTCATTTAATATGAGATATTTCTGGGTAAAAAGGTTATTGGTTGAATTTGTTTTTCACACATCAGAGTTATAATAAAAACACAAAGTCAACATTTTTCTGTAGTTATACTGGATCTCACAATGAGAAATGCTTCATAAGACTGACTTCTTCAATCTAAAATATCTGGTTCATCACAAGTTCATGTCTAAATTGTGTTTTCACCTTTAAAAAAACAGCAGTTTGGGAGACTGTTAGTAATATTATATATGTTTAGTTCAGTGAGATAAGTTGACACAATGAAGCACTCACTGTCATCAGTTAGGAACTGGAACTTTAACAGATGATGAAGATGAAGATGAAAAAGTGTCTGACGCTGAAAAAAGAAAAAAAATGATTTGAAAAGAAGAAAAGAAGAGTTTTATCATGAGAGATAAACTGGACATGAGTTACGAATTACTAACATCTGACTTTCTGTCAGTTGACATTTTAATATTTCTCATAATTTTTATATATTTTTATATTATAATGTCAAGAAACATCCAAATAGCAGATAAACAAGGATAGACAAAGCAGATTAAAAATATCATTTTTTAATATTAAAATACTTACTGTTAGCAGGTTTAAACCCTGAAATATAGAAAACAGTATTACAGTTATTATTTATTCAGAATTTATGAAAGAGCACAAAGAGAAAACAGCAACATCTGTATCACTATTACAAGATATGTCAACTAATTGTACATCAAATATTTTAAAACTTCATGGACTTTGTATCATCAGAAATAAAATATATGATATTATAACAATATTAACACCAAAACAATAGCAGAGATATGTATATTAAATACATCTGTGAAGTAAAAAAGGGATTTATGATGAGTAAAACCATCTATTATTTCTCACCATTATTGTTCTTATTCCAGAGGACGTATCCAACGATGGCGGCTACCAGGAGCAGCAGCACGACAACAACTCCAATGACAACATCGACAGGGAACTCTGAAGAACCTGGAGCCCAAACACAACATTCAACTTTATTTATCTCACTCTTTAATTATTAAATGGATCTGATTATATTTATTAACACAACTTTATTCATTTGAGTATTTGAAAAAGTTCATAAGAATACCACAAACAAAAAAGATGCTGAAAATGTATTTAAATGTGTGTAAATATCTATCTAATAAAATAACGGTGCCTTCGACTGCTGTAATATCACTTGCATGAGGGGAAAACATAAATAAAGATGTTAGAGGAGGCTTGATGCTCTGGCATGTGGAAATATCCTTCGTGCCACACGCACCACGTAAAGATGAGAATAAAAGCAGAAAATCTAAGTTGTGTCCAGGTCAGAATCACCTGTCAGTGACAGAAAAGTCAACAAGCAACATGTCAAAGTACTTGATCAGAAAACACGCTCACATCAAACTCAAGTAAATAATAACTAACATGATTACTTTCGTTATTGAGTAATCTGTTAATTCTCATTATACTTTTAGGAGAGTATTGATTGATTAGTAATGAAATAGTTTTTCTGAGTAACTTTCCCACATTGACATGCAGTTCTGGTTTTCTTACCTTTCCTGATACTTTCATACAGATAAAAACTGTCTGGTTGCATTAACGGCTGAACGATCAGTTAGACTTGAACCAAATTAACAACCAGAGAAGAAATAAACTTTGTGATCAAATAACATTTTACAGAACATAGAAACTGTACTGAAGAGGAAAACATACATATTTTAAAAGAATGTTTAATTTCATCTGATCATTTGGAAAAATTAAAGATTAAAAACTTCTCATGAATTCTTCTGATGTCCAAAGAGACAAATGAAATCTAGATGACTTAAAAACAGAGACAAATAAAAAAAGAAATTACTAAAGGAGACAAACAACCTCATCCATCACAAATAAACAAAATATAAAACAGATGAAAGTAAACTTAATATTTTTCCTACTTCCATCACTTCTGATTCCAGTCTTGCCAAAATTCGTCTGAATTGCTCTTTTGTCCAGTTTGGTGATGATGTCGTCCTTCACACCAGAGAGCTGAAACACACATTCGTACTTCCTCCAGTCTTCAGGTGTGACTGATGAAAGGTTCAGGTCAGCACTCATCTGGAAGGATCCATCGTGGTTGGGGAGGATCTCTCCACGTTCCACGTTCTCATCAAGCTCCTCTCCATCTTTCCTCCAGAACATTTCAGCTCTGTGAGGGTAGAAACCTGTAGCGAAGCAGCTGACTGGAGAGGAGGGAGTCTTCTGGAGGAGAGACACTGAGGGAAGGTCTGGAGTGTAAAGACAAAGAGAGTTTATAGTTTCTTTATTATTATTTACTGTATATTAATATTATTCTGGTTTGGTGTAATGTATTTAAATGCATTAGTAATATTTATATACAGTATGTATACGATGCAAATAAACCTCATTGAATTGTGACTGAGAAAAGAAGGGAGGGACAGAGGATAAGAAAGACAGATGAAGAGAAGTAAGGAGAGAGAGACTAGAAACTACATCAGGTCATGTGATTCTACCTGTTCTCAGCAGAGAGCTCTTCCAATAGTCCAAATACTTCTTCAGCCAGTCAACGCAAATCTGGGTGAGATAATGTTTGAACTGTGCGATTTCAGCTTTTTTACTATCCCACTTGTGTTTGGTGATGACAGCCTGTGGTTTTGGAGCGACCCATGTCTCTGTCTTCAGGTCCAATACTATGAAGTCTTCTCCATCATAACCATCCTGTGCAAAACCATTAACCACTCCTGTGTCATCGTCCCATTCACAGCCGTACATCCTCTGGACAATATGGACACCTGAGAGAGAGGCAGAGACACAGACTGCAGTAAACCAGAGTGAGATCTCAGCACAGTCAGCTATCATCAGTTGATATCACATCTTCACCACAGAGACACACTGATCCACACACACCAAAACAGAAGATCTACACCTTCTGCTGTTATTGGCTGGATGGAAACAACTCACAGCCAATCATCATCTGGACAGTGTGGACGACTCAGAGAGAGACAGTGAGGCAGAGACTGCTGGGAAACAGAGTCCATTTCCTGTCTTTACTACAGAGACACACTGCCTCCACTGAGATCAACACAGTTTATCGACACTGTTGAAGGTGATGTGGCTTCATGTGAGCTGCAGGAAAACACACACACTGAAGTGTGTGTGTTTTCACACACTTGACAAATACACACAGATTAAACCTGATCCTGAACCTTATGGACTTGATGAAACACAGGATTTGAGTTCTTTTCTGTGATATGAAAATATCAACTTATGTCTTTCTCCACAGGTGATTTGGACCATTAGGAAGAGATGAGCCACTAGGCCCACTGACACGCACCCTTCCCATTTAGTGGTGTAAAGGGACAACTGTAGGACCAATAGTGTATTCATCTATGCGCGTCCTATGCAGTCAGTTGTTTGGTGATTTTAACATCCATGTTGACAACCCCTAGGACAGAGGGGCTAAAGAACTGTGTTATGTTCTTGATAACTATGGACTGACCCAGCATGTGACAGAGCCCACACACAACAAGGGGCACACTCCGGACTTAATCGTTTCTAAGGGTCTGAACATTTCTAAGGTTGTGGTGACTGATTTGCTCTCTGATCACTCCTGGGTTTTCTTTGAGAGTGCTATCTCTGTGCACACAAATGTTCAAACAGAAGTAACCAAAAAACGGTATATCACTGAAAACACCATATTCAGGCCCTCTCTTCCACACCTGCCCTCTCTTGGGTCTCAGTCAATGAGCTTGTAGATAATTTCAGTTCTAAAATTACAAATGTTATTAATGCTATTGCACCCATTAAGGTGAAGGTTGTCTCTGGTAAGAAAAGATCTCCATGGAGAAATGCCATGCTGGTCAAAATGGAAAAAAGAAAGTGTTATTGAGTTAAGAGAGTGTTGAAAAGCTGAACGCAGGTGGCAAAAAACAAATCTCCAGGTTCATTATGACATCTATAAAGAGAGACTTCACATTTGTAATTTGGTACTGAGAAATGCAAGGTGGTCCTTCTTTTCTGACATCATTGCCTAAAACAATAATAACGCACTTGCCTTGTTTGCTACTGTCAACAGGCACAAACCCTCCTATGTCAGTTGCCCCTGAACTTCTATCCACCAAGGCTTGCAATGAATTTGCCTTCTTCTACACTGACAAAACTCAGAAAATAAGACAAGCAGTCAGTGCCTCCATATCAGGTGCAGGATATGTGTTGTCCCTATGTCCACTTAAAATCAATTTGAGGAGTATGACACAATTCCATCCGATCAACCACAAAAACCTGGAGGACATTATAAAACATCTGAAATCCTCCTCTTGCTGCCTTGATATTCTACCTACAGGCTTTTTCAAAATTGTTTCAAATTGCATGGCCTCAGATCTTCTACAGAACACATCTCTTCTCTCAGGTGTCTTCCCACAGGCCCTGAAAACTGCCGTCATCAAGCCACTCTTAAAAAAGAACAATCTAGATACTTCACTAATGAGCAACTATAGGCCTATATCAAACCTCCCGTTTTTAAGTAAAATCATTGAAAAAGCTGTTTTTCAACAGCTGAACAACTTTGTGGCAATAAACAACCATCTTGATGTCTTCCAGTCAGGATTTCGACCACACCACAGCACTGAGACTGCTCTTGTTAAGGTCTTCAGTGACATACACCTGAACACTGACAGTGGCAAAATTACAGTATTAGTATTACTGGATCTCAGTGCAGCGTTTGACATGGTTGACCACAGCATATTACTAGACAGACTGGAAAACTGTGTGGGACTTTCTGGCACAGTACTGAACTGGTTTGAATCCTACTTAGAGGACAGGGACTACTTTGTGTCTATAGGTAATTACAAATCTGAGTGGACAAAAATGACATGCAGAGTTCCCCAAGGCTCCATTCTGGGGCCTCTTCTGTTCAACATCTACATGCTCCCACTAGCTCAGATTATGGAGAACAACAAAATATGTTACCACAGTTATGCAGATGACATATAAATTTACATAACCATATCACCAGGGGACTATGGTCCAATACAGGCACTGCGTAAGTGCATTGACCAAATCAACGATTGGATGTGCCAGAATTTTCTTCAATTAAACAAAGACAAAACTGAAATAACAGTTTTTGGAGCCAAGGAAGAACGATTAAAAGTTAGCACTCAGCTACTATCACCTAAAGAATACATCAAGAACTAAAGGACTTATGTCTCAGCAGGATTTGGAACTACTTGTCCATGCATTTATCTTCAGTAGACTTGACTACTGTAACACTGTCTTCACAGGTCTCCCTAAAAAATTGATCAGACAGCTGCAGCTGATTCAGAACGCTGCTGCTCGAGTCCTCACTAAGACCAAAAAAGTGGATCATATAACTCCAGTTCTCAGATCATTACATTGGCTTCCTGTCTGTCAAGTAATTGATTTTAAAATACTGCTGTTGGTTTATAAAGCACTAAATGGTTTAGGGCCAAAATACATTTCTGATCTGCTGCTACATTATGACCATCCAGACCTCTCAGGTCATCTGACAGAGGCTTGTTTTCTGTCCCCAGAGTCAAAACTAAACATGGAGAAGCAACGTTCAGTTTTTATGCTCCACATATCTGGAACAAACTCCCAGAAAACTGCAGGTCTGCTGCAACTCTCAGTTCTTTCAAATCAGAGCTGAAGACTTCTCTGTTTGCCGCTGCCTTTTATTAAACCAAATTTGAGGGTTAATATTTTACACTGCACTGTAACTTTTATTCTCCTGTTTTATCTGTCTTATTCTTTTTTAGCTTCTTTTTATTTCCAAATTTAACACTTTTTAATTGTATTTAAATGTATTTTTCCTTGTGTTGCTTTTATATTCTGTCTTGAGGCCTTTTATGCTCTGTGTAAAGCACTTTGAATTGCCTTGTTGTTGAAATGTGCTATACAAATAAACGGGAGTTAGTTTTTTTTGTTTGTTTGTTTTTTAATGAAATTAAAATGATGTAAAATGGTGTAATTATTGTAACTCTGTAATATTAACCATGCCATGTGCTTTGAAAAAAATGTTTTGTATAATATTATTGTCATGTTCTTTGTAAAATGCTCACCTGTGAAATACCTTGAAAAAATGAAGATGGTGATAATTAGTCATGTGACCCAGATATATTTATCACACCTGTGAGTATTCATGTAATTTTGCTGAACGAACCTGAAGAAGCTGAAAAAGATTTTATTAGGAGCATTGTTTGCTCCTAATAAAATCTCAGTAAAGTCATTTCAGTGTGGTGATAATAATCTCTGTTGGTTACTATGGGATGGACAAAAACATTGTATCAGTGCAGTATAGCAGCACCCAGGATTCTCAGTAATGTGTTTTTCAGTGTGTGTTAGTGAGAAGCCTCCATAAAAACAGTTGAATAAAACAGTGTTGATGGAGGGATGGTTGTGTGTGTATGTGTGTGTGTGTGTGTGTGTGTGTGTGTGTGTGTGTGTGTGTGTGTGTGTACAAAAGACAGGATGAAAGCATAAACAACATTTTATCAGTAAACAGTGAAACATGAACAAACCTCCAGTTTGGTTGAAGCGCTGCTTTGCAGTTTCAATGTTGGCTTTGAAGGCCGGCTGGGTACCCAAAAAATTCCCAGTCTCCCTCTCCCAGTACTGTGGATCATCTGCTGTGACTTTGCTCATCCAGTCCTGTTTGGGTTCTGCTTTCATGGTGTTGCTGTCATAGTAATCAATCTGAATATCATCAACCATCCCAAGAACCACATACTCTGGAAAGTTTGGGACTTGAGAGGACCCAGTGAAGAAATACTTCAGAGAGTGAGTCACTGTAAGAAAAAGTTAATGTCATCATTTCAGTTTTCTCAGTTAGTTTTATAAATAGCTTTTACATAAAATTAAATTATTTTCCTGTGCACAGAATCAAAAAGAGCTACATCCTGCTGATAATCTCTGCTGTACAGTCAATAAATAAACAAATTGATAGGCAGAAATTTTCTTAGTTTCCAGTTAGTGGAGACGTTTATTCTTCAGGATGTATCATTAGTAGCGTCTGCTCCTTATTACTAAATTAGTTTGAAATGTGAAACCACAAACCTGTGACAAACTATATATGAGTTCCTCCAGGATTTCACTGAGTTTTTTTATGATTATTATTGTGGCCAAAAATGCTTGATTTTTCAGTGGCTTTTCTCAAAAATTGAGATAAAACTTGCAATGTTTTATTTTCTCTTTTTGCGGTAAAATTGTGGGAATTAGGAAAAATTGCAAGCGATTTTTTAAAAAATTACTACTAATGAAGAGTCATATGTGATCACTTCCTGTGTGCTGCAATGATACAAGTTACCAAGACACAAAATGCGACAATTGGTCCAAATCACAAGTCTGTTGATTTCATGGATGTATCATAAATCCTATTGCAATCTTCTTATATCGATTTTGACTTTTTCATGTTGAAAAGTTGCGGTAATTTAGCTAAATTTCAAGCTCTTGCAAATATTGCAGAGATTTCTTAAAGTTGCAGTGCGGGATTTCTGACTCCCCCTTCTGGCAGTGAGAGTAACGGGGGGCGCTCAGCTCTGATTGCCTGGCACAGGCACGCAGCACGCTTTCATGCACACCTGAATGACAGGCACAGAGAGAGAGAGTAAAAATGGATTTGTTTTGACAGTCCACCGGCCCACCAGGATTTGTCCCAGTATGCCCAATGACCAGTGGTTACACCACTGGCCATAACCTACTTTTACAGTTGTAAAACAGTGAAGAAATTGTTCTTAGCATCACACAACCCCCTTGAAATGACTCGTTTCACTGTCAGAATTTGATCCATTCGGTCCAGTTACATTTGGAAAGAGAAGAAGAGCCACACGATTAACGGCCAAACGGCCAGCGCAGGAATGTCGCCCCCGACATGAGATTTAAAAACTCCATATACTGTGAAATACAGAGATTTGTTTGGCGGTGATAGGCTTAATCAGCATTGTGTGATCACAATTTCCTGGAGGGACTAATTATAATTATAATTATATTATAATTATATTAAAAGATTATAATTTTATTTTCTATATTCAGCTCATTAAAACATTTTGTATTTGATTATACTACGTCCATCATGGTCTTTATACTGTAAACTGTGAATGATGACAACTTAGGTTTCTTCTTCCTGACGTTTTAAGCACGTCTCCTTATACAGTTTAGAAGTGGGTTGTTTAGCTGTTTTCTATTGCTATTGTCATTTTTCATGATTAAATAATAATTAATTTTTTCTGATGTTGTTGACATGTTTTAATACAACCATCAAGAAAAAAATCAGACCCTGTCCTTGTGTATCTCACTTTTATATATTTTGATTTATGTAAAATGATAAATTATATTCAAGTTTCACTTCCAGGATCTTAATAACAAATATTTTGTGTAAAACCAAATCTTCTGAGCTGCATGACAATGACAGAAAAATGTTTGTGGACACAGCTCTATATTTAAGAAAGTTCTCTTTGGGATATTTTACTCTGGTGTACTCATTATGTATTGTTTCTATTAGTATCAGTTTATACTGAATTAAAAAGCAAATTATTCATTAATGCAAATATCCAACATGAACTGATCATTATTCACTCTTAGTCCTGATTCCAAAAATTTATTCCAGTTTCAACAGAATAAACTTTCTACAAGTGTCTGTAAGTTTTCATGATCCTCCTCTGTCCTCTGTAATTTATGTACTAAGATGTGTATGTTCTGAGAAGTATCCCTTCAAATCTTTTTTGATTAATCGATTAATATGTTTTATTAAATAATAATAACTTTGTTTATATAGCACCTTTCAAAAACAAAGTTGCAAAGTGCTTTACAATAAAAATAGATAATGCAAGTAAATAAGATCCAAAGATAAAGACATAGACAAGATACAAAAAATTAAATTACACAACAAATACCATCAGTTAAGAAAAAGCCATACGGTAAAAGTGAGTCTTAAGAAGAGATTTAAAAGATGACACTGAGTTTGCCTGCTTGAGATCTCCAAACAGGGAGATCCACTGCTGAAAGGCCCAAACAACAAAGGCCCGGCCCCCTCTAATGACAAGTCGAGAGTTTGGAACCATCAGTAGGGCCCTGCTGGAGGATCTCAAACAGCAAACAGTATCATAAGGAGCTAGCAGTTCACAAATATAGCAACAAAACAAGCAATAACAAGCAATTAATATCAATTCTAAAACTCACAGGTAACCAGTGAAGGGCAACAAGGATTGGTGTGATATAGTCGCTTCTCTTAGTAGGCATTAAAAGCCTGACAGCAGTGTTTTGTACCAACTACAGACTTTGTATGTTATGCCTGCTGATACCAGAATAAGATGCACTCCAGTAATCAAGTCTGGAGGAGATAAAAGCATGGATGACCTTTTCTAAGTCTGTGGATGAAAGGAATGATCTGATTTTGGTTAGCTGTCTCAATTGGGCAAAGCAGGATTGCAGCACTTTGGTCACCTGAGCATCAAAAGACAAAACAGAGTCAAAAATAACCCCTAGGTTGTGGGCCTCCTTACGAACATTATTAGATAAGGCACCCTAGTGTTCGGACTGGAGGGGGTAATTATAATGTCTTCTGTTTTGGAATCATTCAACTGCAAGAAGTTTTTGGACATCCAATTTTTAATTTCAGTGAGGCAGGACATAATACATGAAACATCAGTGGTACCGGCCTTTAATGGGACATACAATTGGGTGTCATCTGCATAGCGATGGAAATCAATGCTAGGTCTACGCATGATTTGCCCCAGGGGTAGCAGGTAAATGGGGAATAAGAGGGGACCCAAGAAAGACTCCTGGGGGACCCCACAAAAGAGAGGTGCACAAGAGGAGGAGGCATCTCCGAGCTTTACAGAGAAAACCTGTTTGACAGATAAAAGTTGAATCAATCCAGTTCTACATCACTGATGCCAACATAGTATTTCAGACGACTGATTAAGAAATTATGGTCCACAGTGTCAAATGCTGAGCTGAGGTCAAGGAGAATAAAAATGAAATACAGGCCTGTGTCGGCTGCAAGCAGAAGGTCATTGGTGACCTTGAACAGAGCAATCTCAGTGCTATGTAGGGAGCTGAGGGCAGATTGGAATTTTTTAATTATTTGATTGTTGTTCATAAAAGAGATCAGTTGCGTGGAGACAATTTTTTCTAAAATCTTTGATAAAAAAGCAGCTTGGAGATGGGTCTAAAATTACTTAAAACTGAGGGATCTAAAGAGGGCTTCTTTAAAGGGGGGTAAACATTGGTATGTTTTAAGTAGGAGGGGAAAATACCAGTGGAGGGAGCAGTTAATAATGGCTAAAATATCAGGACCAACCATCTGAAATACAGCTGTTAAAAACCAAGTGGGAATACAGTCTGAAGGGCAGGTGGATGATTTTGAGAGTGCAACAGTGCGTTCCAGGGTCGACAGAGAGATTTCATTGAAGTGGGTTTAAGCTGAAAGTGGGCAGGAGTCAACATCAAGTTCACTGAATACATTGTCAAAGTGCTTCCGAATTTCTACTATTTTGTTGTTAAAGTAATCAAGAAAATCCTCGCATCTCTCTGGGGAAGATTCAAGTGGCTGGCTAATCGAGGGACCAATAACAGAACTGACAGTTTTAAAAGGGATTCTGGGATTATGATGCTGTTTCACAATGAGTTCTGAAAAATAAGTGTTACACTGAGTTTATCTTTCCGTTTTCATTCCTGCATTGTCTCTAAGATCCTTACGTCTTCATTTAACCATGGCAGAGAAGAAGGTCTCAGCTATGGAATCTAAAATATTACAAGCTCCTCCACAGTGGGGGCATGGTGTTCATTGGCAGGCCTATTAAAAAGTAAGTTTGAGGCAGTGAAGGTTTGGCAAGAGCAAGGAACAGAGAGTGTATTTAAGGGGCGGGAGCGAATCAGTGTGGTGGGTTTGGAGTTAAAATGTCATTAAATAGTGAAATATGTCCATTTCAAGTTCCCAGGTCCCTCAGTAACATTTTCAAATGTTTAGCTTTGTCCAACCAAAAGTCAAAAACTAAAAAGCAATCGCTTTAACGACTATTTGATACCAAATTACAGATTAAGACATAATATTCTAACAAAAAATTTACAAAACTCAGTATTAAGTCATTTTGAACATGGGATCTACAAGTTTATATTTGAGTTGTTGAACAAAATAAAAGATGAATTTCAGTAATTTAGTTTACAGACATTAGTGAATGATATTAAATATTGTGCCACCAAAGCAGGAAGTTGTTTGGCTTCAGTAGCATCAATATCTATGAAAACATCGCCATCATGACTCATGTTGGTATGGTTAGAAATAAAAACCCCAAAACCTTCTCAGTAGCCTGTAGATGTTAATTATACACACTTAAGATGAAATGTAGTGACGTCCTCAAGACTGTAGAAAAGGGTTTAATACATTTACATCGTTGACTCATACATGAGTCGATGACTGATATCACTAAATTTACGGTTGCACACTGACTGAGGATGTGATTTTCATTGTTGTCGTTTGTTTGGAACATAAATGTGTAAGTTTTAATAGAAAACATGACGTCATGGACAACCTAAAGACTAAAAGAAGCACGTGCAACTATATTAAAGTGTAGTTTAAAAATAGTTTTGTTGCATCTTTGTTATGTTTTCCATATTTTCTTTATTTATCTGAGTGTGTGTTGGACTATTTTTTGCTGCGTTATTGTGCTGCCATTTTGTTCAGAACGTGCTCGGACCGAAACGATAAAATATTATGAAATGAAATAATGGCCCTGATCAAAGATAGTGAAAGAAAAATACACGTTTTAATAGCAAGGAAGTCAGGGAACTCAACATCTAATACTATGAAACAAACCTTAAATTTGTATAGTCATGTCTACAGATATAAAGCCTTTTCTTTTACCATAAACTGACTTAAAAAAAAACAAAAAAACAAAAAAACTAAATCACCTGCCGCCGCGCTGTGTAGACCCAGGAGGGTCACAAAAAGCAAGATCTTCATTGTGACCTGCTGTCGCTACAACTCTGATGTACAGTCAACTAAGAAGTTTCTTTTTCCAGATACAGACAGACTGTGCTTCCTCTGTGAGCATCAAGGCTGAACGGAGGGTGGGACAGGAAGGGGCGCTCACTTCAGTCTCCATCTGAGCCAATGGGAATTTAGTATGAGTGTCAATGTCACTTAAATCTGGGTTAAACTGACGCAGTGAGGTTATTAATGTAAAGTGAAAGTAAAATGTGCTTGTTTTATGCCATGTTAGAGGGTGGAGAGGCATGCTGGACTTTATTTTGGGTTTCTCAGCTTTGTCAGTGCATGGAAGTCATATATAACATAACATTATTATGTACTGACTTTCTGGGAGGTCAGAGGTCACTGTCAGCTACAGATCAGCACTCTGGAGCTTGTGGGGTTGCAGTAATGTGCTATTCTTGTTTTGTTCTGTGTGGATGTCCTGAGGTTGACAACAGTCCTGATCACAATATCAACAACAAACAATGTGGTTTTATTGGTGTGACAGTGACTAAATGTGGTGAATGGCTTCCCTAGAGGTTCAAAACTCCAGTTAATGTGCAGCAGTAGGGGAGAATGGGGTAACATGAGCCACTTTTTACATTTGATGATTTACAGCAAAATGAAAGTGTATTTGTTTAAAATAATAGTTACTATATATACCTCAGGTTTTTGTGCACCCATGGAAATTAAAACAAGTTATCTAATTATTATGGTTTTAGAACAATGACCCATCAAAAAAAGGTAGTCCTATAGCACAACTTGCCCCAAGGTAGGGGTAAAATGAGCATGGGGATGGGGTAGAGTGCTCTAGGTGTAAACTGTACCACTGTTAGATAATTTTGAACTTCATTATTGCCATCAATTTAACAAAGACAAAAACTCACACTTTTAATAAAAAACTATATGTTTGTGTTCAACATGTTACCTAAACATTTTCAGTAAAGATTAAACTGTGATCTTTATGTTTTAGCTACAGAAAGAATGTGTGTAAATGTGCTTTTGTGCTTTTTTGTGTACATCTGTACAGCATGTTCGTGTGTTGCTTAAACTTAACATTGTAACACTTGTAACAGTGATCAGACATTAACATGAACAGTGTCTCTAGTCTGTAGAATATCAGAAAATAATACTTAAACACACAGATTATTCTGTACATATGTAGCATATTTAAACTTTTGGGGGTAAATTGAGCCATTGACTCAACTTGCCCCAACATCACCAGCATGTTTTAACCCACAACCTCCATTTTGACATTATTGTTTCACACAGTGACTCAGATCCATAGTTATGACCAATGTCAATAATGCCCAGATAAAATTTCCACTAAACAATAATTTACTTTGTTCAACCTTCAACTTTGGAGTGAAAACAGCAACCAAAGAAATAAAACCACAACATGAGGAAGACGAGACAGTTTCTTAAACACAAACATCGGCTCAGCTCTGTCCTACAAGCTAGAAGCTTCTGAACTAACGTGAAACTGTGAACGCTGAAAACTGCTTGAACAAAGAGAAATTTAACATCACTGTTGATGTTTGGACACCTGATGCTGTTTTTCATTTTGCTATTTTGTTGGCACTATTTATACTCTGTTTCAATCCTCACTTTTTCTTTTTGAATAGTTTGAATAGTTGTTAGAATGCATGATTAAAGATTCCCTCCACATGTTTCAAGACATAAAAAGAGGACTAATAATAATAATTTGTGTCTGATATGATGATCTCTACTGCAGGACTGGACTAAACCATGAGCCCCTTTCAACGGGAGCTGAGCCCCTAAGAGGCTCTAATATTGTTTTAGATACAAGAAATAATCTCAAACTATTTATTCAGCCAATGGAAATAGTTTACTCATAATGCTTATAACTCAAAATTTCTAAATTGCAGATAAAGACAAACTTTTTGAGGGCCCTCCTCATGTTAAGGCTCCTGCGTACTTAGTTCCACTATTCCCCTCACTACTAGGCCCCGACATACATCATTCTGCACAGTAAAGCTCAAACAACCAAGTGTAGTAATAAGCAAAACTATCATTCTCAGCTTTATATTTTATTTAAATTTGTCTTGCCCATCATAATATGGGAATACCTAAATAAAAGTACGTACAGTATGTGAGTATATTAGTCACTTTTCACCACTGAGATTATCATTTATTTGAACAAAAGCAAAGCATTTCACTGTGTCACCAGTTCATTTAGTCTTTGGTTTTATTTTCATTGTGTGTCGGGTGAATGTAAAGAAATCAGCCAAGTTAGGTGTTAGTGAGTTCCTGATAATGTCCCAGTATCTCACTTATTACTGCACATTAAGTTCATATTAATCCTGAAGTAATTTGATTAATGTAAATTGATCTTTTGTTTTTATTATTGTATACTTTATAGTTTAAAATATTATGATGTATGACATATCGTAATTTTCATTATGTCATCTGGTAGCATGCAGTACTCAACCTCACGTTTTCTAAATGGAGCTGTTGTATTGGTGTCAACATGAAAAAAAAACAGGTCAATCAACTTAATCCTTGCAGGTCTGTGAGGATACTCATTGTTTTACTGAAGTTTATTAATCTACATGGATAACATGTTTACAGACTCCCAGCAGTAAGAGATATGACATTAACATTAAAAAATGTGTTCAATTAAAAAGGATTTTATGGCAACATAATTTAAGAAATGCACACAAAATATTGTTCATCACAACTATATTAATAATTGAATGATGGTTATTGTAATATTATCTTCATGGTTTATTACACTGTATATTTAACCTGCAGAACATTAGACCTTGTTAATTAAAAACATGAAACAAATAATTATCATCATTGTTAATAAATGGAGGCAAAGAGCTGGAGAAACTTCCTGAGACTTGTAGTGTCATCAGTTGCCAGGCAGAACTCAGTGCAACAGGTTTTGTTTTTTAGGGGAAAATCAGAGCAGCGACCTGAGACCGGATGTGTGCAGTGTGAAGATCTAATCTGGGACCTGCCAAGTCTAATAACATTGATAAAATACAAACTACACACAACATTTACACAATAGATGATAAATAGAAAAAATAGTGGTTCTAAACCTTATTGTTTTATTCCTGTTAAACAGTATTAAGCCTATTGGCCTGCTCTGACAGTTAATTAAATAACTGGAACAATCTACATGTTGGAACCATGTCCATTTAGTCTCTGTGACAATAATGAGTATTCAGGCAATATTCATTTTACTGTAACTACAGTAACAGATGAGTAAACAAACACTATATGTGGATTTACAAAAAGAACCAGACTTTTGGAATTTTGGGGAATTTATTGAAAGCAAAATAAAAAAGCAATTAAACAGTAGTGTAACAGAATTTTTCATTTCATTTCATTAATGTAATCCAACACAGGAAGTGAATTTGAGCAACATGCTCTTCAACATTTCACATATTTACAAAAACTCAACAGAGAAAGAAAACCCGTCCTTTTACTAACCAAACTAAAATTACAATAAAGCAATATGGAAAAGACTAATTAAGAAAAAACCTCAATTAAGAAAAATTAATTAATAAAAGTATCAAACACATACATTATTAATAATTAATCTTAAAATTTTAAATTAAACAATTTTAAAGAAATAAACAAGCGGGAATATTTACACAACTGGAAAAAAAATGTTTATTCTGTGTATTTGAGTGCATGGGGTGGGCAACATGAAAGACCTTCTATCACTGTATATGTAATTTTATATCACTATAGAGATATTTGTATATTGTGATACAGTAAATTGTTCTGCAAATTCAATTACCAGATTATAGATAAAATAATCAGACAGGAATTTGTCTAATTCTAACCCCATCCATTAAAATAAATACCAGGCATATCAAGATACTTCATCCAACTGATGCAAAAATCCAGTGAATGAATTTTACCGTAAAACTCTACAGTGACCTGATACAACCAGAGAAACAAACAGAAATCTTGGTAGAAACAGAAAAGGACAAAATTAACTTTCATCAGTTTTAAAGACATAAACAAGCAGAATATTTACACAACTGAAAAGTAAATCTTGTTCTATGTGTATGAGAGTATATGGGTTGAACAATATGAAAAGACCTTCTATCACTGCAAATTCAGTCGATTAAATAAAGATAAAATAATCAGATGGGAATTTGTGATTTTAGCCAATCTATTGAAATCAATACTTGGCATATAAAGGTACTTGTTCAAACTGATGCAAAAATCCTTTAAGTCCAATTTATCATGAAGCTCCTGATAATTGATCTGCAGTGACCTAAAACAACCAGAGAAACAAAGAATAGATATCTGGATAGAAACAGAAGAATCAGCTTATTTCATATCAGTCCAACCCCAGGAGTACATGTATATGAAAATGTGAATGTGTGTGTGTGTGTGTGTGATTTTACTACATAAAACCAACTATGGATTATGTGGATTTGTTTTACATAAACACCAAAACCTCAAAATGTGTTGTTTATGCATAAAGAGCACAATGATGCTTTGGTTGTTTTTCACTTCTCTCCAGATAAGAAAATATCACTCATTCAAAACATGATTGTAGCACAAAAATGCCTTTTTAAGTTGGTTTTCTTAGTAATCCAATTTCAATAATTACCTATGACAAGATTTTAACATTTAAAATCTCCAATTATAATTCTAAATTTGACATGAATGATTAATAATCAAGTTATTCACAGTTTACAGGTGGACAGGAGAATTTGGCGTCTGTCTTCAATGTTCCTTATTCCTGGTGGAGAGGAGTTCACCATCTTCTACTTTTCACTTGTTCCTGTTGGAAAAATAAATAATCATTCATAAAGAAACAGAGCAAAAGGTGTTTTCAAAATGGAAAATGTATCAATAAACCTCCTGTAACAATGTTGGGCTGTGAGGCAGTTTTGGACCAGTGGCCACAGTCAGAATTGCAGGTCATGTGACGCCCACTGGGCCAAAATAACGTTTTCCCAAAACACTGGATAACACTCAAATTTATCTTCATAATTTGAGTCATAAAGTCCAAATAACATTTAAATTCTCTACTCACTCACTTTGTAAACTACCTACGAGAGCTGCTGTATGATCAGAAGACTAGTTAGTGACTGAAACAGCAGCTGTGACTCTGAGCTTTACATCATAGACTGTTGGTTGCATCACATTTTAGTGAACACTGTCAGCTTTGTAGGCTATTATTTGTTCACTGCACATGTAGATAAGAGTGTGTAGGTCATATATTTGATACATGCATTATTACTTTCTGATGTGAACCTACACTTTTAGATCTGTGAATGTTTTAGTGTTCAATCTTTCTAGTATTCAGCACTGATCTGAACCTGTATCACATTATAAGCTTTGTAGTACTTTATATATTTCTGTATACTAAGAAAATACATAAAAAACACGTATAAATCATGTGATATGTTGTCTGTTTGTGATGAGAAGATAAATCTATTGTCACAATAGAATTTCACTTTGTTGGTAAAATGACACATTTGATCCACTCCAAGAAACAATATTTATATGCTAAATGTCTTTTTCTCTAATCTTTGATTTTTGGTGAAATATTGGATCATTTGAACATTTATTAAAATGAAACCATGTGAGAAGTTTAGAGGGAAAAATCACTATTTGATGGAGCTGTTAACAACTCAGACATCTGAAATGTGACCCTGGGTTCATCCCAATTCTATTGATTGATTGTTGCAGCTGATCAGACTGATCTGAGACAGATTACAGATTAAATTCAAGTGTATCACTCCCAAGATTTCTGATTCACCATATAGTTGAAAACCTGTGTTAATTGTATATCTGATCAACAAAAGAACCATAAACAACTTTTTTCATTCATTTTTAACATGGATAAAATCAAAGTCAGGCAGAGTCTGTCTGTCAGCAAGAAACACTTTTTAAACACTGAAACACTTCACTGTTCTGTCAAGACGGATAAACAGACAAACAAGGTGGAACATCGAATCTGTTAGTGTTCATACAACGCAGCCTGTTTCATTTCATTTAATATGAGATATTTCTGGGTAAAAAGGTTATTGGTTCAATTTGTTTTTCACACATCTGTGTTATAATAAAAACATGTCAACATTTTTCTGTAGTTATACTGGATCTCACACTGAGAAATGCTTCATAAGACTGACTTCTTCAATCTAAAACATCTGGTTCATCACAAGTTCATGTCTAAATTGTGTTTTCACCTCTAAAAACAGCAGTTTGGGAGACTGTTAGTAGTATTATATTGTTTAGTTCAGTGAGATAAGTTGACACAATGAAGTACTCACTGTCATCAGTTAGGAACTGGAACTTTAACTGATGATGAAGATGAAGTTTCTGAAGCTGCAAAAAGAAAAACAATTTGATTTGAAAAGAAGAAAAGAAGAGTTTTATCATGAGAGATAAACTGGACATGAGTGATGAATTACTAACATCTGACTTTGTGTCAAGTTGTTCATATTGACAGTTTAATATTTCTCATAACTTTTAAATATTTTTATATAATGTTGTCAAGTGACATCCAAATACTACAAGAAAAAGCAGATTAAAAATATCAAAATTTAATATTTAAAATACTTACTGTTAGCAGGTTTAAACCCTGAAATACAGAAAACAGTATTACACAGTTATTATTTATTCAATATTTATAAAAGAACACAAAGAGAAAACAGCAACATCTGTATCACTATTACAAGATATGTCAACTAATTATAAATCAAATATTTACACTTTATGGACCAGAAGTAAAATATATGATATTATAACAACATTAACACCAAAACAATAGCAGAGATATGTATGTTAAATACATCTGTGAAGTAAAAAAGGGCCTTTGTGTGGAGTAAAAACATCTTTTGTCTCTCACCATCCTTGTCCTTGTTCTTTTTCCAGAGGACGTATCCAACGATGGCGGCTACCAGGAGCAGCAGTACGACAACAACTCCAATGACAACACCAACAGGAAACTCTGAAGAACCTGGAACCCAAACACAACACTCAACTTTATTTATCTCGCTCTTTAATCACTAAATGGATCAGATTATATTTATTAACACAACTTAAGTCATATAAGTATTTGAAAGGAAGTCACAAGAACAAGACAAACATGCTGATGCTGAGTGTGTTTTAGTGAACTATCAGTGTTGGGAGTTAAAACCATAAAGTTTTACTGTAATCTCATTAGTTTTAACAGAAACACAGACGTGCAAAACATTACTGTTTGAATTTTAGTGGTTACATTACAATACTGGCCTGTTGAAAACTATTTTATAATGTTGAACATAATAATGCTTTGAAATGCAAAATTTAAATGCGTGTAAATATCTATCTAATAAAATAACAGTGCCTTCGACCGCTGTAATATCACTTGTGTGAGGGGAAAACATAAATAAAGATGTTAGAGGAGGCTTGATGCTCTGACATGTGGAAATATCCTTCATGCCACACGCACCACGTAAAGATGAGAATAAAAGCAGAAAATCTAAGTTGTGTCCAGGTCAGAATCACCTGTCAGTGGCAGAAAAGTCAACAAGCAACATGTCAAAGTACTTGATCAGAAAACACGCTCACATCAAACCTGCAGAAGAACCTCATCTCATTACAGATAATAGTGAAAAGATCAGATCAGCTGAGGATCAAGAGTGAAGAGTGAAGGAAATGCTGCTCATGTCTGTAAATTCTGAACAAGTAAATAATAACTAACATGATTACTTTCGTTATTGAGTAATATGTTAACTCTCATTATACTTTTAGGAGAGTATTGATTGATTAGTAATGAAATAGTTTTTCTGAGTCACTTTCCCACATTTACATGCAGTTCTGGTTTTCTTACCTTTCCTGATACTTTCATACAGATAAAAACTGTCTGGTTGCATTAACGGCTGAACGATCAGTTAGACTTGAACCAAATTAACAACCAGAGAAGAAATAAACTTTGTGATCAAATAACATTTTACAGAACATAGAAACTGTACTGAAGAGGAAAACATACATAATTTAAAAGACAATTTAATTTCATCTGATCATTTGGAAAAATTAAAGATTAAAAACTTCTCATGAATTCTTCTGGCGTCCAAAGAGACAAATGAAATCTAGATGACTTAAAAAACAGAAACAAGAAAACAAACCACTAAAGGAGATAAACAACCCCATCTGTCATAAATAATTAAAATATAAATAAAAATAATATAAACTAAATGTGTTTCCTACCTCCATCACTTCTGATTCCAGTCTTGCCTTCATTAGTTCTGATCACAGCTTTGTCCAGTTTGGTGATGATGTCGTCCTTTAGACCAGAGAGCTGAAACACACATTCAAACCTCCTCCAGTCTTCAGGTGTGACTGATGAAAGTTTCAGGTCAACACTCATCTGGAAGGATCCATCATGGTTGGGGAGGATCTCTCCACGTTCCACGTCCTCATGAAGCTCCTCTCCATCTTTCCTCCAGAATAGTGTGGCTCTGTGAGGGTAGAAACCTGTAGCGTGGCAGCTGACTGGAGAGGAGGGAGTCTTCTGGAGGAGAGAGAGTGTGGGACGCTCTGGAGTGTAAAGACAGACAGTTTATAGTTTCTTTATTATTATTTAACTTATATTAATATTATCATTCCTTTTTGGTGTAATGTATTTAGTAACACATAAAATAAACCTCATTGAAGTGTGACTGAGAAAAGGAGGGAGGAACAGAGAAGAAGAAAGACATGAAGAGAGGTGAGGAGAGAGAGACTAGATTAGAAAGAGACAGAAAGTGTAGAAAAAGAGAGGTGATAAATGTGAGAGAGAGTGACAGAGAGAAAATGGGGTAAAGGTGGAGGGAGGCAGAGAGATGAAGAGAGGTGAGAGAGAAAATGAAAGAAATGTGTGTAAACTGAGACACAGTGGCTCTCTGTATGTTGGTTCATATTTATTGTAATGTTACTGTAAGTTAGAAACAGAGGAGGCTTATTAACATTGTTGTGTCCATGAAACTACATCAGGTCATGTGATTCTACCTGTTCTCATCAGAGAGCTCTTCCCGTAGTCCACATACTTCTTCAGCCAGTCAATGCAAGTCTGGGCGAGGTAGTTGTTCCAATAGTCAGTGTAGGCTTTATTTTTGTCCCACTTGTGTTTGGTGATGACAGCTTGTGGTTTTGGAGCGATCCATGTCTCTGTCTTCAGGTCAAGTGCTATGAAGTCTTCTCCATCATAACCAAACTGTTTGAAACCATCAACCACCTTATCAGTCTCATCGTCCCATTCACAGCCGTACATCTCCTGGACAATGTGGACACCTAAGAGAGAGACAGAGACACAGACTGCAGTAAACCAGAGTGAGATCTCAGCACAGTCAGCTATCATCAGTTGATATCACATCTTCACCACAGAGACACACTGATCCACACACACCAAAACAGAAGATCTACACCTTCTGCTGTTATTGGCTGGACGGAAACCACTCACAGCCAATCATCATCTGGACAGTGTGGACGACTCAGAGAGAGACAGAGAGGCAGAGACTGCTGGGAAACAGAGTCCATTTCCTGTCTTTACCACAGAGACACACTGTCTCCACTGAGACCAACACACACTTTATCTACACTGTTGAAGGTGGTGTGACTTCTCTCTCACACACACATGCACACTGAGGTGGAGTCCTGACTAACACACACAGATTAAACCTGATCCTGGACTGAACATTACATCCACTGAAACCCTGCAGCCAGTGGATCAGTCCAACAACATCCTCTTCCTGTGAGAAACTACAGACTAGACTGTCCTGAAGCTCCGGAAGCTTCCACTGAAGGAGAGTTTTATTCAGGATTAGTCACTAGTGTGTGTGTGTGTGTGTGTGTGTGTGTGTGTGTGTGTGTCCTGTTCTGCAGTGTGTTACTACAACTGGTCAGAATAAGGAAAACACCAGCAGGACCATTATGGAGACTGGGAAGCAGTCTGTGTGTCCTGATTGGTCCATTCATCAGTCAATAATTTCATACAACCAACAGCTGTTTCCACCTGCAGATGTTGGCTTGATGCTGCCTGCTGGGATGAACCAACACACTGTGTTCACTACAGTAGAGTTAATCTGATCTAATCTGTACTTCTACTATATATTTAGAGCTGCAACTAATGATTAATCAATTCAGCTATTGATTACTTTTTTGATAAATTGATTAAACGTTTACTTTACGAGTTGTCAGAAAATAGTGAAAAGTGCCAACAACAAGTTCACAGAGCCTGAAGTGAAATCTTCAGATTGATTGTTTTGTTTGATCAACACTGAACAGAATTTAATTTTTAATGATATAAAACAGATAAAAGCATCAAATTCTCATATTTGAGAAACTGGAACCAGCAAATGTTTGACATTTTTTTCTTGATAAAAGACTTTAAATGATTATCTGATTATCAAAATTAATTTTCTGTTAATCTACTAATTGATTAACTGACTAATCATTTCAGCACTATGTATGTTTATTATGACACAGACTATAGACTGAATATAAAGATGGACGACACGTCTTCACTTCCTGCCGCTGTGCAAAAGTGAAGCCAAAATATCCAAAAGATCGCATTTTCAGGAGCTGCCATCTTGCTTGTGTGACGTCATTTGCAACCAGAGTCTGTGCAGTAGAGTCGGGGGGGCGGGATGACGGCCTGCGGGACACGCCCCCTCAACATGACTGACAGCCACCGAGAGCCGAGTGAACCAGAGAGATAAACCAGCAGAAACCAGCCGCTAAGTGATGGCGAGTGTATAGATCCACGATTACCTACTGAAGGAGACTGTCATGTGACATTTACGCCTTATTTTTTCCCACCAGCATTCCGTGAAGACCCGCCCTACTCTGCCTCTGATTGGCTAGTACTCGTTGCCTTCGTTGGTTAGATTTAGACATGAGGAGTGAGATGGTCAGTGTTAGGGTAAGAATATCAGGGTCAGAGCCAATCAGAGGCTGAGTGTGTTCATGATAAATAAAATAAAACCAATATAACAATTATATTTACAAATACAAACTTTACACACATGAAACACTGTATCGGGCTCATTTACACTCAGCGTTAACGATTCACTTGATAGTTACTGCATTAAAACTATTTTCAGGTTGTGGGTAAGTGAAATAATATATAAAACATATAAAAAAAACAACCTGAATCTGAACTCAACCCTTCTGACAACAGCAGCATATCGTCTACACCCAAAATCTGGAAACATCTCACCAGCAGAAATGAAAGAGGCGACTTCAGTGAGCACTTTTAAAAACTTCAATTAACTTCCTCCCCAACATCTACCTCTGTATGTTTATTACACTTTCTGCACTTTAATGTCTCAGTTTATTATTTTCTTATTTTTATTCTCTTATTTTTAATGTATCTTAATGTTCAGTTATTTTTAATGTATTTGAAGTATTTTAATGTTTTTCTTATGTGTACAGCACCTTGAGTTACAACTACTGTATGAAAAGTGCAAAACAAATAAATAAACTTACATAAAAACAAACATGTTAAAAATGTTGGTGAACGGGCGACAGGCGACGTACATGGAGATGACGTGTGTATTATATGGTTTTAAACTGACGTACCGAGTTCAAACGTACTTAGTAGACGTATTTTTAGATCATAATTTATGATATACGTCGCCGTCACGCCACCGCTGGTAGACGTTCCTTCCTATGGGATTAAATTTGTGTCATAATAATTGAACAAAATCTCCCAAGCATCAGACAAAAACTAAATTGAATGTGAATAAAAATAAAATGAAAGCAAAAAAAATGATCTCAAAGGCAAAACTTACAATAAAACTTTTGTGGTCACTTTTTTCAGTTTCGCTGCTTAATTTTTCAGTTTCAGTTCTGACACAAAGGGCGTGTGGGCGGGTCTTACAGGGCTGCGTCACCATTAGCCAATTACTTTTGAAGGGACAGGTCAACGGTCAGTCGTACTACTTGTTGCACTTCCAGACCGTTGAAACTGAAAAATTCTGAACTCAAACTGAAAAGTTCAACAGCCAAACTGAAAAATTAAGCAGCAAAAAGTGTCGACAAAAGAGAAATCCTGATCAGTGAAAGAAAAGTGGAGAATATTGTAATCAAATGTTTCACTCTTGTATAGTTTTATCTAAAGTTTTGTATTTGAGGTCACTTTTTCACTTTTAATTCATTTTTTTGGTTTGATTCTTGGGAGATGTTGTTCAGTTATTATGACACTAATTTAATCCCGTACCTTCCACGCACTCGCCTTAACGTCGCCGCCGGTCTCTCGTCTACAGTCTCAATCAATCTCATTTAAAACTCCACGCGGTCTGACGGCGACGGAAAGGTCGACTGCTCCTCCTGCTCCTCCTCCTCCTCCTGGTAATCCTTAAATTGACACTATCCACCTGCCGTACCAGCTGGTAGTGAATCACAGATGTAAACGTTACATTAGCGTCTTCCATCAGAAACTGCTGCGCTCACTCGGCTCGTCTGCCGCATCTGACGGAGGTTTGAGGGCTGTCAATCACAGCTGTCAATCATGACGTCACACCCCCCCTTTTTTATATCGTCAAATAACTAATTAAAAACAAACTTATCAGATAAATGAGCACTTGAACAAACATCAGCGTGATAAGAACAACCTAAAATGACAGAAACCATCTTTGGGGAAAAATGTATTTGACGAGCACTTTGATTCTTTAGTTTGGCTCATGTCCCATCCGCTAACATGGAGGGGGCGGGATTTAGGAGCTGTACTGCAACCAGCCACCAGGGGGCGATCCAGATGTTTTGGCTTCAGTTTTGGGGAGCTGTCATGTCGTCCATCTTTATATACAGTCTATGACACAAACACACTGCAGTCAAGTAAAGTTAATCTAATCTAATCTACATGTATGAACCAACACACTGTGGTCACTACAGTAGAGTTAATCTGATCTAATCTGTACTTCTACTATATATTTAGAGCTGCAACTAATGATTCTTTTCATTATCGATTCATCTATTGATTCCTTTTTTGATTAATGGATTAAACATTTACTTTACAAAACGTCAGAAAATAGTGAAAAGTGCCAAAAACAAGTTCCCAGAGTCTAAAGTGAAATCTTCAGATTGATTGTTTTGTTTGATCAACACTGAACAGAATTTAATTTTTAATGATATAAAACAGATAAAAGCATCAAATTAATCTACTTAATTATTAATGATAGTTATTATTATTAAGAATTAATCTACTACTCAGTTAACTGACTACTCATTTCAGCACTATGTGTGTTTATTATGACACAGACACACTGTGGTCCAGTAAAGTTAATCTAATCTAATCTGTAGTTCTACTAGATGTTTATTATGGGATGGACACACTGTGTATCAGTACAGTAGAGTCGTGCTGTGATCTGAATGAGACGTTTACCGTGTCGTCCTGTCAGTCAGGTTTATTAAAACATACTGTTACTTCTGTCATACGGGGACCCGACAGAAGCAGCCTGTGTCCCATTTACAGTCCTGCGCCGTAGTTTAAGAAACCAGGCGGTAATGTTCCTCTATCAGCTGTGTGTTGTAAAACTGTTGTGATAAACAGGTTTCTACACTGTGGGCAGTTCAGTAGATTATTCTGATCTAATCTAGTGGAGATAAAGTGTTAATAATCTCTGTTGGTTATTATGGGATGGACAGAAACACTGGATCAGTGCAGTATAGCAGCATCCAGGAGTCTCAGTCTCAGTAATGTGTGTTTTAGTCTGTTTCAGTGTGTGTGAGTGTAAACCTCCATATAAAACAGTGTTGATGAGGAATGATGGTGTGTGTGTGTGTGTGTGTGTGTGTGTGTGTGTGTTCACATCTGTTTACTACTATACAACAAACAGGGTGAAAGCATAAACAACATTTTATCAGTAAACAGTGAAACACAAACAAACCTCCAGTTTGGTTGAAGCGCTGCTTTGCAGTTTCAATGTTGGCTTTGAAGGTCTGCTGGGCACCCAAACAGGTCTGAGTTTGACGCTCCCAGTACTGTGGATCATCTGCTGTGATTTTGCTCATCCAGTCTTGTTTGGGTACATTTCTGTTGGTGTTGCTGTCACAGTGAGCTATCTGAACTTCATCAACCATCCCAACAGACACATACTCTGGGAAGTTTGGGACTTGAGAGGACCCAGTGTAGAAATACTTCAGAGAGTGAGTCACTGTAAGAAAAAGTTAATGTCATCATTTCAGTTTTCCCAATTATAGTTTTATAAATAACTTTTACATAAAATAAAAATATTTTTCTGTGCACAGAATCAAACGGAGCTACAGTACATCCTCCTGATAATCTCTGTTGTACAATCAATCAATAAATAAGTTGATAGACAGAAATTTTGCTCCAGAAATATTTTTGATCGATTATATTTTGAAATAAAATATTAAACCAGTCAATTATTTAGACATCAGATCATAAACATGTCTGACTTTCATTGATAGATGCATTTTGTTTTTTTTTAATATATATTATATATTTTTAGTGTGAAGTAAAACTCCAGTTTAGTTTCCAGTCAGTGGAGACGTTTATTCTTCAGGATCATCATTAGTAGCGTCTGCTCCTCATTATTGTGTTGAAATATGAAACCATAAACCTGACAAACTATATATCAGTCCCTCCAGGATTCACTGAGTTTGTTGTGATTATTAATTCTGCAGCAGCTTTTCTCAAAAACTGTGATACAATTTGTGATGTTTTATTTGCTCTGTTTGTGGTAAAACTGTACAAAAAAAACTGTAAGCAAACAAATATTGTGGAGATTTCTTGAATTTGCGTTAATTATTACAATCACAAAATCACAGTTTCCTGGAGGGACTGATATACGCTGCATGTGATTATAATTTTATTTTCTATATTCAGCTATTTAAAACATTTTGTATTTGATTATATTATGTCCATTATGGTCTTTATACTGTAAACTGTGAACGACGACAACTTAGGTTTCTTCTTCCTGAGGTTTTAAGCATTTCTACTTATACAGTTTAGAAGTGGGTTGTTTAGCTCTTTTCTATCGCTGTTGACATTTTTCATCATTAAATAATCATTAATTTCATTTTTTTCCCTGATGTTGTTGTCAGAGGATTATGGATTTATGGATTTTAAATGTTTAAGTTTAAGAGATTTTTTAAATAAAACCAATAAAAAAAAATCAGACCCTGTCCCTTATGAACCTGACTTTTATCTTGATTTATGTCAACTGAAGAATTATATTTAAGTTTCACTTCAAATATCTTTGATAACAAATATTTGGTGTAAAACCAAATCTTCTGAATTGTTGACAATCACAGAGAAATGTTTACAGCTCTATATTTAATAAAGTTCTCTTGGGTGATATTTTTACTCTCATGTACTCATTCTGTACTGTTTCTATTAGTATCAGCTTATACTGGATTAAAAGCAGATTATTTATTAACTCTAATATCCAACATGAACTGATCATTATTCACTCTTAGTCCTGATTCCAAAACTTTATTCCAGAGTTTCAACAGAATAAACTTTATACAAGTGTCTGTAAGTTTTCATGATCCTCCACTGTCCTCTGTCATTTATGTACTAAGATGTTTATGTTCTGAGAATTATGTCTTTAAATCTTTGTCAGTTTTAACAGTGTGAAAGACTTTGTGATTAATTTGCTCGGTTGTTTTATCTCAGGCTGATGTTTGCACATGTGTCCTTATTTAATGTGTTTTTATTGTAATGTCTGGTTTGATGCAGCAGTTCCTTTCATCCATTAACCTGAACCCTCTGATGTCTGAATGCATGTAGATCAAATTTCTGTGATGTTAAACTATTAAGATGCACTTGATAAATTCTGAACTGGTCAGAATAAAAATCTCTAATAAATCTATTTCTTATTAGTAGATTAAACAAATGATCAATATGATCTAATTAGGGCTGCAGCTAACAATTATTTTCATTATCAAATAATCTAGTAATCATTTTTCAATTAATCCATTATTTGTTTCATAAAATATCATTACATGGTGAAAAATGTCCATTTAGAGTTCAGTAACATTTTCAAATGTTTTGTTTTATCAAACCAAAAGTCAAAAATTAAAAGTCATTCAGTTTACTGTCATAGAACTATAAGAAAAACTACAAATATTTACATTTTTGCTGAAGAAATCACTTTAACAACTATTTGATAACAAATTACAGATTAAGACATAATATTTTAATATAACAAAACTCAAAAAACTCAGTATTAAGTCATTTTGAACATGAGATCTATGTTATTATAAAATTATATAAAGTTTATATTTGCGTTGTTGAACAAAATAAATGATGAATGTCAGTAATTTAGTGAATGATATTAAATATTGAGCCACCAGAGCAGGAAGTTGTTTGGCTTCAGTAGCATCAATATCTATGAAAACAGCGCCATCTCCTGACTCATGTTGCTATGGTTACAAATAAAAACCCAAAACCTTCTCAGTAGCCTGTAGATGTTAATTACACTGAAGATGAAATGTAGTGACGTCCTCAAGACTGTGAAAAAGGTTTAATACATTTACATCATTTCTAAAATAATAAGTAAAGACTAATATCACTAAATTAACGGTTACACACTGACTGAGGATTTGATCTTCATCATTGTTGTTTGTTTGAAACATAAATTTGTAAATTTTAATAGAAAACATGACGTCATGGACAACTTAAAGACTACGTTAAAGTTGAGTTTACTTTTTTTAGTTATATTTTAGTTATGTTTTCCCTTTTTTCTTTATTTATCTGAGTGTGTGTTGGACTATTTTGCGCTGCGTAATTGTGCTGCCATTTTGTCCAGAACGCGCTCGGACCGAATCGATCATAAAGGTCCTGATAAAATATAAAATAAAATAATGGTCCTGATTAAAGATAGTGAAAGAAAAGAAAAATACACGTTTTAACAGCCCCTTTTAGAAATATAGAAGGAAATCTAATTTGCCAAAAATTCAGCAGGTTATTCAAAAAATGTGAATTAATCAACTCGCTGATTTAAAGTGAACTTTAATATAATGAGTTTGTGACTTTTTTAACATTTCTATAATCTACAAGGGAACTAAACGTCTACCATGAAACACCCTTAAGTTCGTATAGTCAGATATATCATAGATTACAGCCTTTTCTTTTACCATCAGCCGACTTAAAACAAACAAATTCACAAAAAAAACTATATTGACTCACCTGCCGCCGCGCTGTGTAGACCCAGGAGGGCCAGAAAAACCAACATCTTCATTTTGAGCTTCAGTATCTACAACTTTACTGACAACTAATGTGTTTCTTTCTCCAGAGACAAACAGATTGTGCTATTCCTACGAGCATCCAGACTGCACTGAGGGTAGGACAAACAGGATCGCTCACTTCAGCCTCCATCTGAGCCAATGGGAATTTAGTATGAGCGTCGACGTCACTTAAATCTGGGTAAAACTGACTGAAATAGGTTTTTAACGAAAGTGAAAGTAACTTTTGCTTGTTTTATCCCATGTTAGAGGGTGCAGAGACATGCTGGACTTTATTTTAGGTTTGTCAGCTTTGTCAGCGCATTGAAGTCGTATTATAACACATATAATAATACTTGTAATATAACACGTATAATGTTTTGAAGGCTGATGTAATATAATGAGCAGAGATGTGATCACTTTCTGGGAGGTCAGAGGTCACTGTCAGCTACAGATCAGCACTCTGGAGTTTGTGGGGTTGCAGTAATGTGATATTCTTGTTCTTTTGTTCTGTGTGGATGTCCTGAGATTGACAACAGTCCTGATTAAAACATCAACAACAAACAATGTGGTTTTATTAGTGTTGCAGTGACTAAATGTGGTGAATGGCTCCACCCAGAGGTTCAAAACTCCAGTTAATGTGCAGCAGTACAGTTTCTGCAATCCATTAAAAAGGGATTTATTTAAAACAGATCAGTGTTTGCAGTGATACCATCTTATTATACAATTAGATTTATGAAAGCAGCTTATTCATAAACACTGTCAATACACAAAAAACCTACTGTGTTATGTTTAGCATGCTAATATATAGTATGTTAAGATCTGATTTAGGCCTACACATTTGTTTTGTCACAAAATACTTTAACAATCCCAACAGATAACATTTCCACTAAACAATAATTGACTTTGTTCAACCTTTAACTTTGGAGTGAAAACAGCAACCAAAGAAATAAAACCGCAACATGAGGAAGACGAGACAGTTTCTTAAACACAAACATCAGCTCAGCTCAGCTCTGTCCTACAAGCTAGAAGCTTCTGAACTAACGTGAAACTGTGAACACTGAAAAGAGAAATTTAACACCACTGTTGATGTTTGGACACCTGATGCTGTTTTTCATTTTGCTGTTGCGTTGGAACTATTTATACTCTGTTTCAATGCTCACTTTGTCTTTATGAAGCACTTCATAAAAGGTTATAGAGTTTAGTCTTATTTCTTTTAAAAACAACTCACTTCTTCACCTTAGTTTCATGATTATTAGAGAAACAAAGCAACAGGCTAAGTATTAGATCTTTTATCTAGACAATGTAGTATTTATTAATGTTTGACTGCTCACTGCTGATTGATACCTGAGTTTATAACTTTTACCTTCACAGAGATGTCAGAGGTGTGACAGCGCTCCCTCTGGAAAAAATATGTATCTTCCTCTGAGCTGGTGATGGAAAACCACCTGATGTCACCTGACTTTCTGTTGTCAGTGTTGTCACACATGTTTCAAGACATATAAAAAATTACTACTAATAATAATTTGTGTCTGATATGTTTTTTCCACTTCATGTATCAAACTCTGCATCCAGTGGCAGCACAAAAATCAAGCCTGTACATATGGAGGCTGGTAGGCCTCCTTCCCCTTTTAATACATCCATTGTCATGTCTGTACAAATACCTGACTCACCAAATAATCTCAATTTGTCTGTTACTGACAGTAGTTGCTGTAAACAAAGGCCCACTGAGAATGTGTGGTTGTGGCTTTAAATGAAGGTGAATTATAGGAATTAAAGCTTGTTCAACTTTTTCTCAGGATACGAGCGTCCACTCAATCCACTTAAGTCTAAAATTTAAAATACAATAGAAATAAGAGATATTTACTACATGGAAGGGTTTACCTGAAATAAAAAAGAAAAGACATGACTTCAGATGTTAAAGTTAATCCTCTTCTACTCGTTCTCTACTCACTCACTTTGTAAACTACCTGAGAGAGCTGCTGTATGATCAGAAGACATGACTAGTTAGTGACTGAAACAGCAGGGGGCGCTGTGACTCTGAGCCTCACATCACAGACTGCTGCTTGCATCACATTTTGGTGAATTAAGGAATTAAACCTTGATCAACTTTTGCACTCAGTGAATGTCACTTGTGGTAAGAAAATAAACTAAAAATCTAAAATGTAAAATACAATGAAAATCAAGTTCTTCTTACAAGGTTGATGGTGTTTGGCTGAAAAGAGAAAAGACATGATATCAGATGTTATAGTTATAAATGGTAGGATACTGATCTCCTCCTGCTCAATCACTGGTTAAAAATCCCTTCTACCTTTTTATTTTGATCATGTTTTATTTATTTTCCTCTTAGTTGTCTCATATATGACCAGAGGAGGCTCGTCCATAGAGGCAGAGGAGGTTGTTCCTCTATTTTTACATCATTTACAAAATCATTTCTGTCTTCTTTGGAAAAAATCCATTATTGAAATTCTGATTATCAAACAAACAAGATGCCACAAATGCAGTGGGACGTTATGACATGGATCCTTCATCTCCATGAAAGAAAGAAGACATCAGATAACGTGAGTCAGATACATCTTCTCTCTTTCTGTCTCTTTGGTTGCTAATTTCTTCTCTGATGGTTAAATGTTTCTGTGGTTGTTGTGTGAATTTATCTCCTTAACAAGAAAGCAGCAGAGATCATATAATGTGCTGTAGGTAGTTTACTTGTTGAAGAGTTACAGTGAGCTGTCTGGACTCACTCATTCATTTGGAGCTGATCCAGTTTTTAGTTGAGTGGTTGTTCAGTCACCTGTTGATGTTGTGTGATTAGTGAATGAGTGTGCAGGAGGTCTGGCTGCTTGTTGTGACAATTTCTTCATTGTTTGTTTTAAATATTTAATATTGAAAAATAAATTTAAAGTAACTAGAATAACAACAGTGTTAACATGTCAGCTTTGTAGGCTATTTTTTGTATGTTGTGCATATAGATAAGAGTGTGTAAGTCATGTATTTGATACATGCATTAATACTTTTTGATGTGAACCTACACTTTTAGATCCGTGAATATTTTTAGTGTTCAATCTTTCTAGTATTCAACACTGATCTGAACCTGTATCACATTATAAGCTTTGTGCTACTTTATATATTTCTGGATACTAAGAAAATACATAAGAAACACGTATAAATCATGTGATATGTTGTCTGTTTGTGATGAGAACATAAATCTATTGTCACAAAAGAACAATAATATAAATGTGAAGTTAACCTTATTTAACTTTGTTGGTAAAATGACACATCTGAACCACTTCAGGGCTAAAATGAACACCTCTTTGTTTAGAAACAATATGTTTCTGCTAAATGTCTTTAAAGAAGCAGCCTTTTCACCACTAGATCGTATTGATAATTTGTTTTATTTGTTTTATTAACACCAACAAAGTTTTTGTTTTTTGAAAGCAAATTGTTTTATTGGCATATAAAATTGTTGATTGACAATGATATAGTATAATGTAGTTTGTTGTAGATTCCATGTTACATTCTGTTTGAATGTGGTTTGCTATAATTCAACAGGTTCTGCTACAAATTATGTTGGTTTATGGTGTTTTATAATCATATATATGTTATAATATGTTCTATAATCTTGTTCCACGTGCCCCTTTTTAACTTTGAGCACCTGCCCCTCTTAAGGTCTCTGAGATGCAGCTACTCAAGCTTGAACTCTGGTTGAAGCTCTTCCAGCTCACTAATGATGGATACTTGAGTTGAATACTGAGTTTACCTTTACAGAGGAGTCAGCAGTGTAACAGCAGCCCCTCTGGTTAGATTATGTATCTTCCTCTGAGCTGTTGATGGGAAACCACCTGAGGATATCACCTGACTTTCTGTTGGTGTCAATCTGTCAAATCATCGTTATAATAAAGGACTCTGGTCATATGTATTCATTAAATTAGGAAAAATTAAATCCATTGAAAATGTATTTAGTGTTATTGAACAGCCTCACTGCTTCCTGAATCAAAACAAAACTTTTAATGAGGCAGAATTCCTGAAAAATCCTTAAACTATGAAGCTCAAATAAACAGAAAAGTCTTAACTGGGTTTTTAGCGGCACTTTATTCATTTATAAAACTCTAATCTGTACAAGTTGTAGTCATGTAGTCTTATTTACACCAATAATCACCAAACCAAAGACACAGACTGTAATGACAGAATGGATCCTAAAGAAAAATGACAAATAGGAGCCATAAAAAGAAGCTTTGAGCTTAAACAAATAAACAGTTTACAACACAAGATTATGAAATAATTCTTACTTTTAATCAATTTAGTATCTACACATAACATCTGACGGGTGTATTTTATAAGTGAAAGTCAAAATCCATGTCAACCTTTATAATAAAAACAAGAAGGAAGCTAATTCTGAAGTAAACACCCACACAAACAGCTGTACAGATTAGAAATCATTTACACACCATCATAGAGAGATTTGACCTGCTGCACAATGACATGACACTCTGACATCCAACAAGAACTGTGTTAAACCAAAGTCTGCTTCAATTAAAGTCTTTTATAAACTCACCTGTGACAAAAGGAAAATCATTTAGTCAAGTGTTCATAGTTGAGTATAAATTCAAACACAAGATCCTGTTTATGGACATTAAGAATCAAACATGATGTGACTCTGTGCTCTTTCTTGTTTCTCTCCTCATGTCTTTGGTCTCTGGAAGCTGCTGCAGTGATCCCTCTCCACAAAACATCTGCAGAAACAGCTGTGAAATTTTGCCTTTTGTTGTAAATCAGAAGCAGATATTCTGTGACAAAGAATATTGTTTGAGGGCAGAGTCATTTACTGAAGTTCATCATCTTCTTCTAATGTTCACTGGTCTGTCAAGACGGATAAACAGACAAACAAGGTGGAATATCGAATCTGTTAGTGTTCATACAACGCAGCCTGTTTCATTTCATTTAATATGAGATATTTCTGGGTAAAACGGTTATTGGTTGAATTTATTTTTCACACATCAGTGTTATGATAAAAACACAAAGTCAACATTTTCCTGTAGTTATACTGGATCTCACACTGAGAAATGCTTCATAAGACTGACTTCTTCAATCTAAAACATCTGGTTCATCACAAGTTCATGTCTAAATTGTGTTTTCACCTTTAAAAAAACAGCAGTTTGGGTGACTGTTAGTAGTATTATATATGTTTAGTTCAGTGAGATAAGTTGACACAATGAAGTACTCACTGTCATCAGTTAGGAACTGGAACTTTAACAGATGATGAAGATGAAGATGAAGAAGTGTCTGACGCTGCAAAAAGAAAAACAATTTCATTTGAAAAGAAGAAAAGAAGAATTTTATCATGAGAGACAAACTGGACATGAGTGATGAATTACTAACATCTGACTTTGTGTCAAGTTGTTCATATTGACAGTTTAATATTTCTCATAATTAAATATTTTTATATAATGTTGTCAAGTGACATCCAAATATTACAAGAATAAGCAGATTAAAAATATCAAAATTTAATATTTAAAATACTTACTGTTAGCAGGTTTAAACCCTGAAATACAGAAAACAGTATTACACAGTTATTATTTATTCAATATTTATGAGAGAACACAAAGAGAAAACAGCAACATCTGTATCACTATTACAAGATATGTCAACTAATTATAAATCAAATATTTACATTTTATGGACTTTGTATCACCAGAAATAAAATATATGATGTTATAACAACATTAACACCAAAACAATAGCAGCGACATGTATATTAAATACATCTGTGAAGTAAAAAAGGGCCTTTGTGTGGAGTAAAAACATCTTTTGTCTCTCACCATCCTTGTCCTTGTTCTTTTTCCAGAGGACGTATCCAACGATGGCGGCTACCAGGAGCAGCAGTACGACAACAACTCCAATGACAACACCAACAGGGAACTCTGAAGAACCTGGAGCCCAAACACAACATTCAACTTTGTTTATCTCACTCTTTAATCACTAAATGGATCAGATTATATTTATTAACACAACTTAAGTCATATAAGTATTTGAAAGGAAGTCACAAGAATAAGACAAACATGCTGATGCTGAGTGTGTTTTAGTGAACTATCAGTGTTGGGAGTTAAAACCATAAAGTTTTACTGTAATCTCATTAGTTTTAACAGAAACACAGACGTGCAAAACATTAGTTTGAAAGTTTTTTAGTTAAATTACAATACTGGCCTGTTGAAAACTATGTTATAATGTTGAACATAATAATGCTTTGACACGCAAAATTTAAATTTGTGTAAATATCTATCTAATAAAATAACAGTGCCTTTGACCGCTGTAATATCACTTGTGTGAGGGGAAAACATAAATAAAGATGTTAGAGGAGGCTTGATGCTCTGACATGTGGAAATATCCTTCATGCTACACGCACCACGATGAGAATAAAGATGAGAATAAAAGCAGAAAATCTAAGTTGTGTCCAGGTCAGAATCACCTGTCAGTGGCAGAAAACTCAACAAGCAACATGTCAAAGTACTTGATCAGAAAACACGCTCACATCAAACCTGCAGAAGAACCTCATCTCATTACAGATAATAGTGAAAAGATCAGATCAGCTGAGGATCAAGAGTGAAGAGTGAAGGAAATGCTGCTCATGTCTGTAAATAATTAACTAATGTGATTACTTTCCTCATTGAGTAATATGTTAATTCTCATTATACTTTTAGGAGAGTATTGATTGATTAGTAATGAAATAGTTTTTCTGAGTAACTTTCCCACATTTACATGCAGTTCTGGTTTTCTTACCTTTCCTGATACTTTCATACAGATAAAAACTGTCTGGTTGCATTAACGGCTGAACGATCAGTTAGACTTGAACCAAATTAACAACCAGAGAAGAAATAAACTTTGTGATCAAATAACATTTTACAGAACATAGAAACTGTACTGAAGAGGAAAACATACATATTTTAAAAGAATGTTTAATTTCATCTGATCATTTGGAAAAATTAAAGATTAAAAACTTCTCATGAATTCTACTGGCGTCTAAAGAGACAAATGAAATCTAGATGACTTAAAAACAGAAACAAATAAAAAAAAGAAATTACTAAAGGAGACAAACAACCCCATCCATCACAAATAAACAAAATATAAATCAGATGACAGTAAACTAAATATTTTTCCTACTTCCATTACTTCTGATTCCAGTCTTGCCAAAATTCGTCTGAATTTCTCTTTTGTCCAGTTTGGTGATGATGTCGTCCTTCACACCAGAGAGCTGAAACACACATTCGTACTTCCTCCAGTCTTCAGGTGTGACTGATGAAAGGTTCAGGTCAGCACTCATCTGGAAGGATCCATCATGGTTGGGGAGGATCTCTCCACGTTCCACGTTCTCATAAAGCTCCTCTCCATCTTTCCTCCAGAACATCATGGCTCTGTGAGGGTAGAAACCTGTAGCATGGCAGCTGACTGGAGAGGAGGGAGTCTTCTGGAGGAGAGACACTGAGGGAAGCTCTGGAGTGTAAAGACAAAGACAGTTTATAGTTTCTTTATTATTATTTACTGTATATTAATATTATTCTGGTTTGGTGTAATGTATTTAAATGCATTAGTAATATTTATATACAGTATGTATACGATGCAAATAAACCTCATTGAATTGTGACTGAGAAAAGAAGGGAGGGGCAGAGGATAAGAAAGACAGATGAAGAGAGGTAAGGAGAGAGAGGCTAGAAACTACATCAGGTCATGTGATTCTACCTGTTCTCAGCAGAGAGCTCTTCCCATAGTCCAAATACTTCTTCAGCCAGTCAACGCAAATCTGGGTGAGATAATGTTTGAACTGTGCGATTTCAGCTTTTTTACTATCCCACTTGTGTTTGGTGATGACAGCCTGTGGTTTTGGAGCGACCCATGTCTCTGTCTTCAGGTCCAATACTATGAAGTCTTCTCCATCATAACCATCCTGTCTAAAACCATTAACCACTCCTGTGTCATTGTCCCATTCACAGCCGTACATCCTCTGGACAATATGGACACCTGAGAGAGAGACAGAGACACAGACTGCAGTAAACCAGAGTGAGATCTCAGCACAGTCAGCTATCATCAGTTGATATCACATCTTCACCACAGAGACACACTGATCCACACACACCAAAACAGAAGATCTACACCTGCTGTTATTGGCTTGATTGTAACCACTCACAGCCAATCATCATCTGGACAGGATGGATGAGTCAGAGAGAGACAGAGAGGCAGAGACTGCTGGGAAACAGAGTCCATTTCCTGTCTTTACCACAAAGACACACTGCCTCCACTGAGATCAACAGATCACAGTTTATCTACACTGATGAAGGTGATGTGGCTTCATGTGAGCTGCAGACACACACACACACACTGAAGTGGAGTCTTGACAAATACACACAGATTCAACCTGATCCTGAACCTT
The DNA here is from genome assembly GCF_914725855.1 of Thunnus albacares. NCBI lineage: Eukaryota > Metazoa > Chordata > Actinopteri > Scombriformes > Scombridae > Thunnus > Thunnus albacares. The sequence continues at coordinate 24,052,859 of NC_058124.1, read as the reverse complement.
ATGGACTTGATGAAACACAGGATTTGAGTTCTTTTCTGTGATATGAAAATATCAACTTATGTCTTTCTCCACAGGTGATTCGGACCCTTAGGAAGAGATGAGCCACTAGGCCCACTGACACTCACCCTTCCCATTTAGTGGGGTAAAGGGACAACTGTAGGGCCAATAGTCTATTCATCTATGCTCGTCCTATGCAGTCAGTTGTTTGGTGATTTTAACATCCATGTTGACAACCCCCAGGACAGAGGGGCTAAAGAACTGTGTTATGTTCTTGATAACTATGGACTGACCCAGCATGTGACAGAGCCCACACACAACAAGGGGCACACTCCGGACTTAATCGTTTCTAAGGGTCTGAACATTTCTAAGGTTGTGGTGACTGATGTTGCTCTCTCTGATCATTCCTGTGTTTTCTTTGAGAGTGCTATCTCTGTGCACACAAATGTTCAAACAGAAGTAATCAAAAAGCGGTATATCACTGAAAACACCATATTCAGGCCTTCTCTTCCACACCTGCCCTCTCTTGGGTTATTAATGCTATTGCACCCACTAAGGTGAAGGTTGTCTCTGGTAAGAAAAGATCTCCATGGAGAAATGCCACACTGGTCAGAATGGAAAAAAGAGTGTTGAAAAGCTGAATGCAGGTGGCAAAAAACAAATCTCCAGGTTCATTATGACATCTATAAAGAGAGACTTCACATTTATAATTTGGTACTGAGAAATGCAAGGCGGTCCTTCTTTTCTGACATCATTGCCAAAAACAATAATAATGCACATGCCTTGTTTGCTACTGTCAACAGGCTAACAAACCCTCTTATGTCAGTAGCCCCTGAACTTCTATCCACCAAGGCTCGCAATGAATTTGCCTCCTTCTATACTGACAAAACTCAGAAAATAAGACAAGCAGTCAGTGCCTCCATATCAGGTGCAGGATATGTGTTGTCCCTGTGTCCACTTAAAATCAATTTGAGGAGTATGACACAATTCCATCCGATCAACCACAAAAACCTGGAGGACATTATACAACATCTGAAATCCTCCTCTTGCTGCCTTGATATTGCTGCCAGATCTTCGACAGATTGTCAACACATCTCTTCTCTCAGGTGTCTTCACACAGGCCCTGAAAACTGCCGTCATCAAGCCACTCTTAAAAAAGAACAATCTAGATACTTCACTAATGAGCAACTATAGGCCTATATCAAACCTCCTGTTTTTAAGTAAAATCATTGAAAAAGCTGTTTTTCAACAGCTGAACAAGTTTGTGGCAATAAACAACCGTTTTGATGTCTCACAGTCAGGATTTCGACCACACCACAGCACTGAGACTGCTCTTGTTAAGGTCTTCAATGACATACACCTGAGCACCGACAGTGGCAAAATTACAGTATTAGTATTACTGGATCTCAGTGCAGCATTTGACATGGTTGACCACAACATATTGCTAGACAGACTGGAAAACTGAATGGGACTTTCTGGCACAGTACTGAACTGGTTTGAATCCTACTTAAAGGACAGGGACCACTTTGTGTCTATAGGTAATTACACATCTGAGCGGACAAAAAAGACCTGCGGAGTTCCCCAAGGCTCCATTCTGGGGCCTCTTCTGTTCAACATCTACATGCTCCCACTAGCTCAGATTATGGAGAACAACAAAATATGTTGCCACAGTTATGCAGATGACACATAAATTTATATGACCATATCACCAGGGGACTATGGTCCAATACAAGCACTGAGTAAGTGATTACTCAGTAATGATTGGATGTGCCAGAATTTTCTTCAATTAAACAAAGACAAACCTGAAATAATTACTTTTGGAGCCAAGGAAAAACAATTAAAAGTTAGCACTCAGCTTCAATCGAAAATGTTAAAAACTACTAACCAAGCCAGAAATCTTGGTGTAGTCATGGACTCAGACCTGAATTTCAACAGCCACATTAAGACAATTACAAAGTCAGCCTACTATCACCTAAAGAAAATACATCAAGAATTAAAGGACTTATGTCTCAGCAGGATTTGGAACTACTTGTCCATGCATTTATCTTCAGTAGACTTGACTACTGTAACACTGTCTTCACAGGTCTCCCTAAAAAATCGATCAGACAACTGCAGCTGATTCAGAACGCTGCTGCTCGAGTCCTCACTAAGACCAAAAAAGTGGATCATATAACTCCAGTTCTCAGATCATTACATTGGCTTCCTGTCTGTCAAATAATTGATTTTAAAATACTGCTGTTGGTTTATAAAGCACTAAATGGTTTAGGGCCAAAATACATTTCTGATCTGCTGCTACATTATGAACCATCCAGACCTCTCAGGTCATCTGAGAGAGGCTTGTTTTCTGTCCCCAGAGTCAAAACTAAACATGGAGAAGCAACGTTCAGTTTTTATGCTCCACATATCTGGAACAAACTCCCAGAAAACTGCAGGTCTGCTCTGCTGCAACTCTCAGTTCTTTCAAATCACAGCTGAAGACTTTTCTGTTTGCCGCTGCCTTTTATTAAACCAAATTTGAGGATTAATATTTTACACTGCACTGTAACTTTTATTCTCCTGTCTCAGTCTCAGTAATGTGTGTTTTAGTCTGTTTCAGTGTGTGTGAGTGAAAAACCTCCATATAAAACAGTGTTGATGAGGAATGATGGTGTGTGTGTGTGTGTGTGTGTGTGGTGTTTGTGTGTGTGTGTACAAAAGACAGGATGAAAGCATAAACAACATTTTATCAGCCAACAGTGAAACATGAACAAACCTCCAGTTTGGTTGAAGCGCTGCTTTGCAGTTTCAATGTTGGCTTTGAAGGCCGGCTGGGTACCCAAACGATTCCCAGTCTCCCTCTCCCAGTACTGTGGATCATCTGCTGTGACTTTGCTCATCCAGTCCTGTTTGGGTTCTGCTTTCATGGTGTTGCTGTCATAGTAATCAATCTGAATATCATCAACCATCCCAAGAACCACATACTCTGGAAAGTTTGGGACTTGAGAGGACCCAGTGAAGAAATACTTCAGAGAGTGAGTCACTGTAAGAAAAAGTTAATGTCATCATTTCAGTTTTCTCAGTTAGTTTTATAAATAGCTTTTACATAAAATTAAATTATTTTCCTGTGCACAGAATCAAAAAGAACTACAATACATCCTGCTGATAATCTCTGTTGTGCAGTCAATAAATAAACAAATTGATAGGCAGAAATTTTCTTAGTTTCCAGTTAGTGGAGACGTTTATTCTTCAGGATGCATCATTAGTAGCGTCTGCTCCTCATTACTAAATTAGTTTGAAATGTGAAACCACAAACCTGTGACAAGCTATATATGAGTTCCTCCAGGATTTCATTGAGTTTTTTTATGATTATTATTGTGGCCAAAAATGCTTGATTTTTCAGTGGCTTTTCTCAAAAATTGAGATAAAACTTGCAATGTTTTATTTTCTCTTTTTGCGGTAAAATTGTGGGAATTAGGAAAAATTGCAAGCGATTTTTTAAAAAATTACTACTAATGAAGAGTCATATGTGATCACTTCCTGTGTGCTGCAATGATACAAGTTACCAAGACACAAAATGCGACAATTGGTCCAAATCACAAGTCTGTTGATTTCATGGATGTATCATAAATCCTATTGCAATCTTCTTATATCGATTTTGACTTTTTCATGTGGAAAAGTTGCGGTAATTTAGCTAAATTTCAAGCTCTTGCAAATATTGCAGAGATTTCTTAAAGTTGGAGTGCGGGATTTCTGACTCCCCCTTCTGGCAGTGAGAGTAACAGGGGGCGCTCAGCTCTGATTGCCTGACACAGGCATGCAGCACGCTTTCATGCACACCTGAATGACAGGCACAGAGAGAGAGAGTAAAAATGGATTTGTTTTGACAGTCCACCGGCCCACCGGGATTTGTCCCAGTATGCCCAATGACCAGTAGTTACACCACTGGCCATAACCTACTTTTACAGTTGTAAAACGGTGAAGAAATTGTTCTTAGCATCACACAACTCCCTTGAAATGACTCCTTTCACTGTCAGAATTTGATCCATTCAGTCCAGTTACATTTGGAAAGTATAGAAGAGCCACACGATTAACGGCCAAACAGCCAGCGCAGGAATGTCGCCCCCGACATGAGATTTAAAAACATACACTGTGAAATATAGAGATTTGTTTGGCGGTGATAGGCTTAATCAGCATTGTGTGAACTCATTTTGCAAGGGCTTGAACGTAATGGACATTCATTTACATCTAAAAGAGCCACACTGCAGGAAATCACAATTTCCTGGAGGGACTGATTATAATTATAATTATATTATAATTATATTAAAAGATTATAATTTTATTTTCTATATTCAGCTCATTAAAACATTTTGTATTTGATTATACTACGTCCATCATGGTCTTTATACTGTAAACTGTGAATGATGACAACTTAGGTTTCTTCTTCCTGACGTTTTAAGCACGTCTCCTTATACAGTTTAGAAGTGGGTTGTTTAGCTGTTCTCTATTGCTATTGTCATTTTTCATGATTAAATAATAATTAATTTTTTCTGATGTTGTTGACATGTTTTAATACAACCATCAAGAATGTATCTCACTTTTATATATTTTGATTTATGTAAAATGCTAAATTATATTCAAGTTTCACTTCCAGGATCTTAATAACAAATATTTTGTGTAAAACCAAATCTTCTGAGCTGCATGACAATGACAGAAAAATGTTTGTGGACACAGCTCTATATTTAAGAAACTTCTCTTTGGCATATTTTACTCTGGTGTACTCATTATGTATTGTTTCTATTAGTGTCAGTTTATACTGGATTAAAAAGCAAATTATTATTAATGCAAATATCCAACATGAACTGATCATTATTCACTCTTAGTCCTGATTCCAAAAATTTATTCCAGAGTGTCAACAGAATAAACTTTCTACAAGTGTCTGTAAGTTTTCATGATCCTCCTCTGTCCTCTGTAATTTATGTACTAAGATGTGTATGTTCTGAGAAGTATCCCTTCAAATCTTTTTTGATTAATCAATTAATATGTTTTATTAAATAATAGTAACTTTGTTTATATAGCACCTTTCAAAAACAAAGTTGCAAAGTGCTTTACAATAAAAATAGATAATGCAAGTAAATAAGATCCAAAGATAAAGACATAGACAAGATACAAAAAATTAAATTACACAACAAATACCATCAGTTAAGAAAAAGCCAAACGGTAAAAGTGAGTCTTAAGAAGAGATTTAAAAGATGACACTGAGTTTGCCTGCCTGAGATCTCCAAACAGGGAGATCCACTGCTGAAAGGCCCAAACAACAAAGGCCCGGCCCCCTATAATGACAAGTCAAGAGTTTGGAACCATCAGTGGGGCCCCGCTGGAGGATCTCAAACAGCAAACAGTATCATAAGGAGTTAGCAGTTCACAAATATAGCAAAAAACAAGCAATAACAAGCAATTAATATCAATTCTAAAACTCACAGGTAACCAGTGAAAGGCAACAAGGATTGGTGTGATATGGTCACTTCTCTTAGTAGACATTAAAAGCCTGACAGCAGTGTTTTGTACCAACTGCAGACTTTGTATGTTATGCCTGCTGATACCAGAATAAGATGCACTCCAGTAATCAAGTCTGGAGAAGATAAAAGCATGGATGACCTTTTCTAAGTCTGTGGATGAAAGGAATGAGCTGATTTTGTTTAGCTGTCTCAATTGGGCAAAGCAGGATTGCAGCACTTTGGTCACCTGAGCATCAAAAGACAAAACAGAGTCAAAAATAACCCCTAGGTTGTGGGCCTCCTTACGAACATTATTAGATAAGGCACCCTAGTGTTCGGACTGGAGGGGTAATTATAATGTCTTCTGTTTTGGAATCATTCAACTGCAAGAAGTTTTTAGACATCCAATTTTTAATTTCAGTGAGGCAGGACATAATACATGAAACATCAGTGGTACCGGCCTTTAATGGGACATACAATTGGGTGTCACCTGCATAGCGATGGAAATCAATGCTAGGTCTATGCATGATTTGCCCCAGGGGTAGCAGGTAAATGGTGAATAAGAAGGGACCCAAGATAGACTCCTGGGGGACCCCACAAAAGAGAGGTGCACAAGAGGAGGAGGCATCTCCGAGCTTTACAGAGAAAACCTGTTTAACAGATAAAAGTTGAATCAATCCAGTGCCACATCACTGATGCCAACATAGTATTTCAGACAGCTGATTAAGAAATTATGGTCCGCAGTGTCAAATGCTGAGCTGAGGTCAAGGAGAATAAAAATGTAATACAGGCCTGTGTCGGCTGCAAGCAGAAGGTCATTGGTGACCTTGACCAGAGCAATCTCGGTGCTATGTAGGGAGCGGAGGGCAGATTGGAATTTTTCAATATTTAATTGTTGTTCATAAGAGAGATCAGTTGCATGGAGACAATTTTTTCTAAAATCTTTGATAATAAAGCAGCTTGGAGATGGGTATAAAATTACTTAAAACTGAGGGATCTAAAGAGGGCTTCTTTTAAAGGGGGTAAACATTGGTATGTTTTAAGTAGGAATGGAAAATACCAGTGGACAGAGCAGTTAATAATGGCTAAAATATCAGGACCAACCATCTGAAATACAGCTGTTAAAAACCAAGTGGGAATACAGTCTGAAGGGCAGGTGGATGATTTTGAGAGTGCAACACTGCGTTCCAGGGTTGACAGAGAGATTTCATTGAAGTGGGTTTAAACTGAAAGTGGGCAGGAGTCAACATCAAGTTCACTGAATACATTGTCAAAGTGCTTCCGAATTTCTACTATTTTGTTGTTAAAGTAATCAAGAAAATCCTCACATCTCTCTGGGGAAGATTCAAGTGGCTGGCTAATCGAGGGACCAATAACAGAACTGACAGTTTTAAAAAGGAGTCTGGGATTATGATGCTGTTTCACAATGAGTTCTGAAAAATAAGTGTTACACTGAGTTTATCTTTCCGTTTTCGTTCCTGTTTTGTCTCTAAGATCCTTACGTCTTCATTTAACCACGGCAGAGAAGAAGGTCTCAGCTATGGAATCTAAAATATTTCTGCAAGACCTGTTAAAAACACAAACAAGCTCCTCCACAGTGGGGGCATGGTGTTCATTGGCAGGCCTATTAAAAAGTAAGTTTGAGGCAGTGAAGGCTTGGCAGGAGCAAGGAACAGAGAGTGTATTTAAGGGGCGGGAGCGAATCAGTGTGGTGGGTTTGGAGTTAAAATGTCATTAAATAGTGAAATATGTCCATTTCAAGTTCCCAGGTCCCTCAGTAACATTTTCAAATGTTAAGTTTTGTCCAACCAAAAGTCAAAAACTAAAAAGCAATCGCTTTAACGACTATTTGATACCAAATTACAGATTAAGACATAATATTCTAACAAAAAATTTACAAAACTCAGTATTAAGTCATTTTGAACATGGGATCTGTGTTATTTGACAAGTTTATATTTGAGTCGTTGAACAAAATAAATGATGAATTTCAGTAATTTAGTTTACAGACATTAGTGAATGATATTAAATATTGTGCCACCAAAGCAGGAAGTTGTTTGGCTTCAGTAGCATCAATATCTATGAAAACAGCGCCATCATGACTCATGTTGGTATGGTTAGAAATAAAAACCCCAAAACCTTCTCAGTAGCCTGTAGATGTTAATTATACACACTTAAGATGAAATGTAGTGACGTCTCCAAGACTGTGAAAAGGGTTTGTTAATACATTTACATCGTTGACTCATACATCAGTCGATGACTGATATCACTAAATTTACGGTTGCACACTGACTGAGGATGTGATTTTCATTGTTGTCGTTTGTTTGGAACATAAATGTGTAAATTTTAATAGAAAACATGATGTCATGGACAACCTAAAGACTAAAAGAAGCACGTGCAACTATATTAAAGTGTAGTTTAAAAATAGTTTTGTTGCATCTTTGTTATGTTTTCCATATTTTCTTTATTTATCTGAGTGTGTGTTGGACTATTTTTTGCTTAATTGTGCTGCCATTTTGTTCAGAACGCGCTCGGACCTAATCGATAAAATATTATGAAATGAAATAATGGCCCTGATCAAAGATAGTGAAAGAAAAATACACGTTTTAATAGCAAGGAAGTCAGGGAACTCAACATCTAATACTATGAAACAAACCTTAAATTTGTATAGTCATGTCTACAGATATAAAGCCTTTTCTTTTACCATAAACTGACTTAAAAAAAAACAACAAAAAAACAAAAAACTAAATCACCTGCCGCCGCGCTGTGTAGACCCAGGAGGGTCACAAAAAGCAAGATCTTCATTGTGACCTGCTGTCGCTACAACTCTGATGTACAGTCAACTAAGAAGTTTCTTTTTCCAGATACAGACAAACTGTGCTTCCTCTGTGAGCATCAAGGCTGAACGGAGGGTGGGACAGGAAGGGGCGCTCACTTCAGTCTCCATCTGAGCCAATGGGAATTTAGTATGAGTGTCAATGTCACTTAAATCTGGGTTAAACTGACGCAGTGAGGTTATTAATGTAAAGTGAAAGTAAAATGTGCTTGTTTTAGCCCATGTTAGAGGGTGGAGAGGCATGCTGGGCTTTATTTTGGGTTTCTCAGCTTTGTCAGTGCATGGAAGTCATATATAACATAACATTATTATGTACTGACTTTCTGGGAGGTCAGAGGTCACTGTCAGCTACAGATCAGCACTCTGGAGCTTGTGGGGTTGCAGTAATGTGCTATTCTTGTTTTGTTCTGTGTGGATGTCCTGGGGTTGACAACACTTCTGATCACAATATCAACAACAAATAGTGTGGTTTTATTGGTGTTACATTGACCAAATGTGGTGATTGGCTTCCCTAGAGGTTCAAAACTCCAGTTAATGTGCAGCAGTAGGGGAGAACGGGATAACATGAGCCACTTTTTACATTTGATGATTTACCGCAAAATGAAAGTGTATGCGTTTAAAATAATAGTTACTATATATACCTCAGGTTTTTGTGCACCCATGGACATTAAAACAAGTTATCTAATTATTATGGTTTAAGAACAATGACCCATCAAAAAAAGGTAGTCCTATAGCACAACTAACCCCAAGGTAGGGGTAAAATGAGCATGGGGATGGGGTAGAGTGCTCTAGGCATAAACTGTGCCACTGTTAGATAATTTTGAACTTCATTATTGCCATCAATTTAACAAAGACAAAAACTCACACTTTTAATATATGATGAACGATATGTTTGTGTTCAACATGTTACCTAAACATTTTCAGTAAAGATTAAACTGTGATCTTTATGTTTTAGCTACAGAAAGAATGTGTGTAAATGTGCTTTTGTGCTTTTTTGTGTGCATCTGTACAGCATGTTCGTGTGTAGCTTAAACTTAACATTGTAACACTTGTAACAGTGATCAGACATTAACATGAACAGTGTCTCTAGTCTGTAGAATATCAGAAAATAATACTTAAACACACAGATTATTCTGTACATATGTAGCATATTTAAACTTTTGGGGGTAAATTGAGCCATTGACTCAACTTGCCCCAACATCACCAGCATGTTTTAACCCACAACCTCCATTTTGACATTATTGTTTCACACAGTGACTCAGATCCATAGTTATGACCTTGTTTTGTACACTGACTTAAATTTATTTGTAATAATTTCCAATGCCCATAATGCCCAGATAAAATTTCCACTAAACAATAATTTACTTTGTTCAACCTTCAACTTTGGAGTGAAAACAGCAACCAAAGAAATAAAACTACAACATGAGGAAGACGAAACAGTTTCTTAAACACAACCATCAGCTCAGCTCTGTCCTACAAGCTAGAAGCTCCTGAACTAACGTGAAACTGTGAACACTGAAAACTGCTTGAACAAAGAGAAATTTAACACCACTGTTGATGTTTGGACACCTGATGCTGTTTTTCATTTTGCTGTTTTGTTGGCACTATTTATACTCTGTTTCAATCTGCACTTTTTCTTTTTGAATAGTTGTTACAATGCATGACTCTGGTATCATATTTATTTATCAAATGTGGAGAAATTAAAGATCCCCTCCACACATGTTTCAAGACATAAAAAGAAGACTAATAATAATTTGTGTCTGATATGATGATCTCTACTGCAGGACTGGACTAAATCATGAGCCCCTTTCAACAGGAGCTGAGCCCCTGAGAGGCTCTAATATTGTTTTAGATACAAGAAATAATCTCAAACTATTTATTCAGCCAATTGAAATAGTTTACTCATAATGCTTATAACTCAAAATTTCTAAATTGCAGATAAAGACAAACTTTTTGAGGGCCTCCTCATGTTAAGGCTCCTGCGTACTTAGTTCCACTATTCCCCTCACTACGGGGCCCCGACATACATCATTCTGCACAGTAAAGCTCAAACAACCAAGCGTAGTAATAAGCAAAACTATTTTTTGAGTGGAGGTAGACTTCAAGCAAAATAAGATCCATTTAAAATGTATTTAGTGTCAATGAACAGCCTCACTGCTCACTTAAACAAAAAATCCTTTAACAAAGCTGAATTTCTGAAAAGTTCTGTTATGAAACAACGATGAACCTCAAATAAACAACAAATAAACAGATGAGTCTTAACTGGGTTTTCAGAAACACTTTATTCATTCATAAACTCCAAATCTGTACAAGTTGTAGTAAAATTAAGAAATGTCACACTTCATATATATCGTAATGTTGTCAATTATCCCTCCCACGACCACAAAAAAACACACACACACACACACACACACACACACACACACACACATCATTCTCAGCTTTGTTTCATTTAAATTTGTCTTGCCCATCATAATATGGGAATACCTAAATAAAAGTACATACAGTATGTGAGTATATTAGTCACTTTTCACCACTGAGATTATCATTTATTTGAACAAAAGCAAAGCATTTCACTGTGTCACCAGTTCATTTAGTCTTTGGTTTTATTTTCATTGTGTGTCGGGTGAATGTAAAGAAATCAGCCAAGTTAGGTGTTAGTGAGTTCCTGATAATGTCCCAGTATCTCACTTATAACTGCACATTAAGTTCATATTAATCCTGAAGCAATTTGATTAATGTAAATTGATCTTTTGTATTTATTATTGTATACTTTATAGTTTAAAATATTATGATGTATGACATATTGTAATGGTCAGTATGTCATCTGGTAGCATGCAGTACTCAACCTCACACGTTTTCTAAATGGAGCTGTTGTATTGGTGTCAACATGAAAAAAAAACAGGTCAATCAACTTAATCCTTACAGGTCTGTGAGGATACTCATTGTTTATTGAAGTGTATTAATCTACATGGATAACATGTAATAATAATTGAATGATGGTTATTGTAATATTATCTTCATGGTTTATATTTAACCTGCAGAACATTAGACTTTGTTATGCAAAAACATGAAACAAATAATTATCATCATTGTTAATAAATGGAGGCGAAGAACTGGAGAAACTTCCTGAGACTTGTAGTGTCATCAGTTGCCAGGCAGAACTCAGTGCAACAGGTTTTGTTTTTTAGGGGAAAACCAGAGCAGCGACCCGAGACTGGATGTGTGCAGTGTGAAGATCTAATCTGGGACCTGCCAAGTCTAATAACATTGATAAAATACAAACTACACACAACATTTTAACAATAGATGATAAATAGAAAAAAATAGTGGTTCTAAACTTTATTGTTTTATTCCTGTTAAACAGCACTAAGCCTATTGGCCTGCTCTGACAGTTAATTAATTAACTGGAACAATCTACATGTTGCAGCCATGTTCATTTAGTCTCTGTGACAATAATGAGTGTTCAGGCAATATTCATTTTACTGTAACTATAGTAACACAGATGAGAAAACAAACACTATATGTGGATTTACAAAAAGAACCAGACTTTTGGAATTTTGGAAACTTTATTGAAAAGAAAAATACAAAAGCAATAAAACAGTAGTGTAACAGAATTTGACTTTCATTAATGTAATCCAACACAGGAAGTGAATTTGAGCAACATGCTATCCAACATCTTACATGTTTACAAAAACTCAACAGAGAAAGAAAACCCGTCCTTTTACTAACCAAACTAAAATTACAATATAGCAATATGGAAAAGACCAAGAAAAAACATCAATTAAGAAAAACAACTTGATTAATTAATAAAAACATCAAACTCATACATAATAATTAATCTTACTTACATATTACTAAGAATAAGAATCAGCTTATTTGATATCAGTCCAACCCCAGGAGTGTATGTATATGAAAATGTGAATGAATGTGTGTGTGTGTGATGTTACCAAGTAAAACCCACCACCAGAAATATTCAACTAAGGATATTATGGAACACCAAAACCTCAAAAATATATTGTGTATGTATGAAGAACATTATGATGCTTTGGTTGCCTGACACATCTGGCTTTATATCCCTCCAAATAAAAATAAAAACGATCTAATTATGTCACTGAAGAAATCATTTGTTTTTGTTTCAAAATGCACAAACAAAATTTAATATCGAATTTAAGTTTGATGTCTGTAAAATGTTTTTCAATTCATATTCAAATCATGTTTTTAGCACAAAAATGCATTTTAAATTGGTTTTCTTAGTAGTCAGATTTTAATAATCACCTACTACTAGATTTACCAGATATTAACTCCGTAATTCTAAATTTATGACATGAATGATTAAAAATCAATTTATTCACAGTTTACAGGTGGACAGGAGAATTTGGCGTCTGTCTTCAATGTTCCTTATTCCTGGTGGAGCAGAGTTCACCATCGTCTTCTACTTTTCACTTGTTTCTGTTGGAAAAATAAATAATCATTCATAAAGAAACAGAACAAAAAAAGTGTTTTCAAAAACTGAAAATGTATCAATAATTTAGACTGCAGACATCCGTGAGCTATCTCAGTCACACATGATGTAGTTCGCTGCTTCTTTGAATCTGACATCATATGATGGAGGACATAATGCAGCTCAAGCTGTTTCTGAAGCACAGCTGCCAGAAAGTCTTTGTGATGGTGTGAGAGAGTTTTGTCTAAACCTCCTGTAACAGTGAGGCAGTTTTGGACCAGTGGCCACAGTCAGAATTGCAGGTCATGTGATCCCCACTGGCCCAAAAAAACTTTTTCCCAAAACATTGTAAAACAAACACTGAAATTTATCATCCCAATTTGAGTCATAAAGTCCAAATAACATTTAAATTCTTTAGAGCCCTGTGAGTAATTTATTGTGTGTGGGGATTCTACACAGGAGACTGTAATGCCCACGCTCTATGGTTGTGATTCTCAACAATTGAGCTGCAACGATTAGTCAATCGATTGATTACTCGATCAACAGAAAATTAATCGCCAACGTATTTTGATAATTGATTAATAGTTTCGCGTCTTTTTTTTTTAAAAAAAATAGAAGATGCTGCGATTCTCTGGTTCCAGCTTCTTCAATGTGAATACTTTCTGGTTCCTTCAGTCCTCTCTGACAGTAAACTGAATATCTTTGGGTTGTGGACAAAATGAGACATTTTAGGTTGTATTTGAACTTTGGGAAACAGTAATCAATGTTTTTCACCATTTTCTGACATTTTGTAGACCAAACAACTGACAACTGAAAATAATCGACAGATTAAATGATAATGAAAATAATTGTTAGTTGCAGCCCTGCTCAAAACTTGTTGTGTAATCTGGCACCAGTCTGTCCAGTCTGGACTACCAGCCCACAAAGACTTATCTGATAATCATTCCCCCACACCGACCTCTACGTGTTTCAATGTAAGCATCATTCACAACTTCGCTAAACTGAATTTAATTATATGACTCGTCTCACTTCAGAATTTGTCTGTTACTGACAGAAGTTGTTGTAAACGTCGGCCCACTGAGAATGTGTGGTTGTGGCTTTAAATGTAGGTAAATTAGGAATTAAAGCTTGTTCAACTTTTGCTCTCAGTGTAAAGCTCTCTGAATATGAGCATCCACTAGTCTAAAGTTTAACATTTAAAATACAATAAAAGCAAGTTCTTCTCACCATGTTAAGAGGATTTAGCTGAATTTAAAAAGCATTCATAAATGAACAGTGCAAAAAAAACACAAAATGGAAAAAATGGAAATTTGTGAAACCACTGGGATGAAATAGTAAACACTTGTAATTGCTAAAAATGTGCATAAATAAGGCTTGATTTAAAGACACATAAAACACAAAGATGGCTATGTGCGGTGCATACAGGTGATGTGTCACACTGACACTGAGCCATTAGTTACCTTTCTTCAATGGCATGTCACTGTTAAGACTTTCTGTAGAAGAATTCTCAGGACTCTCTAAAGAGATCAAAATGCAAAGTAATTATCACAACAATCCAGCATGAATATAACAGACAGATTAGTGTACAGTCAGTCAGTCAGTCAGTCAGTCAGACAGATTGTTATGAACCTGATATGCTCCTCAAAGTTCCTGTAGGAGAAGTGTCAGGTCAACAAAATATTTCTTCCTATTAAATATCAGTTAGAAAGTTAACATTTTCATTATTTTGAGGGTTTTGGTCAATGTCATGAGCCCCAATACAGCTAGTGTGGTAATAAAATGTTGACTGGTAGATAGATTGATAGATTACAGGGTTCTCACTCTACATCGTTAACTCAATCAATTCATTTTTCTCCCAATTTAGAATGCAGACAACCGCTCAGTGTTTTACCAATGGAATCTATCTACTACAGGAAGGAATCTCTGTGTGTCTGTCTGTATGTATGTATGTCCTTTGCATATCTCTTGAACACTTCATAAGATCGACTCTACGCTTGGTGGGTGCATTACTGGGGAACAAAGGGCGTGCAGTGTTGAACTTTGTGCAATTTGGACACACCATATGTTTAATATTAATAAACTTTGAATAAAACAGCTATCAGTGAGCCTCTCTGCTCTGTGCTCTGGGTAAGGTGGAACTTTAGGACTCTGCCAACTGACTCCTGTATGTCAGAGAGCCAGATACAGTGACACGATACAGAAAATAAAAATCTAAAAGCCCCATATGATAGATCGACTTTATATTGCCCTTATTTTAATTGAATTGAGAAAATAACATTTATTGACTATTAGATTAATTAGCCTACTATTTATATCATCTATGTATAGTAGAATGTTTTAACTTTTGTAACTAGTTAACTGTTTTAACTAGAATTTAACTTCTGCACAGCATCATGCCACGCAGAAAACCCTTTACCTGTGGTGGCTTTAAATGGAAATGAATTAGGAATTAAAGCTTGTTCAACTTTTGCTCTCAGTATAAAGCACTCTGGATGTGAGCATCCACTAGTCTAAAGTTTAAAAGTTAAAATACAATAAAAGCAAGTTCTTCTTAGCATGTTGAGAGGAATTAGCTGAATTAAAAAACATTCATAAATAAACAGTGCAAAAAAACGCTGGGATGAAAAAGTGAACACTTGTAATCGCTAAAAATGTGTCTTGATTTAAAGACACAGAACACAAAGATGTCTACATGCAGTGCATACTGGTCATGTGTCACACTGACAGAGACATTAGTTACCTTCCATCAATTGCTTCTCACTGTCACAACTTCCTGTAGAAGAAGAATCTGAAAAAATAAAAATACAAAATATTTCTAACAACAATCCAGCATAGGACAAAAATAGATATAATAGACAGATTAGTGTAAAGACAGTCAGACAGACAGACAGATTGTTATGAACCCGATGTGCTCCTCAAAGTTCCTGTAGGACAAGTGTCAGGTCAAGAAAAAATTTCTTCTTACTTATTAAATACCAGAAAGTTAACATTTTCACAATTTTGATGATTTTGTTCAATGTAAAATTATGTTTGTATAAGGTGTTTTTAAGTCTTGTTCCATTATAAAGTTTTTTTTTCTTTTCATGATCAGATATTTCCCCGATTAACTTTTATCATGGATAAAATTAAAGTCAGGGAGAGTCTGTCTGTCAGCAAGAAACATTTTTAAACACTTTTATAATTTACATCATTTATCGTCTTTTCCATTGAGTCACATGAGGCTGAAAATCCCTGATCGTCGGGTTTGATGAGTATCATATTTTTCATTTTTCCCTAATAAATAATTTCCAGTGTTCAAAAGACACCCTGATCATATTCCGAGTCATTAGATAGTGAATTCACAATCAGAATATCAATAAATACAGAATGAATAAATAATGTAAACGCATTCTGCCAGTAGAAATGGTTCCTGTGCCTCTGAGCAGGACACAAGAATGCAGGTTTTTATTATGTGCGGGTGTTTGTCAAACAAAGAGAAAACACTGCTGCTCTGGCAGTGATAACTGTGCAGCTTTATTAGCATTAGCACAGTGCACATGTGCAGACACATACTCCATTAGAAGTCTCTGCAGCTGTTAAAGCCGACAGACAGCTGACGTCTCATTTCTCTAAAAATATATTTCCTTGTTTCCTCTCTCCTCGCATCTTTTCCTTCCATCTTTAGTGGGAGGAACTCAGATGCAAAGAAAAGACACAAGTGATGCAATTAAGAGAACTGAGATGCAGCTACTGAGACAAAACTAGACATGAGTGACGAATTACTAACATCTGACTTTCTGTCAAATTGTTCATATTGACATTTTAAAATCTCTAATAACTTTTAAATATTTTTATATAATGTTGTCAACTGGTATCCAAATATTAAAAGACAAAGCAGATTAAAAATATCAAACATTTAGTATTTAAAATATTTACTGTTAGCAGGTTTAAAACCTGAAATATAGAAAACAGTATTACAAAGTTATTATTTATTCAGAATTTATGAAGGAACACAAAGAGAAAACAGCAACATCTGTATAACTATTACAAGATATGTCAACTAATTGTAAATCAAATATTTACACTTTATGGACTTTGTATCACCAGAAGTAACAACATTAGCACCAAAAGCACAGACATGTATATTAAATACATCTGTAAAGTAAAAAAGGAGCTTGATGATGAGTAAAAACATCTTTTGTCTCTCACCATCCTTGTTACTTCTACAGAAGAAGAAAATGCCGGCTACGACGGCCACAAGTACAACAACTCCAACGACAGCACCAATGACAACAGCAACAGGGATCTCTGAACCTGGAAACCAAACAGAACATTCAACTTTGTTTATCTCACTCTTTAATCACTAAATGGATCAGATTATATTTATTAACACAACTTTATTCATTTGAGTATTCAAAAGGAAGTCACAAGAATAAGACAAAGATGCTGATGCTGAGTGTGTTTTAGAGAACTATCAGTGTTAGGACTAAACAATCAAGTTTTACTGTAATCTCATTAGTTTTAACAGAAACACATACATGCAAAACATTAGTTTGAATTTTAGTATTTACATTACAATATTGGCCTGTTGAAAATTATGTTATAATGCCTTTGACTGCTGTAATATCACTTGCGTGAGGGGAAAACATAAATAAAGATGTTAGAGGAGGCTTGATGCTCTGACATGTGGAAATATCCTTCATGCCACACGCACCACGTAAAGATGAGAATAAAAGCAGAAAATCTAAGTTGTGTCCAGGTCAGAATCACCTGTCAGTGGCAGAAAACTCAACAAGCAACATGTCAAAGTACTTGATCAGAAAACACGCTCACATCAAACCTGCAGAAGAACCTCATCTCATTACAGATAATAGTGAAAAGATCAGATCAGCTGAGGATCAAGAGTGAAGAGTGAAGGAAATGCTGCTCATGTCTGTAAATTCTGTGTGTGATTACTTTCCTCATTGAGTAATATGTAAATCTTCATTATACTTTTAGGAGAGTATTGAGTTATTAGTAATTAAATAGTTTTTCTGAGTAACTTTCCCAACATTTACATGCAGTTCTGGTTTCCTGAACGATCAGTTAGACTTGGACCAAATTAACAACCAGAGAAGAAATAAAGTAACAATTTACAGAACATTGAAACTGTACTGAAGAGGAAAACATACATATTTTTAAATAAAGTTTAGAGATTTAAAGATTAAAAACTTCTCATGAATTCTTCTGGCGTCCAAAGAGACAAATGAAATCTAGATGACTTAAAAGAGACAAGAAAAGAAACCACTAAAGGAGATAAACAACCTCATCTATCATAAATAAATAAAATATAAATAAATACAATATAAACTAAATGTGTTTCCTACCTCCATCACTTCTGATTCCAGTCTTACCTTCATTAGTTCTGATCACAGCTTTGTCCAGTTTGGTGATGATGTCGTCCTTCACACCAGAGAGCTGAAACACACATTCGTATTTCCTCCAGTCTTCAGGTGTGACTGATGAAAGGTTCAGGTCAACACTCATCTGGAAGGATCCATCGTGGTTGGGGAGGATCTCTCCGTGTTCCACGTCCTCATAAAGCTCCTCTCCATCTTTCCTCCAGAACAGTGCGGCTCTGTGAGGGTAGAAACCTGTAGCGTGGCAGCTGACTGGAGAGGAGGGAGTCTTCTGGAGGAGAGACACTGAGGGAAGCTCTGGAGTGTAAAGACAAAAACAGTTTATAGTTTCTTTATTGTTATTTAACTTATATTAATATTATCATTCCTTTTTGGTTTAATGTATTTAGTAACACATATGTACAGTAT
This sequence comes from Thunnus albacares, assembly GCF_914725855.1. NCBI lineage: Eukaryota > Metazoa > Chordata > Actinopteri > Scombriformes > Scombridae > Thunnus > Thunnus albacares. Next base: position 24,034,325 of record NC_058124.1, on the reverse strand, counting down.
ATATGACATGCAAATAAACCTCATTGAAGTGTGATGGAGAAAAGGAGGGAGGGACAGAGGAGAAGAAAGACATGAAGAGAGGTGAGAGACTAGATAACAAAGAGAGGAGGAGGAGAAAAAGAGAGGTGATAAATGTGTGAGAGAGTGACAGAGAGAAAATGGGGTAAAGGTGGAGGGAGGCAGAGAGATGAAGAGAGGTGAGAGAGAAAATGAAAGAGAAATGTGTGTAAACTGAGACACAGTGGCTCTCTGTATGTTGCTTCATATTTATTGTAATGTTACTGTAAGTTAGAAACAGAGGAGGCTTATTAACATTGTTGTGTCCATAAAACTACATCAGGTCATGTGATTCTACCTGTTCTCATCAGAGAGCTCTTCCCGTAGTTCACATACTTCTTAAGCCAGTCAACGCAAATCTGGGTGAGGTAATGCTTTCTCTGTGCGTTAATAGCTTTCTCATTGTCCAACTTGTTTTTGGTGATGAAAGCCTGTTGTTTTGGAGCGACCCATGTCTCTGTCTTCAGGTTGAATACTAGGAAGTCTTCTCCATCATAACCCTCCTGTCTAAAACCATTAACCACTCCTGTGTCATTGTCCCATTCACAGCCGTACATCATCTGGACAATGTGGACACCTGAGAGAGAGACAGAGACACAGACTGCAGTAAACCAGAGTGAGATCTCAGCACAGTCAGTTATCATCAGTTGATATCACATCTTCACCACAGAGACACACTGATCCACACACACCAAAACAGAAGATCTACACCTTCTGCTGTTATTGGCTGGATGGAAACCACTCACAGCCAATCATCATCTGGACAGTGTGGACGACTCAGAGAGAGACAGGGAGGCAGAGACTGCTGGGAAACAGAGTCCATTTCCTGTCTTTACCACAGAGACACACTGCCTCCACTGAGACCAACACAGTTTATCTACACTGTTGAAGGTGATGTGACTTCATGTGAGCTTCAGGAACACACACACACACACACACACACACACACACACACACACACACACACACAGAGTTGGAGTCCTGACTAACACACACAGATTAAACCTGATCCTGGACTGAACATTACATCCACTGAAACCCTGCAGCCAGTGGATCAGTGGATCTACAACTGGTCAGAATAAGGAAAACACCAGCAGGACCATTATGGAGACTGGGAGGCAGTCTGTGTGTCCTGATTGGTCCATCCATCAGTCAATCATTTCATACAACCAACAGCTGTTTCCACCTGCAGATGTTGGCTTGATGCTGCCTGCTGGGATGAACCAACACACTGTGGTCACTACAGTAGAGTTAATCTGATCTAATCTGTACTTCTACTATATATTTAGAGCTGCAACTAATTATTCCTTTCATTATCAATTCATCTATTGATTACTTTTATGATAAATCAATTAAACATTTATTTTAGAAAATGTCAGAAAATAGTGAAAAAATTGCCAAAACAAGTTCACAGAGCCTAAAGTGAAATCTTCAGATTGATTGTTTTGTTTGATCAACACTGAACAGAATTTAATTTTTAATGATATAAAACAGATAAAAGCATCAAATTCTCATATTTGAGAAACTGGAACCAGCAAATATTTGGCTTTTTTTTCTTGATAAAAGACTTTAAATGATTATCTGATTTTTGAAATTAATTTTCTGTTAATCTACTAATTGATTAACTGACTAATCATTTCAGCACTATGTATGTTTATTATGACACAGACTATAGACTGAATATAAAGATGGACGACACGTCTCCACTTCCTGCCGCTAAACATCGCATTTTCAGGAGCTGCCATCTTGCTTGTGTGACGTCATTTGCAACCAGAGTCTGTGCAGCAGAGTCGGGGGGGCGGGATGACGGCCTGCGGGGCACGCCCCCTAAACTTGACTGACAGCCACCGAGCGCCAAGTGAACCAGAGAGATAAACCAGCAGAAAACAGCTGGTAAGTGATGGCGAGTGGATAGACCCACAATTACCAACTGAAGGAGATTGTCATGTGACATTTACGCCTTATTTTTTTCTCCACCCACATTCCATGAAGACCCGCCCTACTCTGCCTCTGATTGGCTAGTACTCGTTGCCTTCGTTGGTTAGGTTTAGACATGAGGAGTGAGATGGTCAGTGTTAGGGTGAGAATATCAGAGTTAGAGCCAATCAGAGGCTGAGTGTGTTCATGATAAATAAAATAAAATATAACAATTATATTTACGAATACAAACTTTACACACATGAAACACTGTATCGGGCTCATTTACACTCAGCGTTAACGATTCACTTGATAGTTACTGCATTAAAACTATTTTCAGGTTGTGAGTTAGTGAAATAATATATAAAACATATAAAAAACAGCCTGAATCTGAACTCAACCCTTCTGACAACAGCAGCATATCGTCTACACCCAAAATCTGGAAACATCTCACCAGCAGAAATGAAAGAGGCGACTTCAGTGAGCGCTTTTAAAAGTCACGTAAAAACTTCAATTAACTTCCTGCCCAACATCCACCTCTGTATGTTTATTACACTTTCTGCACTTTAATGTCTCAGTTTATTATTTTCTTATTTTTATTCTCTTATTTTTAATGTATCTTAATGTTCAGTTATTTTTAATGTATTTGAAGTATTTTAATGTTTTTCTTATGTGTACAGCACCTTGAGTTACAACTACTGTATGAAAAGTGCAAAACAAATAAATAAACTTAAACTTATATAAAACAAACATGTTAAAAATGTTAGTGAAGTCCATGTCTGATGGTAACCAGGAGATGTACATGGAGACGACGTGTGTATTATATGGTTTTAAACTGACGTACCGAGTTCAAACGTACTTAGTAGACGTATTTTTAGATCATAATTTATGATATACGCCACCGTCACGCCACCGCTGGTAGACGTTCCTTCCTATGGGATTAAATTTGTGTCATAATAATTGAACAAAATCTCCCAAGCATCAGACAAAAACTAAATTGAATGTGAATAAAAATAAATTGAAAGCAAAAAAATGATCTCAAAGGCAAAACTTACAATAAAACTTTTGTGGTCACTTTTTTCAGTTTCGCTGCTTAATTTTTCAGTTTCAGTTCTGACACAAAGGGCGTGTGGGCGGGTCTTACAGGGCAGCGTCACCATTAGCCAATTACTTTTGAAGGGACAGGTCAACGGTCAGTCGTACTACTTGTTGCACTTCCAGACCGTTGAAACTGAAAAATTCTGAACTCAAACTGAAAAGTTCAACAGCGAAACTGAAAAATTAAGCAGCAAAAAGTGTCGACAAAAGAGAAATCCTGATCAGTGAAAGAAAAGTGGAGAATATTGTAATCAAATGTTTCACTCTTGTATAGTTTTATCTAAAGTTTTGCATTTGAGGTCACTTTTTCACTTTTAATCAATTTTTTTGGCTCGATTGTTGGGAGATGTTGTTCAGTTATTATGACACTAATTTAATCCCGTACCTTCCACGCACTCGCCTTAACGTCGCCGCCGGTCTCTCGTCTACAGTCTCAATCAATCTCATTTAAAACTCCACACGGTCGACTGCTCCTCCTCCTCCTCCTCCTCCTCCTGGTAATCCTTAAATTGACACTATCCACCTGCCGTACCAGCTGGTAGTGAATCACAGATGTAAACGTTACATTAGCGTCTTCCATCAGAAACTGCTGCGCTCACTCGGCTCGTCTGCCGCGTCTGACGGAGGTTTGAGGGCTGTCAATCACAGCTGTCAATCATGACGTCACACCCCCCTTTTTATATCGTCAAATAACTCATTAAAAACAAACTTATCAGAAAAATGAGCTCTTGAACAAACATCAGCATGATAAGAACGACCTAAAATGACAGAAACCATCTTTGGGGAAAATGTATTTGACGAGCACTTTGATTCTTTAGTTTGGCTCATGTCCCATCCGCTAACATGGAGGGGGCGGGATTTAGGAGCTGTACTGCAACCAGCCACCAGGGGGCGATCCAGATGTTTTGGCTTCACTTTTGGGGAGCTGTCATGTCGTCCATCTTTATATACAGTCTATGACACAAACACACTGCAGTCAAGTGAAGTTAATCTAATCTAATCTGCATGTATGAACCAACACACTGTGGTCACTACAGTAGAGTTAATCTGATCTAATCTGTACTTCTACTATATATTTAGAGCTGCAACTAATGATTCTTTTCATTATCAGTTCATCTATTTATTACTTTTTTGATTTATCGATTAAACATTTACTTTATAAAATATCAGAAAATAGTGAAAAGTGCCAAAAACAAGTTCCCAGAGCCTAAAGTGAAATATTCAGATTGATTGTTTTGTTTGATCAACACTGAACAGTATTTAATTTTTAATAATATAAAACAGATGAAAGCATCAAATTAATCTGCTTAATTATTAATAATCATTATTATTAAAAATGAATCTACTAATCAGTTAACTGACTAATCATTTCAGCACTGTGTGTGTTTATTATGACACAGACACACTGTGGTCCAGTAAAGTTAATCTAATCTAATCTGTAGTTCTACTAGATGTTTATTATGGGATGGACACACTGTGTATCAGTACAGTAGAGTCGTGCTGTGATCTGAATGAGATGTTTACCGTGTTGTCCTGTCAGTCAGGTTTATTAAAACATACTGTTACTTCTGTCATACGGGGACCCGACAGAAGCAGCCTGTGTCCCATTTACAGTCCTGCGCCGTAGTTTAAGAAACCAGGCGGTAATGTTCCTCTATCAGCTGTGTGTTGTAAAACTGTTGTGATAAACAGGTTTCTACACTGTGGGCAGTTCAGTAGATTATTCTGATCTAATCTAGTGGAGATAAAGTGTTAATAATCTCTGTTGGTTATTATGGGATGGACAGAAACACTGGATCAGTGCAGTATAGCAGCATCCAGGAGTCTCAGTCTCAGTAATGTGTGTTTTAGTCTGTTTCAGTGTGTGTGAGTGTAAAACCTCCATATAAAACAGTGTTGATGAGGAATGATGGTGTGTGTGTGTGTGTGTGTGTGTGTGTGTGTGTGTGTGTGTGTGTGTGTGTTCACATTTGTTTACTACTATACAACAAACAGGATGAAAGCATAAACAACATTTTATCAGTAAACAGTGAAACATAAACAAACCTCCAGTTTGGTTGAAGCGCTGCTTTGCAATTTCAATGTTGGCTTTGAAGTTCTGGTGTTCAGCAGACAACCCCCCAGTCTGACGCCCCAAGTACTGTGGATCATCTGCTGTGACTCTGCTCATCCAGTCCTGTTTTGGTTCTGCTTTCTTGGTGTTGCTGTCATAGTGAATCATCTCAACTTCATCAACCATCCCAACAGCCACAAACTCTGGGAAGTTTGGGACTTGAGAGGACCCAGTGTAGAAATACTTCAGAGAGTGAGTCACTGTAAGAAAAAGTTAATGTCATCATTTCAGTTTTCTCAATTACTGTTTTATAAATAACTTTTACATATCATAAAAATATTTTGCTGGGCACAGAATCAAAAGGAGCTACAGTAAATCAAATAAATAAATAAATAAATAGATAGACAGAAATTTGGCTCCAGAAATTCCAGAAATAATGGATGCATTTTTTTTCCCACATGTCTGACTTTCATTGATAGATGCATTTTTGTTTTTTGTTTTTTCTACTGCTGGATATATTTTTGAGTGTGCAGTAAAACTCCAGTTTAGTTTCCAGTCAGTGGAGACGTTTATTCTTTAGGATCATCATTAGTAGCGTCTGCTCCTCATTATTGTGTTAGTTTGAAATGTGAAAGCACAAACCTGTAACAACTATATATCAGTCCATCCAGGATTCACTGAGTTTTTTTGTGATTATTATTTCTGCAGCAGCTTTTCTCTGTGATACAATTTGTGATGTTTTATTTGCTCTGTTTGTGGTAAAATTGTGGAAATTGGGAAAAATTTCAAGCAAAGGAAAATAATGCAATTTTTTTTAAAAGAACTACTACCAATGAAGCGTCATATGTAACCACTTCCTGTGCACTGTGATGACGCAAGTTACAAAGACACAAAATACAACAGTTGGTCTAAATCACAAGTCTGTTCATTTCATGGATATATTATAATCTTCTTATATTGATTTTTGCCATTTCATATAGAAAAGTTGCAGTAATTTAGCTAAATTGCAAACTCACACAAATATTGCAGAGATTTCTTGAATTTGTGTTAATTATTACGCAAAATCACAGTTTCCTGGAGGGACTGATATACGCTGCATGTGATAATTATTTCTATATTCAGCTATTTAAAATATTTTGTATTTGATTATATTACATCCATTATGGTCTTTACACTGTAAACTGTGAACGACGACAACTTAGGTTTCTTCTTCCTGAGGTTTTAAGCACTTCTACTTATACAGTTTAGAAGTGGGTTGTTTAGCTCTTTTCTATTGCTGTTGTCATTTTTCATCATTAAATAACAATTAATTTCATTTTTATGATGTTGTTATCAGAGGTTTTATGGATTTTATATGTTTGATCTTCTGAATTCTATGACAATCACAGAGAAATATTTACAGCTCTATATTTAATAAAGTTCTCTTGGGTGATATTTTTACTCTCATGTACTCATTCTGTACTGTTTCTATTAGTATCAGTTTATACTGGATTAAAAGCAGATTATTTATTAACTCTAATATCCAACATGAACTGATCATCATAAGCCAATACAACAGACCATAAAATACAGTATGAAGGACACTAAAAATGAACATCAACTAACACTACTAGTGCTGATAACAATAATAATAATAATACATTTAATGTATAAAGCTATCCTTAAGATACTCAGATACAACCAGACAAGTGTATGATAATCTACTAAAATAAAACAAAACATACAATAAAACTGAATTATCTGGAAATGAGTCTGACCTGATCTGTGTTATTAAGAAAACAGTGTTGTATACATTGTTTTCTTAACGACACAATCTGTTACCCAAATGTAAATAATCAGTCAAAAACACAAAATGTAAAACACATGACTGGAACCATAACTCCAAATGTGATTATGTCAGTTTTTTTATGCACTGTCTGATTATAAAATGTCTCCTGGTGCTTTTAAAGTTGTGTTTACATCACTAATGTTTGTAAAACAGGCCTGTATTTTCCATTATGATCATTTAAAGAAACGCAAAAGCTGCTTCTTTTCTATGTTCAGTCAAATTATACATAATAAATATAAACAGTAGCCTATACATGTCAGTGCACCTGTGGGTCATAGGTCAGAAATTACTGAATGGTTATTTATCTTATCTACTTTATTACAAAATAAACTTAAATGAATAGGAAGGTATTTCATCATTCCTATTCTTTTTGATATAAAAGATATTGAGTTCATCCATGAGCTTACATAGAAAGCACAGTTTCAACCTGCATTATCATCACATAACACAGCGCCTCACTTCACTTATTGGTCGTTTGAGGACATTAACCTACATGTAAAGTGAGCTCTACATATACCAGTACAATTTATGATTAGTTAATGAACATGTTATACATTAATGTAGGTCGATCTCAATTATTCTACATGAACTAATCCAGAAACATATAGCCGTATGCAGAAGTCGGATGGTGTTTAGTTCCGCTTTAACACATTAACCTACTCAGTATCTTCATAGAAGCCCGTAATTAGTTGCTATCTACTAAACGTTTTCAGTCAATCTTACCTGCTGACACAGACCGACACAAGACAAGCATCACAATCGCTGTCCTCATTTTTAATTTGATAAAGAACTCAGAGGGGAAATTTAAAAAGTTATTTAAATTGAACTTCACCACGATCGAGACTTGTTTCTTCCGCTTTACCAGCGATAAATGCAACACGCGCAACATCTTCGCTTCTGACCAGTAGAAACTCAGAACTGGGTATGCGTCATGGGTAACCAGGCAAAATCAAACAACTCAGGTTGTTAATGGAAAGTGAAACTTAAGTTAGGCAGACAGAAAACAAAGAAGAACCACAAAGATCAGGATAGAAAGATTAAAAGTAGCAAGTTCAACTGTGTTTAAGTGTAGTTTAAAATGTATTTTGTTGTATTTTAGTCATGTTTTCCCTTTTTTCTTTATTTATCTGAGTGTGTGTTGGACTATTTGGCGCTGCGTAATTGCGCTGCCATTTTGTCCAGAACGCGCTCCGGCTGAATCGATCTTAAAGATCCTGATAAAATAATATGAAATCAAATAATGTCCCTGATTAAAGATAGTAAAAGAAAAAAACATGTTTTAGTAGTCCCTTTCAGAAAATTAGCGTCCATCTAGCCAGAAATTCAACAGATTACCCAAAAAATATGGATTAATCAACGTGTTGATCACATCAACATCAACCGACTAAAAAAACAAAACAAAGCAAAAAACTAAACAAAACTATATTGACTCACCTGCCGCCGCGCTGTGTAGACCCAGGAGGGCCAGAAAAACCAACATCTTCATTCTGAACTTCAGAATCTACAACTTAACTGTCAACAAATAAATTTCTTTATCCAGAGACAGACAGACTGTATTTCCTGTACGAGCTTCGAGGCTGAACTGGGGACAGGCAGAGGCGCTGAGTTCTGAGCCAATGGGAATTTAGTATGAGCGTCGATGTCACGTAAATTAGACAGACTGAAAACAGACCGAGATCAGAAAAGAAAGTGGCCATAAAAGGTTTATGAACACTATGCGATGATAATCGTAATAATCCCAAATGTGGTCTAAATGTGACTTAATCCAATTATTTGTTTGATTTGGTTTTTCTAAACACAGTGTTGTATAATTGCGGCAGTTAGGTTAAGTTATAACATTTTTCTTCCTGACCTTATTCGCACTTAGTTACATCATTATTAAAAATTACAGTAAGAATACCTTCACCCTAAAATGTTCAGTTTATAGACATCCTTAACGGATAATTGATTGAATTATTGAACACAGATTAACTGATTGGAGAAATAAAATTGAATCAGGCAAGAAGTCATGATAACTTGACAGCAGTGGTGGAAGAAGCACTCACATTACTTTACTCAAGTTTCCAGTGGTGGAAAGTAACTAAGTACATTTACTCAAGTACTGCAATGTAATGTTGAGGTACTTGTACTTTACTTACTTTACTTGAGTATTTCCATTTGATGCTACTTCATACTTCCACTCCACCACATTTCAGTTGGAAATATTGTACTTTCTACTCCACTACATTTATTTGACAGCTTAAGTTACTTTTCAGATGAAGATTTGATACAATGGATAATATAACAAGCTTTTAAAATACAACATTGTTAAAGATGAAACCAGTGGTTTCCAACCTGACTTTTGACGTCTTACAAAAAGCAGTGTGTAGTCGGGGTCACATTTCACATGTCTATGAGTTGTTAACAGCTTCACCAAATAGTGATTTTACCCTCTAAACTTTTCACATGCTTTCATTTCAATAAATGTTCAAATGATCCATTATTTCACCAAAAATCAAAGATTAAAGACAAAGTCAACAAACTGAAAACAGATTTGTGTATCAGAACTTTGTTTTTTCTTCTTTCCTCTCCCATTAATCATCTCATGACCCCTCAGATTTATCTGGTGACCCTTTGGAGGGGCCCTGACCCCTAGGTTGGGAACCACTGGACTAAACTAGCTAACTGTATAGAAAGTAGTGTAAAGTAGCTCCACCTCCAGCAGCTACAACAGTAACATGCTGCTCTAACGCTGATGCTCCAGTATTAATAATCTAATGATGTCATATATAATAATATATCAGTCAGAGGGACCAAACCACTTAAGTAGGATTTTTCATGCAGGACTTTTACTTGTAATGGAGTATTTATTTTTTACATTGCTGTATTGATACTTTTACTTAAGTAAAGGATCTGAGCACTTCATCAACTTCTGGCGCTATCATATAATAAAGTGATGTTTTATAAGATCTATGTTACTTCCTCTTGTTTTTAATTCAGACTGAAATGTGCAGAACTGGTTATGTGTCTCTCAAATTTAAAAGGAACCACAGATTATTCCCTCAGTCATTTGCTTATTTTATCTGTTCATTTGACATTGTAGCTTCTTTGTCTGAGTTACAACATTGTGTCTCCTGCTTGTACAATGTAAGGAATTATTGTGTGTTTGCATGCTTTGTCTGCAAATGAAATGTTTCTCACAACAGAATAAAGAGTTAAAACTGAACTTTGACTGTGTTGTCTTCAACATGTATTTTTTTAAAAAAAATCAGAGTGGATTCCTTTTTTGCACAGAAAAATACAGCATGGCTCTGCGAGACATGGTGCTGTGTGGCTTTGTGAAGGTCCTAAATTTAGATTCACACAGTATCACATGCAATCAAACGCACGCTAGCACGTCACTGCGCCACGCCTTTTCTGCTGCCATTTTGTGTCTGTGTTTGTTGTTTTGAAATGGAACACACCTCTCTCTCTCTCTCTATATATATATATGACCGGGCAGTTACTGCAGGGCAGATTGTCAATATTCTCTCACAAATATTTTATACATTAGAAATTAGAAGATACCCAATGTCATGTGGCTTTATAATATTTTAATTTGGGGCTATTTGTTGATTTTTAAACACAGAAATGAAACTTTCCAAAGAACAAAATACTTTAATTATCTGGAACAGGTAGAAGCAGTAAGAATATGACTTGATTAACTCTTTTCTTCTGTCTATCTCTTGAGCCCCGCTGCTCCTGGTTTTAGTTCAGGATCAACTAATTTAACTTGGCAAAACAATCTTATACAAACTGCAGCTGTAGCCAGGAAACCACCACATTGATAGAGAAGATGGTTGCCTTTTCCGGAGTCAGAATAGTGTTAGAGCTCCTCCACATGGCAGAAACAGCACATCCCTCCTGTGCTGCTTCTGTTTCTGAGAAATCATCTGACCAGTCTGTTAGGTTTCGTTTACTGTGATACAGAGATCCGGAATGATTTGCACACACACACACACACACACACACACACACACACACACACACACACACACACACACACACACACACACACACACGGAAGAAGAAAGAGGAATGGTTGTGATCTCTTCTTGTAACCCTTGTTTTGCCACATTCCTGCCGTGTTGATGAAAATATTCTCTGCAGGAAAAATAATGAAAGATGAGCACCAGCAACACTTGAGTGATGCCAGACCGAAAAGTCATTAATTATGTGTGTGCAATTGGCTTTTAATCTATAAGAAGCTGCACCATGTAAAGAGAAATAACATATTTGGTAAATAGATTATTTGGAAATATTAGAGGTGATTATCATAAAAAAAACAATAATTGCATGTTTTAAAACATATATTGCTCTCTGAATATGAGAGTGATGCAAGGTTGGGGTGATGGTGCAGTAATTCATCTTGCTATTAGTCAATAACTGTATGTGTGTTTCTGTTTCTCTTGTCCTCATCTGACCTCCGTTGTCACAGACTGGATTCCACTCCTGAAAGCTTGCAGCCTCATATGTCCACTTGCGTCTCAATAATCTCCATTTGCTGGATTAAAGGAGTCATGATGTACAGAAAAAAAGTCCCGAGCACTCCTAACTAACACTAGTCATGAAAAATCTTTGTTACAGATTTTGTTTTTGCAGAGGAAAAAACCAAGGAGGCAAAGAAGGACACATAAAGATACTAGAACACGTCCACATGTTATATTAGTCCTGGTATATTATTGCTTGTCAGAGGGCGCCATCTACCTGTAGAGCTGAAAAACTATAAAACTACATCAGGCAGCATGCTTTCAACTTCTGGTGAGAAGGTTTTGTGTCTCAGTTTCCGGTTAGATTTATTTTTCAGTTGCATATTTCCCATTATTAATATACATTGTAATATTTTATTTTTTCTTTCTTTTAATGAATTATGCAAAGCAAAAGCACCTTGAACTGCCCTGATGTATAAAATGTGTCATACAAATAAACTTGCCTTTTAGGTCATTAAATGTTGACAACAATACCAAGACAAATTCATTGTATATTTATTGATTACCTGCTTAGCAATAATTCCGATTCTGGTTGATTGTGGCGTTTTTATTCTGAAATAACGACCGGAACTTGGGTTTTTTTCTATGTCTGACTTGACTCGTGTCTAAAAGTGAAAGCAAAATGAACCTGGAGTTGAAGGGGAATACCACCGATCTAAACGCCACTTTTTCTGTCTGATACTAGCAGATAAACACCTGAAAGCAGAGAAACACAAGAAAAATACCGACAAACATGACGGACTTCTCTACAATTTACAAACTCTCTCTGGTTGCAGTCGCCTGCTTCGTCCAAGGTAAGTTGGGATATTTCTTTCGATACTTTTTGCTCTGCAGTGCTGCCAAACTACACGAAACAGACGAGTTTCGTGCTTAAAAGTATATCTAATGTTATAGGCCAAAGCCAGATGTAGCTTGTTCTCGTTTAATGAAATAATTAACCCAGACTCCGCCAGAAAATGGGCATAGTTAGGGTTAACTCTCATATCGTTTATTGCAGCATATTTGGCGGATATTAAATATTTTTGCAACAGATTTTGCATTCACATAGGAGTCATACATCATTTCGGCAAAATCCAAACATAGAAAAACAGCTGTCTATTATAATTTGGGATGAAAGTGTACAAAACAACTTGAACTTGAGAGATTTCAGACTATTAAAAAAAGAGTAAATTGTTGTTATTTTTCAACTATATGTATGCCGAATTTTGCATAAGACC